>NC_057864.1:337747109-338054966 GCF_019393635.1 Dromiciops gliroides | reverse complement strand
TAATTATTTTTAGTTGTCTCATCCTCATCAAATTGTTTGACTTTAATATCATTATATTAGTTTTCTTATTAATAATAAAGGGTGGTTGTTACATCATAATATAGCCTAATTATGAGGTGGCTCCCACAATATCTGCTTAGGTCCTGTGTTTGTACATGAATGCACATATTTAATCCTTAGGTTTTATGATCAGTGTAGATAGCTAAACTGGAAAATATAATCCTTATAACTGTAACTTATTTATAAAAAAATATGATTTAGAGATAGAAGGGAGCTTAGAGGTTATCTAGTCCATCCATTAGGGGCACCTAGCACAGTGGAATAGAGTGCCAGGTCAGGAGTCAGGAAGACTCATCTTCCTGAGTTCTAATTTAGCCTCAGTCAGTTGTTTTTGTTTTTGTTTTTGTTTTTGTTTTTGTTTTTGTTTTTGTTTTTGTTTTTGTTTTTGCAGGGCAATGAGGGTTAAGTGACTTGCCCAGGGTCACACAGCTAGTTAAGTGTCAAGTGTATGAAGCTGGATTTGAACTCAGGTCCTCCTGAATCCAAGGCCAGTGCTTTATCCACTAGCCTCAGTCAGTTGTGACCCTGAGCAAGTCACTTAGCACTGTTTGCTTCAGTTTCTTCGTTTGTAAAATGAGCTGGAGAAGGAAATGGCAAACCTTTCCATTATCTTTGTCAAGAAAACTCCAAATGGGGTCATGAAGAATCAGATGTGACTGAAACAACTGAACGATAACAACAACAGTGCAACCACTACATTTACACATAAGAAAAGAAAACTAAGGCATGGAGAAAGTATATGACTTGCTTAAGGTCACATAGTAGTGAATGCCAGTCAGATTTTGAACTGTTTTTCCTACTGTACCGTGTTTTCTTGAGATGGCAAGAAGGGAAGATTGTATTTTTTATTCTTCTGTTGGCTGTTTAGGCCTTTTAAAGAGAAGCAGTGATGTATTGAGTTTAAATACTACATTGGAAATAGGGAATATGCCACTGAATTTTCTTATGCTCTTGGACAAGGCATTTTATATCTGGGATTTGACACAAATGCATTTCTTACCAGGACCCTTTGTTATGAGAGGAAACTAACTGAAAGGAAGAAGAGTAAGAATCAATTATAGTAGCTATTTTTAACTTAAACTAATATATGTAAATTTAGAATATAACAGTTCTGACTTCACTGAGAGGCAGCATGACGTAGCAGATAGAGAGCTGGTCTTCGAATTAGGAAGCTCTTGGTTCACATCCTGCCTATGACACATTCTTGTATGGTCATGGGTAAATCACATAGTTTCACAGTGCCCCAGGTGACTCTCAGTTCCCTAAAATAGCGAAATCGCACATTTGGACCCCAAAGAAAAAAACAAAACAAAATATAAATACCTTTGCTTTGTGAATGGCAGAGCTTTTAATGCCAGATTAATTAAAAATTTGCCTTTGGTTTCTATATTACTATGAATGGAGTGTATTTTGTATCATGGAGCACTATGGAGTGCTAGATAAAGACTGACCAAATTAATATTTTTTTATACATGTGATTTTTAGCTTCTGGGTTGGAACAGTATGAGTGTGAACAGACAGTTCAAGCTTGAAAGTCAGGCTAATTGGATAGGGGAACTGTGACAACATCATTATTTTGAACAGATCGAGAAATTTGCTATGAGTATCATCATAGTATTACAAAATAATGTTGTCTGTCATCCATTGGTATAATAGTAATTCATACTTATACATTGGATTAATTTCTATACTACTACCAGTAGAATAATATAAACTACTCTTGCTTTTGGTCTTTGTATCTCTAATGTTTATCACAGGGCCTTGCACACAGTAGGTCTTTAATAACTACTTGTTGAATCAAATTGCTTTGTGGTTAGATAGATATCATTTGACTTTCACAACAACTGTGTGATGTAAGTGCCTCAGATATTATGCCCTTTTTGTAAAAGAGGAAACTGTGAGTATTGATGTTACTTGTCCAGGGTCTTACAGCTTAGGACTTGATCCCAAGCCTTCTGCCTCCAAGTCCAGTCTGTGTCCTTTCTAATTCACCAAGATGGATATAATATTTCAGAAACTTGATTTCATGAATACCTGATAAAGTAAAAAGTTTAAACATGACATTTAAAAAATTCTGATTAAAAGTGTGTTATAGTGGAAAGAATACTGGACAGAGTAAGGAGACCTGAGTTGTATTCCTAGATATTCTTTTATTAGCTGTCTTATAGTGGGTAAATCACAGTCTGTAGTCTTAAGTTTACTCATCTGTAAAATAAGGCATTTGGTCTAGTTGATCTCTAAAGCCTCTTTAAATATAAAGAAAATGACTTGAAAGTTTAGGGATCTAATTATATTGTTTGTTGGATTATGACAATTTGGGAAAAATTTCAGGCATTTTAAAGTACTGAGATATTACAGATTAGTCATATAATATTAGAACTAGAATGGACCTGTGATCATCTAGTCCATGGTTTTGTTTTGCTTTATGTGTGTGTGTGTTTGTTTTTTTGTTTTTTCAGGGCAATGAGGGTTAAGTGACTTGCCCAGGGTCACACAGCTAGTAAGTGTCAAGTGTCTGAGGCTGGCTTTGAACTCAGGTACTCCTGACTCCAGGACCGGTGCTTTATCCACTGTGCCACCTAGCTGTCCCCCCCCCTCCCCCCCCCAGTCCAGGGGTTTTAAATATTTTTTTTGTATCATGGACCTGTTTGTAAGTCTGGCAAAGCTAATGGGACCTTCATCTCCGAATGTTTCTAAATAATTAAAATAAGATACATAAACTTACAAAGGAAACCAGTTATATTGAATTACTTTTATCTATACACACATTCAGACTCCAGGTTAAGAACTCCTGATCTGGTCCAAATATTATTCCTCCCCTACTAAATATCAATTTTATAGTTGAAGGTACTCTTGCTTAGGGAGAATGTGACCTGTCCAAGGTCATGCCAGTTAACTTTTATTGCATATGATATAGCCAGAGCTTGATACCCAAATGTCATAGTCCAGTGTTCTTTCTATTATACTATGCTGATGATCTAATTTTATGAAAGCTATGTAAAATATTTTGAGAAGTAATTCTAGTTAAGGAAGGGAGAACAGTTTTACCTGTTCATATTTTAATTGTTAATATTATTTTCATCCCAGGCCTAATCTTTCACTCAAAGGAGCTTAAATGGGTAGAGCTAGAAAGTTGACCTAGGCAGAAACTATACAGAGAAGTATCTAGAACTGACAGACCTCTATGGAAGACTTTTTTCTTAAGCTAAATACAATGTATTTAAAAAAAACCATACACCTGTAATTGCCTGCCTACTGTATATAGGTTGTATCCTTAAATCCTCATGCTGTTAACAAAGTACTTGAACTGATTGACTTGAGGATTTGTTGCCGATTTAAGATTTTACTGTGTAAGTAAGCACTAAGGAGATAATAGGAAAGGGCCTCTACTTAAAGACATAACCACTTAGAAATCATTTTAGCCTTATTTCAGATTACTTCCCTTCACATACTCTTATGTTCTAGTGTAATTGTACTACTTGATTGTTCCCTGGTTTTGTGCTATATTGCCTACCTTCATAGATTTGATGAGGCCTGTCTTCCATGCCTGACATGTACTGTCTGGAAGTGTATAAAGAAAGCCTTTTCTTTCTATAAGACTCATCTAAGATTTGTCTTCTGTCATGAAACCCTGATTCTCCTAGTTGAATGTATTTTCTACTTTTCTCAAAGTATTCTGCATAATTAGTATCTGTATCATATTTTTATCTCCTTTGTATTATATTTAGGTATATATTTTATCCATCCTACCATTTATCCAAGGAGACTACCAGCTTTTTAAAGTAAGGGATCTGGTCATTTTTCACTTTTGTATGCTTAGGACCTAGTGCACATCTTTTTCAGTTTTTTTTAAAGGACTCTAAAGGCCTAGGACAGAACCAGTCTATAAAGATTAGCCAGCAAGTTAGATGAGTAGTGTCACAGGGATAGAAAGGATAGAAAAAATAGTAGTGGTAAGGGAAATGGAGTGTGTGTGTGTGTTTGGAGGAAGGAGGGAGGGAGGGAGGTCGAGAGAGAGAGAGAGAGAGAGAGAGAGAGAGAGAGAGAGAGAGAGAGGAGAGAAGGAAAGGAAGGAGATTTTTCATATGAGGTCTTAAGTGTTTTGCCTAGATGGATTGTAAGTTTGCTTAAGGTAACTCAGAAATATTTATTGGTATAAATCTGAACTTAGCTGGGCAGTAGAATACTTTCGTAGTTTCATTCTAAAATGAATAGCTTACTTATAGCTGTTCCCTGTTCTTATTTTGGTAGGCCATCACAATCAAAAGACAGTTATTATGACATTAAAAGAAAATTAGGGGGGCAAACAAATAATAGTTTTGAGAATTAAGTAAAGTGGGAGCACCAATTTTATATCTTGGGAATATGGTGATGACTAGAGGTTCCCAACTACATGTTACCTAAAGGCAGTATGAGAAGTTTGTTAAGGGGATAGGGATAATATTTGTAATATGAAATCCTTTTCTTGTTGAACTAGAAAAAGGCAGTAAAAATGACCCAGTGAAAGATGAGCTAATTAATTTCCAGTTATTGAAATTAGACAAATTTTGGTGTGCCCTTGGAGAAGCATATCACATTTTTATTAAATATGCTCACAGAGTTTTAATTCTGCTTACAACAATTTCTGTGAATCAAGATTCCCACTTCTGAAACAGTCATCCAAAGCAGTAAACAAACTGGAGGCTTAACATATTATGTGGACATTTCTTTGCAAAATTATACCAAGAATAAAACTATTGGTTGACGAGGAACAGAATCAAGGACCTAATTTGTTTGATTATGTTCTGATAAACATTTGATAACTTTGTTACTGAAAATGTTATATACTGAATAACATTTTCTTTTTTATAAATTAATGTTTAATTTTTTATTGCATATATATGATAAATTCCAGGATTTATTTCTTTTCACATTGAATTGGTAGTGTGGGAAGGTATACTGAAAGCCAAGGGATAGGGGTACTGATAAAGGTTAGGAATCTCTATTATAGATTAAAAGTTTTATTCTTCTTCTTTTTTTTTTTTTTGGTGAGGCAGTTGGGGTTAAGTGACTTGCCCAGGGTCACACAGCTAAGAGTTTTATTCTTTACAGTAAAAAAGACAATAGAGCAACTTGTGTTTGTTGGTCCCTGTAGTAACCATTTCTCATGACCATTTCCGTATACTTTACTGGAGAAACTCATGGAGCTCATGTCTGTACTTAAAATAATATGATTTTAAAGCTACATAGTACTTAATTTAATGATCCAGTGCAGTCTCTTCCTTTTACAGATAAACTGAGATCCAGAAAAATTAATCCTTTTTTTTTCAAGTGCACAAAACTGTTGAGTAGCAGATGACTTTTGATGATTGTCCAGTACTTTTTTCTACCATGTCGTATTGCCTTTAATTTTTTTTTCTCAGTACTCTGCCATGGGAGACTAATAATAACAAATAACCTTCCAATGAAAAATCCCCCCAAATGTGAAGTCTTTGAAGGGAAAAGGAAAGGAGTACTATATGAAATTAACTATTGTGTGAGGTATTTAGCTCCTGTGTGTTGAAAACAACTAAGATTTATTTTCTCCTCAAAATGGCTTTTTCAGAAGGCAGGCATTGGCCCATTCCTTCCCATTTGTATTCTCAGACCTGGGACTGGGTCAGTTATTTTGCACTAATAAGTTCATTTACTTGCACTGGCTTTGCCAGTTTCTTTAGGATACCAGGAGAAGGATTCTTAAAGTGAGAGAAGTGCCTAGATCAGAAGAAAAAAAACAGAATAATAAAATACTTAATTGGTTTCATCATATCAGCATCATTAGCTGAATAATAGTGTTAATTGCTGCTTCCAAACCATTTCTTTACTTTTCTTCCTTCAAAGTCTATGCAGTTGGTTTATCCCAATTACTCCATCATCAAATTTCTTCATTATTACTCTTGGACTACTGAGTATCCTTGGAGAAAGTTTCAAAATAGAGCCGATTTCATCCCCTGGAAATTTGTGGTGTGTAAGCTAATTTGGATCTTTACTTGTTGATAGTACTTTTCTTCTAATCAGATTGGCCTTTTATTTCATTGCCCAGAGCAACTGTTGAACACATTTTCCTTTTTCATTAATTTTCCTTACCCTCTTATCTCACTTACCTCACTGTGATGACTTATTCTCTATTGTCTCAGTGGGACTGGAGGCTAATCCTATAGGAACTTCCTTAACGCTCTCCTTCAAAACTTGTTATTATGAATTCTCCCTTCCTTCTCAGTACAGAAGAAAAGCTATCCCTACTCAGTGCTGAGTGTTTCTCATCTCCTTCTTTTTAGATAGCTACACCAGTAATCAACCTCATTCTCTCATGCCTCTTCAGTTCCTTTCCTTTGACTCTTCATTTATCCACAAATAAGAGCATATCTCACACAGAGAAAGCCTTCTACATTCATGGTCAATGTCCTCCTTATTCTTTTATTCAGTCATAGTCCTTAATTTGAACCAGATTTCCTTCACTATTTGACAGATTTGACCACCCTTGTCTTCTAAATATTCCTTCCACCTTTGGCTTTCAAGACCTATTACATTCTTTCTAATTTTCTGAACTTCCTTTCTCATCTATTTTGCAGATATTCCTCAAGAGTCTGCCTTCTGCCTTCATCTGTTTTTTCTTTTAGCAAGCTCATGCAATCCCAGAACCTGAAGTAATTTCTTTAATCAAAAGTCTTCCAAATCTGCATATCCAGTATTGATCTTTCCTGATCTTCAGACCTGTATTTTCACCTAGCAGGTTAAATTCAATATATTCAAAACTGTAACCTATGACATCTGACATCTGATTTGGGAGATGGAGTGTCAGGTGAGAGAAACAGAGTAGGCTTGATCATAGAGTACCTGAATAGGAGTCAGATGTAAAAAGGCTAGAAAGGTAGGAAGAGGCCACGTTGTGAGGGCTTTAAATGCCAAATAGGAAGGTACTGGAGCTCATAGTTGGGGAGGATTGGTGGTGATATAGTCTGACCTATTTAGGAAAATCACTTTGGTAGTTGAGTGGAGAATTAACTGGAGTGGGCAGAGACTTGAGGCAGGGAAACCATTGTAATAGTCTAGGTTCAAGGTAATAAGGGTTGTGTACTAGGTCCTTATATGGCCTCTGGGAATAGAGAGAAAATACACACATATGTTGTCAACGTACAAATGACAAGACTACAGTTTGGCTATGTGGGATTAGTGCAAGTGATGAGTCAAGGATGATGGAGAGGTTTTGAATCTGGACAACTGAGAAGGTGTTCCCTTGACAGTAATTGGAAAGCTGAGAATAAGGTAGAGTTTTGGGGAAAAGATAAGTTCTGTTTTGTACATTTTGAGTTTGAGAGGCCTGTGGAGACACCCATTTTGTAATGTTTTGAAAGGCAGTTGTTGAGTGATGCAGGACTAGTTCAGGAGTGAAATTAGGGATGCACACACATATCTGGGAATTATCTGCATAGATAGAATTGAATCTATGGGAGCTGATAAAGTGACTGATAAATATAGTATACAGGGAGAGGGTCCAGAATTAGTGGGCATGACTTGCATGAAAATCCAGGAAAGGAAACTGAGGAGGGATCAGAAAAGATCAGGCAAGAGCAATGCCATAAAAACCTAGAGAGGAGAGAGTATACAGGAGGAGCAGGGGATTAACAGTGTAGGTAACAGAAAAATAAAAAAGGATGAGGATTGAGGAAAAAAACTATAGATTTGCCAATTATGATATCATTGGTAACTTTGGAGAGGGTAATTTCAGTTGTATGATGAGGCAGGAAGCCAGATTGTAGAGCGTTTAGAAGAGAGTGAGAGGAGAGGGCATGGAGTCAAGTGAGTAAACATTTATTAAACTCTTACCATGTACCGGGCATTGTATTAAATGCTGGGGATACAAAGAAGGGAAAAGAAGACAATTCCTCCTTTTGGGAACTCAGTCTAATGGAGCAGACAACCTAAAACAACTATGTACATACAAGATATATACGGGATAAGTAGGAAATAATCAGCAGATGGAAGACGCTAAGATTATGGAGAGCTGGGAAAGGCTTCTTGTAGAAAGTGGGATTTTAAGGAAGATCAGGAAGGCAGGAGGAAGAGATGAAGAGTCACCTGATAGATACACACATACATATATGTGGTTTTCTAAGCAGTTTATCCTGAGGGCATAATAGATCAATTGAGGATTTTTTTAAGGCTGAGAAAGACATGAGTCTGTGGTAGGTCATAGGAAAGCTAGTAGAAAGGGTTTGATTAAAAGATTAGGGAATGGGGATGATAATGGAGCAATTTGCTGCAGTAGCTGGGTGGAAATAGGATAAAGAGTATATGCAGGGGGAAAAAAAGTATATTCAGAGAAATTGGCTTTGGCAAGGATGGTCACCTCTTCACTGGAGACAGGGAAAGATGAGGGGAGAAGAGGGAGGTCTTTTTGAATGGCTTTAACTCTCTTGAAGGGGGAGGGGTGCTGTGGAAGGCTTGAGGAGGGATCAAAAGGTGTGGTGAGTGGGTTACTGAAATTGACTAAAGAGGTGCAAAAGGTTTGCTTTTTTTGTAGTAAGGGGACCAGTTGAGATAATGTAGTTAAATTTTGTAGTGGACTTAGCATAGTTTCACGATTTTTCTCTAGCTCTATTCTGTAGCTAGTAAATAGAGAAGGAAGTGAATGGTGGAAGTAATCCAAGGTTGGGATTTGGCAAGGTGTGACTGGCAGTAGTATGAGGGGAAAGGGGTTGCTGTGTGGAGGATAGTGTAGAGTTTAATTAACTCACTCAGATGTTAAGCTAGTGAAGGGATGAGAATGTAGTGAGTACAGGGGTGATGGACTGGAAAAGAACTGAAAGTTTTAAGGATTGGAGGTAATGGTTATGATCAAGAGCAAGATTAGAGTTTGTAAGGCAGAGGGAAAGATTGAATAATAAAAAATTAGGATTGATGAAAGAATTTTGGTGTTCATGAGTGATGGCAAGATCTAGGGTATGATCATCTCTTTGTAGCTGAGATGGGGTTGAGTATTAGGTTACAGAAATTGAGTAGATTGGGAAACTGGGTTATTAGTGTATTTCAAGGGAACATCACTATGCATATTGAAGTTCCCTAGATAAGAGGACAGAAATTGAGGTGGTAAGACTTTTACAGAAGCTTTGAACTACTTGAGGAAGGAAGGAAAATTTTCTGGGGAGTGATTTAGAACACTTAACCAAGATCTACATTAGATCATAAATTTGTATAGCATGAACCTCAAGGGAAGAGAGGCTGCTGAGAGAAGGTGGTAGGAGAGTTTGGAAGTGACTTTCACCATAACCAGTTAAGTCCTGGGGATGAGTGAAAATTCAGCCAGTATTAGAGAGGTTTAAGATGAAAGGAACTGCTTATTTAAAATAGTGCTCCACAAATAGTAGGTGCTTAATAAAGTTTTTTTCCCCCCCTGGTACTGATGGTTTTTTTTTAAATAAATGAATCACTGGTTAATTGAAAGTAAGCAAAGGATGGCTAATTAATATCAATAACGTATACTTTTTAGTATTAATATATAGTATTGATGACCCAGTGAGTAAGGCAGAACTCCCACTTCTTTGTTATACTGAACCCTTTAGATTTGAGCATCTATAGTCATGACCTCATTTTTGTTATAGGAGTTTTAGTTCTCAGAATTGTTGATGTGAAGGACAGCTTAACCTCATTTGTTCTGTTGAATGTCAGTCCCCACCCCCCAAGTAATGTTTTAGTTTTCTTTGGGGTAGGAACTGAATTTTGTTCAACATTTCTCATTTATGCTTTAGGTATACATTTGACAGTATGATAGAGGGAACTTTTGCTATTTTCTATATGTTGCTTGTATAAATTTGTATTATTTAAAAAATGTGTTATGGTATTTAGGTTTGAATGTTGCTTGAAGTTTTGTTTAAATTTTATTAGTAAAATGAAAGTGTTCAATAGAATAATAATACTGGCCAGGATCCCATTTGGCATTCTAGCGTTTTCCAGGAATAGGAAGTATGCAGTATTTAAACATAGAGATAAAAAAAGAGTACTTAAAAAAAAGAGTAGAGGAATCAAAAGAAAAATTGCCTACTGTTCACCTAAGGCAATAATAATAGTGGCACTTAATAAATGGTCATTGATTAATAAACTTTAAGAATAATTATGTTCCACAGACTGCCAGTTTATGGGGATGCAAAGACAAAAATGAAACAATTTCTGGTTCCAAGGACCTTATGTTCTGTCATATACATTTATAAAATACAGAATATATGCATTAAGAATACAAACCAGGTAGTTTTGGTAGGGAGAGCACTAGAAGCTGGGATCAGGAAAGGCTTCTTGTAGAGAGGTAGCCACACTCAAGCTGAAGGTTTTGGGGTTTTTTTTTGCCATTTTTTTCCTCCAGCTCATTTTTAAAAATTCATTTTTTAATCATAAAAGTATTTTATTTTCTAGTTACATGTAAACACAGTTTTTAGCATTTGTTTTTATAAGATTTTGAGTTCCAAATTTTTCTCCCTCCCTCCCTTCCCTCCCCCTTCCCCAAGACAGAATGCAGTCTGATATAGGTTATACATATACAATCACATTAAACATATTTTTGCATTAGTCATGTTGTGAAAGAAGAATCAGAACAAAAGGGGAAAAATCTCAAAAAAGAAAAAAAAGTAGAAACGGTATGGTTCAATCTGCATTCAGATTCCACAGTTCTTTTTTTCTGTTTGTGGAGAGCATTTTCCATCATGAGTCCTTTGGAATTTTCTTGGATCATTGTATTGCTGAGAAGAGCTAAGTCTATCGCAGTTCATCATTTCACAATGTTGCTTTTGCTGTGTAATATGTTCTCCTGTTTCTGCTCACTTCACTCAGCATCAATTCACTTAAGTCTTTCCAGGTTTTTCTTTTTTCTTTCTTTTTTTTTTTTTAGTGAGGCAATTGGGGTTAAGTGACTTGCCCAGGGTCACACAACTAGTAAGTGTTAAGTGTCTGAGGACGGGATTTGAACTCAGGTACTCCTGACTCCAGGGCCGGTGCTCTATCCACTGAGCCACCTAGCTGCCCCTTTCCAGGTTTTTCTGAAATCTGCCTACTCATCATTTCTTATAGCACAATAGTATTCCATTACATTCATATACCACAACTTGTTCAGCCATTCCCCAGTTGATGAGCATCCCTCGATTTCCAGTTCTTTGCTACCACAGAGAGCTGCTATAAATATTTTTGTACATATGGGTCCTTTTCCCTTTTCTATGATCTCTTTGGGATACAGACCTAGTTGTGGTATTATTGGGTCAAAGGGTATGCACAGCCCTCTAGCCCTTTGGGCATAGTTCCATATTGCTTTCCAAAATTGTTGGATCAGTTCACAACTTCACCAACAATTCAAGCTGAGTTTTTAAGATGATTTCAGCACATTCTTCTGTGAGTTTTGCTCTGAGTTTTTAAGGAAATGTGATTCCAACTGCTGAAGGTGATGAGAGAGAGAGCATTCCAGGCAGAGGGGACAGCTAATACAAAGGCACTGAGATTCAAGGGTAGAGTGTTGTATATAAGCAACAGCAAGTAGGTCAGTGTAAATGGACCTCAGAAGGTAGTAATTTGTAACAAGCATGGAAAGCTGAGAAGGGGTCAGGCTGTAAAGAATTAAAATACCAGAAATAAGAATTTTTATTTACTTGATCATGGAAGTAATAGAGAGGCACTGGGGTATATTGAGAGAGAGAGAGTGTGTGTGTGTGTGTGTGTGTGTGTGTGTGAGAGAGAGAGAGAGAGAGAGAGACAGACAGACAGACAGACAGACTCTGTGTCTGTGTGTGGGTATGTGTGGGGGAGGAGGAGTGAGGGAAGTAGGGAGAAGGGTATGTGTTCATGTGACATAATTAGGTCTGTGTTTTGGAAAAATAATTTTTTGTGGAGGATAAATTGGAGTGGGGAGAGACTTGAGGCAGGGACATTAAATAGGAGGTTGTTGTGGTAGGTAGTCCACATGGAAAGGTCATGAAGTCCTGAGCTAGAGTGGAAGTGGAGTGTTTATAAATAGTTCATAAGGATTCTGTAAGGTAGTGTTCTTATTCCCATTTTACTTTTAAGGAAAACCGAGATCATGCAGGTAGTAAGAGTTGGAATTCAAACTTGATTCTATTTATCTTTGTTTCTCACTCTGTCTCTCTCTCCCTCTGTCTCTCTGTCTCTCTAGGAAAAGCAGATTGGTATACTGAAAAGAATACTGAACTCGTGTGTGTGTGTGTGTGTGTGTGTGTGTGTGTGTGTGTGTATGTGTATGTGTATGTGTATGTGTATGTGTGTGTAAAATAGGGAAGTCCTCCTGACCCTACCCTTTTACCCTTCTTTTTTCTACTCTTTGAAAGTAAAATATTAGATTATTGAATTTGTAGGTAAAATAAAATTAAGTAATGATTAAAGCTTAACTAGAAATTTACTAGGCCTATAAATTTATAAACTACTAGTTGGTTATAACAAAGAGCTTATAAAAAATAGCAAATTCTAGCATAGACTATAGCCTTCCAGATATACAATCTATATTCCTCAGCCTGAAATTTAGAGCCATCTTTTTTTTTTTTTTTTTAGTGAGGCAATTGGGGTTAAGTGACTTGCCCAGGGTCACACAGCTAGTAAGTGTTAAGTGTCTGAAGCGGGATTTGAACTCAGGTACTCCTGACTCCAGGGCTGGTGCTCTATCCACTGTGCCACCTAGCTGCCCCAATTTAGAGCCATCTTAAATCCAGTGGCTCCCTGTTATCTCTAAAACGAAACTCCTGTTTGGCATTTAAAACTCTTCACAACCTACTTTTCCAGTTTTGTTTTATATTACTCCTTTCTTAATCTCCACATGCACAACGTTCAGTCTTCAGTGTCTGTGCAGTTGTACTGACTATACCCCATATCTTGAATGCATTTGCTCCTCACCTGTCTTTTAAAATCCCTAGTTCCATCAAAGCTCAGCTTAAGACCACCTTCTGCTTAAAGCCTTTCTAGGTCTTTCTAAGTTTCTAGTGTGTCTTCCTTACTCCCATTTACCTTGTGTGTATTTTGTATGTGGGTGAATAAGAGATACATACACAAATTTATTCCCCATGATAGAATGTAAGTTCTTTGAGAACAGGAACTATTTCAATTTTCCTCTTTATCCTTAGTGCCTAGCATAGTACCTGACACATAGTAGATACGTAATGAATATTTGTTGCTTGCTTGATCTATGTGGTCTTATAACTAAGTCTTAAACCGATCTTCAGGACCCAAGTGAAATTTTAACTACCAAATGAAATCTTTGATCATCCCAGTTCTTAGTGAACTGAACTTCTTTAGACATATTGTTTATACCACTCATTTGATACTTAGAACAAGGTAGTATATGTCTGGTTTATATTTGTATTTTGAATATGTACATTGCCCAATTCACAGTAGGTTCTTAATGTTTGTTGACAATGTTGAAATATTTGATATAGGTATAGATAATATTTCTGAGGCATAGAAAGATTGAATTACATAGTTAATATTAATAGTACAACCAAAATGAGGAGGATGGACTATAGGACCTCTGAAGTTCCTTCTTTAGTTCTAAATCTGTAGTTCTTTGTGAACTACCTACCAATGGAACCAAGGTTGTCTTCTTTTTAGAACAGTTTTCTTTCCATTTTGTTTTACCCAACTCTGAAGTATTTTTTTTTGGGGGGGGGGTAAGGCAATTGGGTGAAGTATTTTGAAATGTAAGATGCTTAGATCTCACTTCAAGGGCTGTACACCTTTAAATTTGAGATGTAAACACTTTTAATAGTGACTAATTACTGTTCTACTAGTTTAAGGTGACTTGTCCAGTTCATAAAGATTTTGATGGAAAAGATATAGTTTTATTTTGAGATAAATTTTCAAATAAAAGAGGGATGTTTGTATTTCCTTAATTGAATGACTTTTGGATGACTTGAACATTAGGCTGTAGTGAGTGCTTTGGAGTATTATTTCCTTTGGAGTCATTAAAACTTTCTCAAAACCCTGGATTTAAAGTCAGACCTTAGGTTTTGAATTGTAGCTCTACATAGTCCTTATGGATTCTAGTTTCCTCATTTATAAAACAAGAGGGTCAGATTAGAATATTCTGAGTTCTTAACCTAGGGTTTGTGAACTTGTTTTAAAAAAATACTTGGATAACTATATTTTAGTATAATTGGTTTCCTGTAAAATATGTGTTTTATGTATTTTAAAACATTATTCTGAAGCGTTCTATAGGTTTCCCCAGAATACCAAAGGAGTCTGTGAGATAGAAAAAAAAAGTTAATCCTTGGACTAAACAATCTCTAAGATTCCTCTGGTTTTAAAATCCCATTATCTGATGAGTATTTTATTTAGGATCATAATGGCTCTGTCAGTGGCAGCATTTGAACTTTGAAGTCTCATGAACCCAAGTTCAGTGTACTATTGTTGATTTTTTAAAAAGTATACTTTATAATAAGCTCACATTTGTTTAATATTAAGTTTACCATTTGTGAAACATTTTTTTTACAAAAACCTTGTGGGGTATTAGAAATATTGAGGGGGTGGGGTGGACATATAGCTTGAGAGTATCTGAGGCAGGAATTGAATCTAGGTTGCCTTACTTCAAATGCAGCCCTCTTTCCGCTATACTATGCTGCCTTTTGCTGTTTAATAGGGAGTTTAATGACATGACATAGGACATTTTTACTTTAGTCACATTCTAAGTGACAACTAAAATTGTGGGGTTCCCCCCCCCAAATTTTCTAGTGTCACTGTTAAAGTTCTTATCTTAAACTAAAGACTCGTTTGTGGTTTGCCTGATGGTAGATACCTCTAGGTTTATGTGTGTATATGTATGCACACAAACACATATGAATAAAATATTTGGATATAACTGTACATACTTAAGAATAGAGATTTGTGAATCTTAATTAGATTTAACCTTTTACAAAAAGCTTCCTTTGAAGTTTCAAAATAGTACTAAAAACATATAAATTGATCAGCATGTTTTGATAGTATTTTAGTATAGGGCCCCCCCTTTTTTCTTTTCATTTCTTACTTTTGAAGATTGTAAATTCATCAGATTTTTTGGTGGTAATATAAATAATAGCTAACATTTATTCAGTACTTAAAAGGTTGGTAAACCGTTTTACAACTATCATCTTATTTTATCCTCAAAACAATCCTTGGAGGTAGGTGCTATTATTATCCCCATTTTACAGACGAGGAAACTGAGGCAGGCAGAAGTTTAGTAGTTTCCCCAGGGTTACACATTTAATAAGTGTTAAGACTGAATTTGAACTCTGGTCTTCCTGACTCCAGATTCAAAGGCACTGCTGCCCCCTAGCAGTCTCTAGCAAATCTTGTGCTAAATCTCAATTCTGCTTTGATATGCTTTCTTTACAACTTTTATTTCTTCTTATCTCATAATTGTAGAGGAAATAAATTATTCTTTTGGAAATAATTGGCTTCATAATTAACAACCTTTTGGGGTTAGATAAATTTATTTCTCTAGTATTCTAGTTAGAATACTTATTTTTTGTTTCATAGTTCACAGGAAAAATAATTTTTAAATTTGGATGATTTTCCATGCTATTAAAATTTTTATCTTTCAAATAGATCTTTTACTCTGATTGGCAATAGCTGAAATCTTAAATTATGCTCTGATCTTAAAAAAAATCTAATTTAAATAGCAGCATTTGTTTACCCTAAGATAGTATAAAGGTTAACACAGTAAATACTTTTGCCTTTGCCCTAAAGTAAAAGGTTAACTGTCTCTTCTTTTTTTTTTTCCTTTTGACAGAGCAAACTCGATTAAAAAATATCAGAAAAGTATATGGAAGATGTTTATGGTATCGTTTACGGTTATTAAAACCCCAGCCAAATGTAATTCCCACAATAAAGTAAGTATTATTCTTCATTCAAAAAGTATTTGATTGCCTACTAAGTGCTAGGCACCATGCTGAGAAAAAAATTGAGTTCCTTCTCTTGGAAGGTTAAACATGTTCACAAGTAAATACTGCAAAAGGCAGAATATGATAAGTGCTCTATGAGGGGTTCAAACAAAACTGAAAGTTTAGAGAAAGATGAGCTTGTTTCTGCCTTTGTGGGATTTAGCAATGCCTTGATGGAAGGGTGTAGGATTACAACCATGTGCAAATTGGGAGGAAGATATTCTAGGCAGAGGAAATTGTATGAGCAAAGGAGAGGAAGCTGTAAGTATAGAATAAGTTGGGGGAAAGTCAAATAGTCCAATTTAGCAAAGATTGGGAGATGGGGTTGGAGAAATAGATTAGGACCAGGACATTAAAGAACTTTGAATACCAGGCTAAGAATTTGGACTTCAGTAAATAGTAGATACATCAATCAATAAGCAATCAACAAGTGCCTGTTATATATGCCAGGTGCTGTGCTAGGTGTAGGGATACAAAGATGAGGTAGTTTTTGCTTTCAAGAAGCTTAGCTTCTATTGGGAAATATAAGGAGATAAAAAATAATTACAAGGTAATTTTGCTAATAGTTAAGGGAATCAGGGAAAGCCTCATTGAAAGTGGAATTTGAGATGAGCGTTGAAAGAAACTAGTGATTTTAAGAGGTAGGGGTGAAGAGGGAGTGAATTCTAATCATTGAGGGGAGCCTTGGGCAAAGGCATGAAAATGGGGAGGCAGTGTTATGTATGAGGAATGTTCATTTGACTGGACTATGAAGGGAAGTGCTAAATAATAGGGCTAGACAGGTAAGTTGGGAATAGACTGTTGGAATAGACTGTTGGGCTTTGAATGCCCAACAGAGTTTGCATGGATCCTTCAGGTAAAAAGGGGGAACCACTGGAGTTTTTGGAGCAGGGGAGTTTAATGATCAAACCTATACTTTGGGAATATTACTTTGGAAACATTTTGGAGAGTAGTTTGGAGAGGGGAGAGATGGAAGATTTTGTGCTTTAGGAAAACTATTGGGACAAGGATGCTTGGGGTGGACTGGGACTCAGATAAGGCATGGAAATCAGTTGAAAGCAGCTAATCATAGCTCTAGAAAGAAGTAAAGAGTACTTAAACTACTATGGTGGTGGTGGGAATCGATTGAAAGACTTGGTGGTTAGAATGGAGATTTAAAGGAGAGAAAGGAGTCTAAAGGTAATTGACATTTTGACCCTGGGTGCCTGGGAAATTGGTGGTGTTATTAATAGGAAGTAGGAGCATTAAGAAGAAAAGCCCTCTTGTGTTCTTGCTTTTGCTCATGATGTTTCCTATGCCTAGAATACCCTTTTCTCTTCTTCGCTTTTTGCCTACATATCCTTTAAAACCCAATTCGTCATCCTCCTCCTTTATTAAGTATTTCTGATCCTTCTTGTTAGTAACAAACCTTCCTTGGACTTAACACAGCTTTTTATTTTTCAACTCTAATGTGTTTGTGATATAATGGCAAATATTATAGATCTCTCTTTGTTTTGCCCCTCCCCCCTTAAAATAAAAGCTCTATGAGGGCAAGGACCATTTCATATGTAAGTTTTGTATCCCCATTGCCTAGCATAGCATTCTTTACAAAAGTAGGTGCTTAATAATACCTGGCATAGTGTTTTAAATTTTGCAAAATACTTTATATATATATATATATATATATATATATATATATGATCTCATTTGAGCATCAAAACAACCCCGTGAGATGGTTACTACAGATGGTTACTATCTCTGTTGTACAAATGAGAAAAATTCAGACAACTTTGGGGAGTAGTAGTTGGAGGGAAAGGGTTTTTAAATGATGAGTTTATTTTTGAATAAATTGAGTTGATGTGACAAGGATATTGAGGTAGAGATGTCTAGGAAGCAGAAAAAAAGATGAAGATTAGATTAGAAATATGCATGGAGGTTTAAGCTGGAGTATATGAAACAAGTTAGAAAGAAAAGAGCATTGAGGATAGAACTTTGGAAAATCCCCATATTTATGAATGAAAAGGAAGAGGAGGCAATGAAGGAGACAGCCAAAATTTTCCTCATCTTTGTTTATGCTATTTAAGTAAGCCCTTTAAAAACAAATTTCTAGCACAAATTACTCCAGCAACAGTCTTTTTCCAAGAAGTAATCTGATGTTAATAATCAGATCTTGGGGGCAGCATTATAGCTTGATATCTAAGACTTTTTAAAAACTAAATAGATGCTTAAATGAAACATTCAGACTTTCAGGTATTTTAATTTGGATAGATTTGGATAAATTTTGATTTTCTTTTAAATGTGAGATAAGATAAATGTCTTCTTTCTCAGTTGTAAAGTGCCTTTCCCTGTTTACAAAAAGTCCTGTGTTAACAGTAACAACAACAAAATCAAACCCAACAAAAAACTCAAAAGTGATTTTTCTTACTATTTGTAAAGGCTTAATTTTGCTTATTTTAGTCCTCAGATATATTTAAAATATATTTATTTAAAAAAGAATTAATCCTTATGAACAGTTTAAAAGTTTTTTATAGCATTTTACTGGATGCATTTTAAATGTAGACTTTCAGATATATGGCTTAATGAAGACTGATGAAACATTTAGGTAAATCATTTTTGTTCTCCTTTTCTGCTGCCTGTTGGTATTTAAATTGATACTTGATGATATTTTGAACCTCTTGAATGTTATTTTCTCTATAACTTAGTTTACTGGGAACACTAAACAGTTTAAATTCACTTTAATGAAGCTTCAGAGAAAAGGTAGATGCTGATACTAGCTTAGATTAAAAAGTCATCATGAACCTTTATAGTTTTTTAATTCCAGAGTAGTTTTAAAATTTAAAAAAATCATTGTAGTTCCTAGTTTGTCTCTCTTCCCCATTCTTAATACAGAGGCTAAATTTGGGAAATCCCAAAGAAATAATTTGTGAACTATGTTTTAAGAAAGACCCTGTAAGTTACTTAAGTTGAATTTCAATAGTTTGTTGTCTCTACACTCAATGTGGAAATATTATGTTAAGTTTTTTGAGTTTCCAGTAAAACCACCAGACCCAAGTGTGCACTTTGTTTTTATTTCCATTAAAAGGTCCAATAATTAGTAAATGGATTAGCCTATCAGATAATAATTGTAGCCATCAAGTTTAAATGTTACAGCATAATTTTGTTGAATTGAATTAGATTTTGTGTTTGTTGTTTTGATCATCCTGTTTTATTTTTCTGGCAGTTTTCAAACAAATCAAAATATATAAATCTGTTTACATCATACTCATTTTTTTCCCCCCAAACAGGAAAATAATTCTGCTTGCAGGGTGGGCATTGTTTTTATTCCTTGCATACAAAGTTTCCAAAACAGACAGAGAGTATCAAGAATACAACCCTTATGAAGTCTTAAATTTGGATCCTGTAAGTAGTGTTTTTTGTGTAATGCACATTAATTTAATGAATCCATGAAAATCAGTGTAGGCCCAGGTCCTAACAGAAATCAGATAGTGGGCAAATTAAAAGTTTAGAAATACAACACACAGTTCTGGGATTAAATTTTTTTCAGAATATTTTCATCAGGATTAATTTTTACTATGTATTTAGTCATTCCGTTGCTGAGAATTTGGTGAGCTGGGAAAAATTTAAGTAGGCAGACATTTTTTTCTTAAAAAATATCTATGAAGCCGGTTAAATGATCAGAACCAAAGAATCTGAGATGCAGATGTGTGTAAGATCCTAGAGTTACAGATTTAGAGCTGGAAGAGAACTAAACCTTAAGTGAACAATACAAATTAGTCAGCTAGCATTTATTAAGCACCTATTATGATCTAAGTGTTGGGGATACAAAAATAGAACCATTCCTATTGCTGGAAGCTTACATTCTGTTGGGGAAGAGAACATGCGTGTATATAAGTATATTCAAAATACATAAAAATAAATACAAGTTAACTTTTTTGGGGGAAGGAAGAAGGCACTAACAGCTAGAGGAATCACGAATGGCTTCATGTAGAAGATGGTGCTGTAGCTGGGTCTGTTGGAAACTAGGGATTCTAAGAAATGGAAGTGAGGAGGGATGGCATTTCATCTATTATGTATGATCAAGGTCTTATGAATAGGATTATGGTTCAGTGACATTATTTGCAGCAAGTAGTTGGGTAAATCCAAAGTTGCATGAAGGCTAAGATTGCTTAGCATTGATGGTGGAAAATATAAGGAAAAACTTAAAATCCACCTATGATATTCTTCTCCACTCTCCCATGTGAGGTGCTATTTTCAGATTGATGAATATTTCTTTTAGAGTGTGCTTAGCATTTTAGAATGGAAAGGGACCCATGGTCTTGTTTGGTTGCCTTATCTTACAGATGATGAAAAGAAGGCCTCCTTCAAATTGAGGCTTGTTCATCCCTGTTCCTCAAAATGGAAAAACTTCTGAATGGGATTTGTTAAAGCCTGCAAATAATAGTATTTGGATTACAAGCTATATGAAGTGTATCCTGTAGGAATGTTTGAGTCATATTAATTGATCTATAAATACTTAAGAAATAAGTGAAAAAATTATGAGTATGATAACTTTTTGACAATTTAATATCCTAAAGTAAAAGTATAAAGAAAAGTTTTAATAGCAATTATTAGTCAAGATATTAAGTTTAATCCAAGAAATATTGGCAAGCAAATGGAGCTGTCTTCTAATCTTTATGTTGAAAATCAAACTATTTCACTTGATGACATATATTTTTTGGTTTATTTAGCATTTTATTTTCCCCCAATTACATGTAAAAACAATTTTAACATCCATTTTAAAAACGTTGTGTTCCAAAATCTCCCTTCCCATCATCCCTCCCCACTTTAAGAAGACATGCGATTCAATATAAGTTATACATGTGTAGTCATGCAAAACATTTCCATATTAGTCAGGTTGTGAAAGAAAGCAGACAAAAAAGAAAAACAAAGTAAAAAAAATTATGGGGGCAGCTAGGTGGCGCAGTGGATAAAGCACCAACCCTGGATTCAAGAGGACCTGAGTTCAAATCCGGCCTCAGAAACTTGACACTTAACTAGCAGTGTGACCCTTGGGCAAGTCACTTAAACACCCCCCCCCCCCAAAATTATGCTTCTGTCTGTATTCAGACACCATCAGTTCTTTCTCAAGCGATGGATAGCTTTTTTTTTGGTTGTTAACTCTTTTAGCTAAAAGCTTTAATTAACTCAAGTACTTCCATTGTTAAATCTGAGTGTAATATTTTATTTTATGAAATCTCAACTGTGAATTCTACCAGTGATAAAAATGTTTTTTCTTAGTTCATTGCTGTATGCATTTTAGGTTATGTAATATGGTGTATGTAGATCTAGTGCAGTCTCACTGACTTAGTACTAAATTTTTTTTCTTTTAGGGGGCAACAGTAGCAGAAATCAAGAAACAGTATCGTTTACTGTCACTTAAATATCATCCAGATAAAGGAGGAGATGAAGTTATGTTTATGAGGATAGCAAAGGCCTATGCTGCGTAAGTATCTTGTTCACATTCTCTAATATGTATTAAACATTTTAATATAGTGGTAAAAGTAATTTGCTTTTTACTTAAAATAGAAATAAAAGTGCTTTTCTGGTTGCTATCTTTTTTTTTTTTTTTAGTGAGGCAATTGGGGTTAAGTGACTTGCCCAGAGTCACACAGCTAGTAAGTGTTAAGTGTCTGAGGCCGGATTTGAACTCGGGTACCCCTGACTCCAAGGCCAGTGCTCTATCCACTGCGCCATCTAGCTGCCCCGCTATCTTTCTTATTAAATGTTGGGTTCTTATGTGGTTGAGATTGTCATCCGTGGCACTGGTTGGCAAACCATTCCAAAGGGCTAATTAAGTTTTGTTTTCAAGTAACTTTAATTTACATATTGACAAGTATTTTTGCCATATGAATTACTGAATGATGATGTAAGTAAATGACATGTTAAGCAAGCTTTTTTTGAAGTATTAGGTCCCTTTCTCTATTTTCTCATTTCTTTCCCTTCCCTCTCTTCTACCCTATGGGTTTAATGTCTTCTTTGAAACATGTCCTGGCTTATCTTTTCATCTATGTACATGTATTTGTGTGTGTGTGTGTGTGTGTGTGTGTGTGTGTGTGTAGATGGAGATATACATCCTCTTTGTTTTTCTTCTTTTAGAGGTTCCTTCTGATCCTGCTGTTGTCTTTTATCTTTAGTCTCATACTTTGTTGTCCTTACTATAACAGCTTACTCCTTTTCTACCTGCTGTTGTATGTATTTAGGGTTTTCTTTTAGATAGTCATCAGTTTTTCCTTAAAGAAAGCTTTCAAAACTTCTAATTTGTTTTTCCTGCATTGCCTACACTAGAATGGTTCAGTACAAGTGTTGTATATATGTTAATCTCTTCCATTGTTTTAAGTTGTATTTGTTGCCATATGGTTCCTGCAGATTTGTTAATGCACCAGTGAGATTTTTCCAGTTGGAGAAATTCTTAACTTTTTTTTTTGTCATGAACCCCTTTGTCAGTCTACTAAAGCCTCTGCATTCCTTCTCAGAATAATATTTTTAAATACATAAAATACCTAGAATTACATAAGGAAACCAATTATACTAAAATAGTTATCAGAATGTTTTTTAAAAGCTTACACACCAAGGTTAAGAATCTTTGCCTGTTATGATCTCTTTCTCTCATCTGTCCTTTGAAAAAGACTTCTTCAATAATCAGTTAGTAATGGTTGTGAGGATTAGTAAATGGTCTGTATACTATGATCTCCATTTTTTCTTCTCTTCCCAAATTTTTTCTGAAGACAAAGGAGTCTATTTCTTTGTCATTGAAGTGAGTTCAGTGATTGATAGTAACTGTAGAGATACTAAAGAATTGTCAGAAGCTCATCTTTCTTATTCCTATCCATATTTACTTTTCTGTTAAATAGTTATGGCCTGGAGAAAAGAATAGTTACATTTTGAGGAGAGTTTGATTCATGCATGTTATATCCTGGTAGTTCCTGCTCCAGGAAATAGGACCAGTGTTGCTGTAATGTATATGGTGTATGTGATACACACACACACACACACACACACACAGAGGGAGGGAGGGGGGGAGAGAGAGAGAGAGAGAGAGAGAGAGAGAGAGAGAGAGAGAGAGAGAGAGAGAGAGAGACTGACTGACTTGCAGATTCCCTGCTGGACTGTGAATGGCATAGCCCAGAAAATGGGATAATTGCCCTGTTTTCTTAGGGCTACCAGTGGTACCAAAGTCACTGTATCTTGAAACTTTAAATAATTAAACAAAATATTTTTAAATAACTAAAAAAATTCCTTTCCTTTCTCTGCAGTTTTCTCCTACTCCTAAAAATGGAATAAAATTTTCCCATGTCCTTACACTTTTCCTTCTCCCCTCCCCAATTATATACTTGAAACCCCAGATAATTTTTCCTGGGAAAAGGTTCATGGAGAAGTAATTTACTTGCAGACTAAAGTTAGAATCTGAAGTAATCGACAGGTCACAGTTGACAAACTTAGTCTAATTTTGTCTTTTGTACAAAAACAAGAAAATACTATTTTAATCTTTTTCTTATTGTTGCCACGGTAGCTTGGAGTCAGCTATAATGTTCAGCTGTGGTATAGAAAATATGACAGCTTTGTTTCCATTTTCTTCCAGCTTTTTTATAGTAAGTTTCAGACAGGTGTGGGACTGTCAAAATAAAGTCCTTTGATAATTTGTCAGGGTGTTTCAATATATAGTTCTTGTATATGACTAGAAAACTGCTATATACGTAGAGTCTGCTGTTAACCTTTACTCCTATAGCTTAGAGACATGGTAAAGATGTAAATAAAAGGTTAGGGTATGGGGTAGAGTTCTAAAACTTTTTTTTACATAAATGTGTAGGTTGATTTATATTCTTATATTTAAAAAACTTTGTAAATTATGATTTAAATAGTTTTGTAATTTTGGTTATTTTTCATTGTCATCAGTAAGATACTTTTTTTATTATTTTATTTTATTATAAATTTTATTATCAAAACCTTGCTTATTTTGTTTTTATTCACTGAATATAAAAGAATCATTTTGTTTCACTCAAATCCTTCAAATTGTCATATACACTTAGTCTCCTGTTCTAATAATAGCTCATTTATATAGTTCTTTAAGATTTATACAACCTTTTCTTTTTTCTTTTTTTTTGCGTGACAGCGGGGGTTAAGTGACTTGCCCAGGGTCACACAGCTAGTAAGTGTCAAGTGTCTGAGGCTGGGTTTGAACTCAGGTCCTCCTGAATCCGGGGCCAGTGCTTTATCCACTGTGTCACTTAGCGCCCCCCCCCCCCATTTCTTTTTTCAAATAAATTTTATTGACATCTTTGGAGAGTCCAAGGCTGGTAGATCCCTTGAATTTGAGAGTTTTCAGCTGCAGAAAGCTAAAGCTGAGTAGGCATCTTTACTAAGTCTGGCACCAATATGGTAAGCCTCCAGGAAGGAGGAGATGCTAAGGATGGATAACCTGCTTCAGGTTGGAAAAGGAGCAGGTCAGAGCTCCTATCCTGATTAGTTGTGGGGGTGGGGGTCAGGCCTCTGAGTGGCAGCTCTATTCTAGTCTGGGCAAGATGAGATTTAGTCTTCTGTCCTCCTGCCCTCATAGATGTAATCTCTCCATAGCTTTGAAAGGTATGTGATCTATGTTTAGCACAGTTCCTGGCACATAATATACACTTAATAAATGTTTATTGACTGCTCTTCTAATTTTTTTGTGGTATGATCTTTAATCTTCAGGTCACATATTCATTTTGAATTGTGTGAAATATGGAATAATGTAATTTAAGTAATTTAAGATGTAATAAATAAGACTAATTTCTGCCAGACTGATTTCCAGTTTCTCCAGCATTTCTTTTTATTTATTATAGTTTTAATAATGTTTTGTTTTTTTCCCTATTACACTTAAAAAAATTTTAACATTCATTTTTTAAAAAGAACAAAAGTAATGCAACCAAGATTAGAAAGAAAGCAGAAAACAGGGAAAATTTTGGGGAAATAATTTTTAGAGCAAATGTTTCTGATAAAGGCCCCATTTCTCAAATTTATAGAGAACTGAATCAAATTTGTAAGAATACAAATCATTCCACAATTGATAAAATGGTCAAAGGATATGAACAGGTAGTTTTCAGATGAAGACATTAAAGCTATCTAGTCATATAAAAATGCTCTTAGATTACTATTGATTAGAGAAATGCAAATTAAAACAACTCTGACATGCCACCTCACACCTATCAGATTGGCTAATATGACAGAAAAGGAAAATGATAAATGTTGGAGGGGAAGTGGGAAAACTGGGACACTAGTCCGTTGTTGGTGGAGTTGTGAATGGATCTAACTATTTTGGAGAGCAATTTGGAACTGTGCCCAAAGGGCTAAAGAATTGTGCATATCCTTTGGCCCAGCAATACCACTGCTGGGTCTGTATCCAAAAGAGATTAAAAAAGAAGTGGGGGGGAGGACCTATTTATAGAAAAATGTTTATAGCAGCTCTTTTTGTAGTGGCTAAGAATTGAAAATTGAGGGGTTCGCCCATCAATTGGGAAATGTCAGAACAAGCTGTGGTACATGATTGTGATGGAATATTATTGTGCTATAAGAAATGACAAGCAAGATGTTCTCTAAAAAACCTGGAAATACTTATATAAACTGATACAAAGTGAAATGATTAGAACCAAGAGAACATTGTAAAGAGTAACAGCAATATTGCAAGATGATCAACTGTGAATGACTTAGCTATTCTTAGCAATACAGTGATTCAAGACAACTCTGAACAACTTATGATGAAAAATGCTAACCATCCCCAGAGAAAGAACTGATGGAGTCTCAATACAGATAGAAGCATACTTAAACAATAACAAGAGGATACTGTCCAGGCTTTAAAAAAAAAATTTATTAAATCGTGTCTTTTTGGCAGTCCAATAATTTTTAAATGATTTCTCCTGGATCTATTTTCCAGGTCAGTTTTTCCATTGAGATATTTCATATTTTATTGTATTTTTTTCATTCTTTTGATTTTCTTTGATTGATTCTTTCTTGGGGTGGGGGGGTAGGGCAATGAGGGTTAAGTGACTTGCCCAGGGTCACACAGCTAGTAAGTGTCAAATATCTGAGGCCTTATTTCAACTCAGTTCCTCCTGAATCCAGGGCTGATGATCCACTGTGCCACCTAGATGCCCTCATTGATTGATTCTTGATGTCTCATGGAGTCATTAGCTTCCACTTGCCTAATTCTAATGTTTAAGGAATTATTTTCTTCAGTGAGCTTTTGCACCTCCTTTTTTTTGTTTGGCCAATTCTACTTTTTAAGGAGTTGTTTTCTTCAATGAATTGTTGTCCATCTTTTTTCATTTCTTGTACTTCTGTTAGCAAGCTCTTTACTCATTTTCCTGATTCTCTTGCATAATTCTCATTTCTTTTCCCAATTTTTCTTCTACCTCTCTTATTTGATTTTTGAAATTCTTTTTGAGCTCTTCCAGGAGTTCTTTTTGGTCCTGAGACCAAGTTATATTTCTATTTTTGCATGTAGACATATTGACATTGTTGTCCTCTTTGGAGTTTGTGTTTTTGTCTCTCCTTTCACCATAGTAGCCTTTTATGGTCAGGGCTTTTTTCCCCCTCCTTTTCCATCTTATTTTGTGACTTTTATAGTTGATCTCTACTCCTGGGGCACAGGGGGCATTGTCCCGAGTTTCTTTGGCCAGGAACCAGGGGCCTGGCCGTTGGCCTGCTGTGTTGGTGTCTTTACACTTGGCTGCTTGCATGCTGTACTGTCCTTTTACCCAAGTGAGAGAGGCCTTCTAAGTTTTCTTGTGCTAGAAGATTGTTTTACCCCATCTTTTTGTGAGTTCTGCCACTCCAGAATTCATTTTGAGGCGTTATTTAAAGGGTAATTTGGAAGAACTCAGCCAGGTTCCTGCTTTTTCTCTGCCATTTTGACTCTGCCTCTCCCAGTATTCCCCAGCATTTCTTATCAAAGAGGGAGTTCTATCATAAGTAATTTATGTTTTGGGGTAATTGAATTTCATTATTTCTGATTTTCCCTACATACTCTTTTCATGCAACAACCTTATGAGGTAGGGATGCAAGCATTCTAACAGTGTGACAGAGTTGAGTTTAAAACAAATGAATTATATTTAAATTCGGAGACCAGGAAAGGTATGTTAATAAGGTGTTGATGCCAATGTGCCACAGATGTTCCCATTTCAGTTACATTAGCATGAGGTCATTAGCATGAGGCTTTTAATGCTAATTTTAACACTGACAAATAGTTTTTTATGTTGATTTTTCTTGAGAATCAGAACCCTTCCTGTGAAATTGAAAGTAGTTTTCATTTAGGGGAGATTACTCTTCCCCTAACAATATACTCAAGTTTCTATATGATCTCTTCATCTCTTATAACTCATAATTGCCATCTTAAAAAAAAAACACAAAACTTCTGAAATTTCAATATATTCACCTATTATTTATTCTACACTAGATTGAAGTGTTCTGGATGAGTGAATTTTTCAGACACTGAAGCTTATCGCCTTAAGTCTTGAAACTTTATTTGAATAATTTTCCACAAAAAATTTCCAAAATATAAAGAATATATTGAATATATTCAGCTGATAATTTAACTTTTTCCAAATGGCTCGGGGTGAACATAAACAACAGAGTATAATGGAAAGAGCATTGGATCTGGAGTTAGAGAACTTGAGTCAAATCTTGGGCTCTACCATTCATGCTACACCTATGACCTTGGCAGATCCCAACTTCTCTGGGCCTTAGTTTCCTTACTTGTAAAATGAGTTGGATTAAATAGTCTCCAAGGCCCTTTCTAGCCCTAAATAAATTCTATGATCCTATTAATTACTGTCTTGTGCTATTATACAATACTCCCCTCAGGGATTATTGAGTTGGGTGTGGCTCTTTGTACCTACTCTGAATAGTTCAGATTTCACATTGTGTGTAAATCATGTACCCATTTTGACTTTATTTTAGTATACTGTGTGAGATGTTGGTCTAACTTAGTTTCTGCCATACAGTTTTCTAGTTTTCCCAGGAGTTTTTGTCAAATAATGAGTTTTTGTTCCAAAACTTTGGGTCTTTAAAAGCATTTTGTTTTTCTTCACAACCCTTTCCCCCTCTAGTTTTGGGGTGGTAGTGGTAGGAGAGAGGGAAATAGATTTTTGTTCATTGAAAAAATTTTTTAAAAGAAAACCTAATATGTCTTTAAAATTAAAATTTTAGGAAATGGAGATGATTAAATTTAGGCTTGAAAATCAGAGTTGACTGTTAATCTATACAGCATAGTCCACACAAAAGACATGTTTCATATGTAAAATGAAGAAATTGGACTGTTAAGTTCATTCCAGCTATATATCTTTATCTGTTGTCACTGTCATCACTCCTAGACTGTAAACTCCTTTATTCTAGGGATTGTTTTATATTTTCTGTGCCACATAATGCCTTACACAGAATAGGTATTGGATATTTGCTGATTGAATAGAATGGGAGACTATCAAAGTAGTGTAAGCAATGAGTATGTGGAAATACTATATGAGTTGGGATAAAGGACTATTATTTGTAGAATTACTTAATAGGAGGTTGTGGTTGTGGTTAGAGGTTTTAAAAATCACTCACACATTGCTTGGACTAGAAGTTATGACTGTAACATATCCTTCCAGCAGTACTGAGAGCCTGACCTAAGCAAATCCATTTGCCTAGCTCTTACTGTTATATGCATATCATGGTTATGAAACTATATGTACATTTTCTTAGCTGGTTTAGTTACTTCATTTCTTTTTTGAGTATTTGTGATCCCTTTTAAAATTCTATGTTTTGTTTAGGTTATAATAATTTTTTTTTTTGAAGTACCCAAGTTAAAGACCTGTGAACCAATTTGGAAAGCTAAGTTGGGATTCAGCAAGGAGAGTAGAACTACTGTGACCCTCTTTACCGATGTCAGGAAGCCATTCATTCTCATCAACATGATTATCACCCCTACTGGTATAGACTGTGCCTTATCCATGCATTCTCAACCTGAGTGATTTTTTTTGTTCATGTTTTTCTAGAAATCTTCCATTGAGGATTTGCTTAATATATTAGATAGAGGCTTATGGCTTCATGTCTTAGTATTTTGTTGTCAGCACTATATCCAATTGTTGTTCCTTACTTTTACTACATGATCCTTATATCTCCTTTTCTAATCATACATGTCCTTGTTGTATTTTGTGTTTAAGTAGTCACTGGCAATATGCTTTGTTTTATGTCCATGAAGTGGCTTTCTCCTTCCATTTTAAGTAATTCATAGTTTTAGGTTACATTTCCCCATGATTTGCAGCTTTAGCATCACTGAAAACACAGTAGGATTTAAAGGATAAGCATTGGGAAGGGAACAACTTCCTATTCTTTAAAATATGAACTATTTCGGTAGTTTGATTTTTGTTTGAATGTTAGAGGATTTGAACTAGGAGTCAGAAAACTTTGGTTCTGATCTTGGCTCTTCTATTTGTGACTTTGGAAAGGCTACACAACTTTTATGTACCGCAATTTTCTCATCTCCAGCATAAGAATCAATACCTGTTCTGTATACTTCTCAAGGTTGTTATAAAGATCATGCTAGGCAAAGTATGTGAAAATACTTCGAAAATTGTACTTCTTAGAAATGCAAGGTGGAATTATCTGTGATTATTTGTTAATGTTAGCATATTTTTCTGATTGTTGAATTTTTATTTTTTTAATGCTAGTTTAACTGATGAAGAATCTCGGAAAAATTGGGAAGAATATGGAAATCCAGATGGGCCACAAGGTAATGGATCTTTAAATTTCCAGTTTTATAGGGGTGGATATTGCAAAATTTATAACTGAATTACAAAGCTTATCTTTGCTTTTTTTTTAAAAGGTAAGAGAGTGAATATGAATATTTCAAAAGATTGAGTGAGGGGCAGCTAGGTGGCATAGTGGATAGAGCACCAGTTCTGGAGTCAGGAGGACCTGAGTTCAAATCTGGCCTCAGACACTTGACACTTCCTAGCTGTGTGACCCTGGGCAAGTAACTTAACCCCAATTGCCTCACCAAAAAAAAAAAAAAAAATAGATTGAGTGAAACATATATCTTTTGTGTAAAGTAAGTGTCATTTAAATACATTTTTTTCCCTTATCCAAGAAACTAGCTTGAAGAATCAGGCCCAGAAAATTTCTAAGAAAAATAAACAATCAAGAAATAAATATAATTGTTAAATCACTTCAAACTAACTTATAAAAGGTGGTTGAAAAGTCTTTTTTTTTCCATTTAAATTTTTATAAAAATTCAGGTCCAGAATTAGAAAAAAATATTCTTTTTCTTTGGTACAATCTCTAGTAGTTTTACTTTCTTTGTCTCACAAATAAAGCCTTGTATAAGAAGTTAAAATTTATTTTAGAAACTTGGATGTTTTTATCCTTTTAGCTACAAGTTTTGGAATTGCTTTGCCAGCTTGGATTGTGGATCAGAAAAACTCAATTTTGGTAAGTTTTTTCAAGAGCTTCAGAAATATGATAGTTGTGTATGGTATGAGACTGCCAGACACAAGTTTAGTGTATTGCCCTGTTGTTGGGACAACTAGATGGAGTAGTAGATAAAGTGCTGGGCCTAGAGTCAGGAAGACTCCTATCCCTGAGTTTAAATCTGACATCAGACACTAGCTGTGTGATCCTGGGCAAATCACTTAACCCTGTTTGTCTCAGTTTCCTTATCTATAAAATGAGCTGGAGAAGGAAATGACAAACCATTCAGTATTTTTGCCAAGAAAACCCCAAATGGAGTCCAAAAGAATCAGATACAACTGAAAAAAAGATTGAAAACAACAACCAGTTCTTGTTATGTTTTGTGTAACTATTAAGATGAGTGAGGGAATTGGTCCAGTTTTATTGCTGCTGAGGAGGGAGAGTGCACTATGGCAGCAAAAATTCTAAAAGTGCTTATAAAATCCCTATCTTGTGGGATTTAAATTACCCAAATTCGAAATATGTTCCATTGGCACTTTTAGGAGGAAATAAGGTGTTAGAATTAGTAGCAATGTCATTGCAACTCCAGAAAAACCCTTTGGGAATCTCTTTATTTCTTGATCAGATACAGGAAATGAAAAGCAGCATGGTTAAATGGCTAGCAGTGGTTTTGGAATAAGAGGACATGGTTTTGAATCCCATCTGTACTAATTAACTACCTCTTTGTAAAACCCTCTGCAAATCATTTAACCTTTTCAAAGTTAATTTTTTTTTTCATCTGTAAAATAAGGTACTTGTACTAGATGATCCATGAGGTCCTAAATCTTAATCATATGTATGACATTTTTATTTACTAGCCTGCTTTGATTCATATAAAATGGTTTAAAAATATTTTCATTTGAAAATATTTGTAATTATTAATTGAATACTATCTTGTTTTATGGCAGAGTGACATCTGTAAGAATCATTGTGATTGGCCACTGCAATCTTATTAATTTATTGTAGGAATGTTTGTCATGCTTTGCTATGAGTTGTGACAGGGCTTGCCAGGTAGAATCTATATACAGTTACTAGAAATAAGGGGAAGCAGTAGGTTAGGAATCTAGAATGATGCAAGACAAAGGTTTAGGGATCGCACAGTGACAGTAGGTTAGGAATCTAGCCAGACAAGACAAGGCACTTGAGAGGTCAAGGCCAGGAATCCAGGACCTTTTGGGTAGGAGTCAAATAACAACAATCAGGATACTATGAAGCATATCTGGTATTGAAAGGAACATTTCAGTAGCATATATAGGGGTTTCTTCTGTACTAAACAGATTAACAGTTGATGGTAGATCTTGACAATATTTCTTACTGTATGTCTCTTTTTTCCTAACCTTGTCTATAGAATATCATTTATGACTGATTTCTTCATGATATAGGTAACTCTTTTTCCCCCGTTTTCCTACCCTAGGTTTTGCTTGTGTATGGTTTGGCATTTATGGTTATCCTTCCAGTTGTAGTGGTAAGAATTTTAAATGGAAATTTATTATGTTTATTGCTAAAAACCAGGAATATTTGTAAGTTTCATTTATAATGTTATTAAATATTTGAGCCTAAAAGTTAGAAACCTTATTTTGTATATTTTTATCTAAAGTTAGTTTTCACTTGATTAATATCAAAGTTAACATCTTGAACACATTATTGTTTAAACTCTTGGTCCAGAATTTTATTTAGGTACTCATCTTAGGCTCTTGTCTTAATACAAATTCTAGCTGAAACATAAACATTGATGTATTAATTCATTGATAAATACGGAAGAGATTTGGGTTTAACTCATTCTAATGTGTACATCAACTAATTGTTATTGATCTGGTGTTTACACCAAATTTCAATTATCTGTTGGCTTAGAGACATTGGGGGAAGGGGAGGATGTTGGTTCTTAGAAAATCATAAAATTAACTTTTCTTAAACACACTTTTCATTTTGTAGTTTTTATTCCAGAAAAGAATTGTTGCTGTCAGTTTTGGTCTTTCATATTATTTTATTTATGTCTTAGGGCTCTTGGTGGTATAGATCAATACGCTATAGTGGAGACCAGATCTTAATACGTACAACTCAAATCTATACGTATTTTGTATATAAAACCCGAAACATGGATATGAAACGTGAGTAAAGGAAATGTTATGCTCTGTCATTAGTTTTGCACTTTAGGTTATATCCTTCTCTGTATTAATTCTTTAGCACAACCACAAAAATATTTCAAATTCACAACATTTCATATGTATGTTGTATTTCATTAATATATATCTTTGAAAAATTAAAAATGCTAAACAGATTTTTGGATTTGTTTTGGATTTATCTATAGTTATGTTCTTGATTCTCACATCATTTTCTTTGAACATTGGATAGGCTTATAATTTCCCAGGATATCAGGTACATGTAACAGATACAAATGGATCTCAAATTCTTGAGGAATGAATGATTAGATTTCTCTCTTCTTATATACTATCTTGGCTTGTGTTAACCATAAGTTTTTTTTTACTTTTTTTGAAGGTAATTACAGTCTTATAATAGGATTTAAGGGGTTTTTGACAGTATCATTTTTGTTTTGTTTTGTTTGTTTCCAGGAGCTTGACATTTCCAGGGCATTGACATTTTATTATTGTATTAAACATTTCATTATCATGTGTTTTAGTAACTTCAAAATCAGTGGTGCTAAAGAGCTGCTAAAAGGGGCTTTCCTCTTCATTGAGAACGTCCAGTGAACCCATGGTGCCATGTTACCTTAGTTGATATGAGTTAAAATTTTGGATCTATTTGGCTTTTGCCTCTGGGAACCTTTTTTTTTTTTTTTGGGCAGTGAGTAAAGAGATGTTTGCATCCTATTTTTAGTTTATGGACACTTGGGCACAACTTTTTTGAATAGGATTTTTTTTGTTATAAAAATATTATTTTCATTACATGTAAAGATAGTTTTCAGAATTTGTTTTCATAAGATTTTTCCAAATTTTTCTCCCTACCTCCCTTCCCTCCCCCCTCCCCAAGACAGAAAGCAGTCTGATATAGGTTATATATGTACAATCACATTAAACATATTTCTGCCTTAGTCATATTGTGAAAGAAGAATCAGAACACAAGAGAAAAACCTCAAAAAAGGAAAAAAAAACAGCCAAAAAGTAGAAATAGTATGGTTCAATCTGCATTCAGACCCCACAGTTCTTTTTCTGGATGTGGAGACCATTTTCCATCATGAGTCCTTTGGAATTATCTCAGATCATTTTATTGCTGAGAAAAGCTGAGTCTATCACAGCTGATCATCACACAGTGTTGCTGTTACTGTGTACAATGTTCTCCTGGTTCTGCTCACTTTACTCAGCATCAGTCCACTTAAGTCTTTCCAGGTTTTTCTGAAATCTGCCTGCTCATCATTTCTTACAGCACAATAGTATTCCATACATTCATTTACCACAACTTGTTCAGCCATTCCCCAATTAATGGGAATTCCCTCGATTTCTAATTCTTTGCCACCACAAAGAGAGCTGCTATAAATATTTTTGTACATGTGGGTCCTTTTTCCTTTTCTGTGATCTCTTTGGGAATACAGACCTAGTAGTGGTATTACTGGGTCAAAGGGGAATTTGTTTATTTTTAACAGATCCTCTTACTTTTAGAATTTGAAGTTTGTGGTGTATGTTTCTGCTGAGTTGTATATTAATTTTAAGAGTGAAGCATATTTCTTCCTCAAAATAATAGACTAGGAATACATAGTAAAAAGTGAAAATTTGTTTCTGCCATTGTTGAGGTTTCAGTAACTATATCATGATATATGGTACAAAGTGGTATTTGCTACTTTAGTGTTAATGAAGTTGTCTAGGGGAATTTAGTAGATATGCAGATTGATTTCTTTTTTAAATTTTTATTGTTTTGGCAGGTCTCATAATGGTTTTAGCTGGAGCTTCTGAATTTGATCCTCAGTATAATAAAGATGCCACAAGCAGACCAGCTGATAATATTCAAATACCCCAGGTTAGGTCATTTCCAAAAGTGCTTTGCTTTATGTTTGGATACTAAATCCACTGCTACTACATGTACGTGTGTGTGTGCATGTGTATATATATTAAGTATTTTTCTCATTTATCTAGCTAATCAGAGAAATTGGCAGTATTAATTTAAAGAAGAACGAGCCTCCTCTTACCTGCCCGTACAGCTTGAAGGCCAGAGTTCTTTTACTATCTCATCTTGCTAGGATGAAAATTCCTGAAACACTTGAAGAAGGTAATTATGATTCCAACATCTAAAATGCTTTAATGGAACCAAAGCATCAGATTTAATTAGGCCTCATGCTATAGTGTTTATATAACTATTCATTTCTGCTCAATCAAATAATTGCTCAAGGACTCTTTAAAGAAGGAATCTATATGCTATTTAATTATTTTACAAATAGCCTAATATGTCATATATTTTGAGGTCTTAAAATTTAGTGTTTTGTTTCAAGGTGAAAATTCTAATTTTGGGAAGGTTACTTTTGAGTTATGCATAGCCTTTTCTTAAAAGAACATGAAAAAGCTCTCCTTCCCCTTCAGAGCCTCAAGATAATGGCCCTCTTTTCTACAAAAACAATCTTATAGCTTGAATATGGGAGGTTAGTGGTTGAGGTAGGATAGAGGATCATATGGATGCTTCCAGGGATATTATTATGATCTAGTCATAAAAATTAGAAACATTTCCCTGATCTTTGATGGTTTTATAGCTACTTTTTTTTTTTGGTGAGGCAATTGGGGTTAAGTGACTTGCCCAGGGTCACACAGCTAGTAAGTGTTAAGTGTCTGAGGCCACATTTGAACTCAGGTCCTCCTGACTCCAAGGCGGGTGCTCTATCCACTGTACCACCTAGCTGCCCCTATAGCTGCTTTTTATAGTTTTAGACCTAGAACCAGTACTGAAGCTGCATTGTGTAGTTTCCATCAAACCCATCATAGGTCCAAAACACTTTAAAAGAAAACCATGGACTGGAGAGTCTTTTGAAGCATCAGAGATTTGGGGAAAGTTATTTCTTTTCAATATCTTTTTAAACTGAAATTTTACAAAAAATAAAGTATTTACAAAACTTTTATTTACAAAAGAAGTCTTAACAGGTGTTTCTGAAAACTAGGCAGTTAAATACTGATTAATTGATGAATTGTCATGGCTATTCCTATTACTGATTTAAGTCAGGAATAAGCTCCATTTTACCTTGGCTGCTGAGATCTTTATTGAGATCTTTATATGTCTTCTCATCAATTTTCAATGTTGACTTGTGTCCATCTTTCTTTTAAAATCATTTTTGTGTAGTTTAAAAATATGATGGATTCAGGAATCATATTTTCTGTATTTGGTACAGTAAGGGTGGATTTATTCTTAGTTTTTTTGCCTGTTAGTAATTGTAGTTAACATGGAAATTTCACCAAATGGTGGTAATTACTCCGACTTCTGAATTAAAGCAGGATTAAATCTGTTGGAGAAAAAAAGCAGAGAAATAAATTTCTAAGTTTTAGATTTATGTTAAAAGTTCTTTTTAATTTTGGGTTTGAGGGATCATAGGATTGCCTGACTCTTCATAATGATGAGGTTTAGGATGACTTTTTAAGGTAGTCAGTCTTATAAAATTGTAATCAAAGCAAATTTCTAAGTTTTTCTTGCATGTGTAAGTGAGTTTGTATAGTTCTTGTTATTGCAATTGATAAAGATGATCTAGTCATAAAAACTAGAAAAATTTCCTTGAGATCTTTGATTATTTTGTAGATCAGCAATTTATCCTGAAAAAGTGCCCTGCCTTACTACAAGAAATGGTTAATGTAATCTGCCAACTAATAATAATGGCTCGGAGCCGTGAAGGTGAGGAATTTTATTTCTTTTTTCTTTTTACTTTTTTGTTTTTGTTTTACGTATAGACATACTTATGACAGAAGGATAAGAATTAGTTACCTCACATATAATACCAAATAGTTTTTAAAAAATGAAAAATAGGACATATAAGTATAAGGTTATGTTGTATCATTTCCAGACTGAATTCTCTTAGCTATAATTTTTTTCAGGTCTTTATACTGTTTTGTCCTTTATCTCAGCTGATAAATATAAGCTGATAAAATCTCAATATTTGTTATTATTTTAAAAGTTTTATTGATGACTACAGTATAAAAACAAAATACATTTTCCTTTAACACTTCTTCCTCTTGTAACAAAGCAAAACGAATAGGAAAAGGAAGCATGTTTGACAGGATACACTACATTTCTTATCCATAGTTCCTCACTTTTCTGATGAGAGGAGGGAGATATTCCATAATAACGTCTAAATAATAGTAATAATTATAACAATAACAACAATAATCCAAATTGGTCATCATAAATTAATAAGCATTTTGCTGCCTTTCAGTGAAATTTTAGTTTATGTTATAGTAATATCTGTCTGTTTTCCTCACATTTCTTGGAATTCCTTATATTTGTTTCTTATGGCACAATAATACATTCATGATAGTCATATACTATGGTTTGTTTAGCCACTTCAGAGTTAGTAGACATTCATGTTATTTTCAGGCTGTTAGCCAACTAGTACTTATTAAAAGGTTATTCTATGCCAGGTACTACATTCAGCACTGGTGGTTCAAAGAAAGTCAAAACCCCCACTGTTGCCCTCAAGGAACTCATATTACAATGGGAGAAGCATGTAAATATGTACATACAAAAGGTAAATAACTGTATGTACAGCATGTATACTGTGAAAGACCTAAAGAAAGTGGGATTTGAGCTGATTAGAGGGGTAAGGAAGGACAGCATTACAGGAATGGGGACAACCAGTGGGAAGGCATGGAGTGTCATGTGTAAGGAACATCAACAATCCAGTGCAACTGGAGAGAAACAGAGTTTAAGAAGACTAGAAAAGTAGGAAAGGGCCATGTTTTGAAGAACTTTACATGCCAAATAGAAGACTATATTTGCCACTAGAAGTAATAAGGAGCTTCTATAGTTACTGAGTTAGGAGGGTGACATGGTCAGAACTGTTTTGGGAAAATCACTTTGCAGCCAGTTAGAAAAAGGATTGGGTGAGTTGAGACAGGGAGATGAGTTAGAAGGCTTTTGGGCCTGCACTGGCTGGTGGTTATGTGAGTAGAAAGAAATGAATTGTATATAAGAAATGTGGGAGGTACAAGTAATAATATTTGACAGCATATTGACTGTATGCGGAGCATGAGAACAAGGAGTCTGAAATGACACTGAAGTTGGGAATGTGAGTAACTAAGAATGATGCCCTCAAAAGTACTAGGAAAGCTGGACTGGGAGCAGCATAGGAAGGATTGGAGGAAGGGATTATCGATACTTATAGGATAGCTGGTTCTAGATGTCTAAAAGACAGGGATGCAGGTGGGACTGGAGCTCTAGAGATTAGGGCTAGATATCCATCTGGGTATCATATACATAGAAGTGGTAAATGAACATTTCCCAAAGAAAGCATTTCATTTCCTAGGGTTTTATTTCTTTGTTAATGCTAGGTTTTATTTGCAACAGTTTTAATTCTTTTACCCTATCTCTTTTCTTTCCCTTTGAATCTTTTCGTGTTGGGTAATTCTCTATTGTAAAAATGAAGTTAGAATCATTCTTTGTTGCTTTTTTAACTCTGGTACTTACTGGTTATGGAGAGCACTGGTACTAATAAAGTCTCACATTCTCTGAAGAGGATGTGAGGATATAATAGTGGGAAGAAAGGATTCCAGAAACTAAAATTGTGAGACCATGATTAATTTTTAAAAACATTCATCTTCTTAGTGAAATTGACTATATGTTTGGCTTATCTACTTAATGGAATAGTTTTCTTTCAAAGGCATTGATTGATTTCATTATTTAACATTATTCAGCTTTATAAGATTTGAATATGTTGAGATGATGAAATTCTAAGAAGAGAAGAAAGGCATACCCAAGTTTAAGATAAAATTTACCTTTAGCTGCTCATTAGATGAATTTATATTCTTCTATCTACATTATAGAGTCGTTTGCAAAACATAGGAAAGAATAACAAAGATACCTAAATTTTTACCATGCGGTCAAACTTGCTCTTGCTACTGACAAGGGGTATGTTAGATTATGGCTGTCAACAGAAGTGGCTATCAAACTACTAGTGGTTATGGCAGGGTGTTCTTTGAACCTTTAAAAACAATTAATTTTTTTACAGTACCCTTCCCTGTTTATTTCTTAGAAGGTATACTTTTTCGTGTTTGAGGTTTACAGAATTGAAAATAATGTTATTCCTTTCAGTGTACAAATGTCTAAATGAATTCTTCTATTTTACTTTGTGTTGGTTATATTAGTGTATTGTAAAGCATGTAAAAAGTGCAACCTTGTTTTTTTTAATTCTCTCTAAGAAAGGGAGTTTCGTGCTCCAACTTTGGGATCTCTGGAGAATTGCATGAAGCTTTCACAGATGTCTGTTCAAGGCCTTCAGCAGTTTAAATCTCCCCTTCTTCAGCTCCCTCATATTGAAGAGGACAATCTTAGACGGGTTTCTAATCATAAAAAGGTATATAGTTGAGTAGGTGCATGTTTGTGTTAATCTTGGTTTCATTGAATACTCTTAAGAGAATAGCTCTTGGGGGCAGCTAGGTGGCACAGTGGATAAAGCACTGGCCCTGGATTCAGGAGGACCTGAGTTCAAATCCGGCCTCAGGCGTTTGACACTTACTAGCTGTGTGACCCTGGGCAAATCACTTAACCCTCATTGCCCCACCAAAAAAAAAATAAACAAAAGAATAGCTCTTGTTTCTAATATGAACTAGATAGAGACCACTGTGTTTTTGTAGTGGTGATAGATAGTACCAATATAATTGTATAGTAACTTTTTTTAAAAAAATGAAACAGTCTCTAGAAAATGCTTTTTGTTGTCAGGTTATTATATGGCAATATGTAATAATCAAACTGGTTGTTGCATTTTAATATTTGGTTAATTTTTTCTTTCCAATGTTTCAGTGTATGCTTTCAAACAACTTAGCTGTGTTTGAGAAAAAGGTCAAATAAAATGTTGAATTTGATCTTTTAAAGTTCTAAATAAAAAATACTTTGAAAAGCATAAAATAAGCTTAATGTTTTTTCAAGTCATTGAAGATTTAAGTAAAATGCTCATTTCCCTCCCCATTAATGCTTAATAGGCTTATTTACCTTATTTTTCTTTACTTTTTTTTAAAGTTTAAAATCAAAACTATCCAGGATTTGGTGAGTTTAAAAGAATCTGATCGCCGCAACTTACTGCACTTCCTAGAAGATGAGAAATATGAAGAAGTTATGGCTGTCCTTGGTAGTTTTCCATTTGTGACAATGGACATAAAATCACAGGGTAAGCGACAGTGTTTTGTCACTGAAAACTATTGCCCCTTTTGAAATGTTACTGCTTAGTTGGTTGCTTATGATATAAAAAAATACAACTTTCCCCATTCTAACATTACTTGTAACCCACATGTCAGACTCACCAGGAAAATTTAATTTATTTAAAAAAATAAATAATGCACATATTTTTAAACTCTGTGTTGCACCTCTCTCCTCCTACAGCAGTTCAGTGACACTACCATCCTTGCTGTTCCTCACAACATTCCCCCTCCTCACTGGGCATTTTCACTAGCTACCCCCTCATGCTAGGAATGCTCTGTCTCCTTAGACCTGCCTCCTGATATCCTTCAAGTCCAAGCTAAAATCATCCATTTTATAGGAAGTCTTTCCTGATCTCCCTTCATTCTAATGACTTCTTTCTATTGGGTATTTCTAATTTATCCTTCATGTAGCTTGTTGATACATAGTGGTTTGAATATTATTTTCCCCATTAGAACATGAGCTCCTTGATAGCAGGGACTCTGCTTTTGTATCCCCAGTGCTTAGCACAGTGCCTGGTACATAAACACTTCATACATTTTTTTTGACTGACTCTATAGTGCTATTTTAATATGATAATATGGATAAGACTTAGGTTTGTCAGAACATTCTGTTTTATGGGAACAGTTTGCAAAAAACCCCAAACTAAAACTTTTTCACCCAAAAAAGCAGAAATGATCTCTTATACAATTGCTACACATGCATAAAGAAAACAATCAGTCCAGAATGTCAGGAAGGTCCAATATATAACTAAGTGAATTGATTTGTATGAATTGATTTGGAGCAGGTCAACCTGTAATGTCATCTGTCAAGGAGGACTCAAATGGTGGTAGGAACTTGGTAAAGTCTTCTTTAGGGTAACATCTCTCTGAAGGCTTCAGGCAGATGCCACCAGATGCCACCTCTATCCTATGGCCTCTGTTGTCAACCCAGTGATCCAACTTGGACCTTTGCTCATCTTTCTGTTATGTTTCAGCTGGAATATTCACCTCTACCTCCATGTGGCTCTCATGTCAGGGTGGAAATGGATAACATAGCACTAAGATCCTTTTCTTAACTTGCCAAAGAATGATATAGATGTATGTAGTAATAGACGGTTCTTTCTCAAAGTCTGGAAATCCTACTTTTGTTGCTCCAAATTATATATCTTTTATTGTGGGTTTTGGGGGCGGGGGCGGGGCATGAGGGTTGAGTGACTTGCCCAGGGTCACTTAAGCTAGTAAGTGTCAAGTGTCTGAGACCAGATTTGAACTCAGGTCTTCCTGAATCCAGGACTGGTGCTTTATCCACTGCACCACCTAACTGCCCCCAAATTATATATCTTTTAAAGAAAGATAGTTTTCATTTGGTGAATTAAGACATAAGCATTCTACATTGTTCTTTATTTTTGTATTTACTCTCATCTTTGTTTCTTAGGCTCAGTTTTGAGGAAGAAGTAAGATTATTTTCCTCAATATCCTTTATGGACTACCATTGTCAATATTAAGTGTAATGTATAGAAGGTAACATTGTAGAGCTGGAGGAGGCAGCCTTTTTTTTTTTATCTTTGGTACCTCAAGTTACCTTACTATCTTTTTTTTTTTTTTTTTTTGGTGAGGCAGTTGGGGTTAAGCGACTTGCCCAGGGTCACACAGCTAGTAAGTGTGTAAAGTGTCTGAGGTCGGATTTGAACTCAGGTACTCCTGAATCCAGGGCTGCTGCTCTATCCACTGTGCCACCTAGCCGCCCCATCTTACTATCATGTACTCTAAACTCCAACCAGATTGGACTACTTATTTTTCCACAAATATATTTTGTGCTTTCTTGCCTCATGCCATTCCCTACCTCTAGACTTTTTTATCCTCCTCTTCACCTCCATTTGAATTCCTGCTGAACCTTCAATGCAAGCTCAAGTGCTTTCATCTTTTTTTTTTTTTTTTTTTGGTGAGGCAACTGGGGTTACGTGACTTGCCCAGGGTCACACAGCTAGTAAGTGTCAAGTGTCTGAGGTTGGATTTGAACTCGGGTCCTCCTGAATCCAGGTCTAGTGCTCTATCCACTGTGCCACCTAATTGCTCCAAGTGCTCTCATCTTTATGAAGGTTTCTGTGATCTTTTAATCTGTACATATATGCATCTAGAGCAGGGGGACAGAGGACTAAATAATTTGACTTGGGGTATATGCTCTCATTGAGATTGCTTAATAAATATTAAATGTTAGAGGGGTGTTGATAATAGTTAGGTGGATCTATAGTTAGTTGAATGATGGAACCCTAAGGGTAGTAATTAATGGAATGAATTCAACTTAAAAGATTCATATAGTTGAATGTGAAAGAGAATATTGGTGAGGGATGTAGGGGTTAGAATGTGGAAAACCTTTGATGTCAGTGTTTTATTTTGTAAGCAGTGGAGAGCCACTGAAATTTTTTGAAAAAGAGGGACTAAAGTATGTGACATAGTGTTTTAGGGACATTAATCTAGCAAAAGAGTATAGGATATATTCAAGGGGTGAAAGGCTAAAGAGACAGAGGCAGTGAACCAATCATAGCATGATATAATAACTCATTGGAGATACTGGGAAAGGAAGAGGTGAAATCAAGAACAATTTTCAACTTTCAAGTGAAGGCTATTGAAACAAGAAAAATAGAGAAACTAAGAGGTATTTGAGTTTTAAATAAAGGCCGAATATCCATGTAGACTAGGGGTCCCCCAAAACCTGTTTTTATATGTCTTGTGAGCTAAGACTGGTTTTTACACTTTTAAGTACAATAAAACTTTATTTAAAAATGTAAAAATCATTAGTAGTTCTGTAGTTTGCTGACCCCTGGGTTAGATAATCATTAATGACTGAAGTTTGGAAGAGAAGTCAAGGTTAGCATTGTAGTATTATAGGTGATAATTTAAGATGATTTATAGATGAAATTGTTGAAAGAGGGAGTGTAAAGAGTGAATAGAGCTGAGGACTTGAACCATTGCTTATGCCCACATTTTTTTTTAAGTTAAAAAATGCTTTCTTTGATCTATATTCAGACTGCCATCAGTTTTTTCTCTGAAGGTGAATAACATTTTTAATCATAAGGCATTCCAAATTGTCTTGGATCATTATATGGCTAAGAATAGCTAAGTCATTCACAGATGTCTATTGTACTTTATAGAAGTTCATATAAGCCTTTCCAGGTCGTTCCCCCCCCCCCCCAATATCCTGCTTGTCATTTCTTAATACACTATTATTCCATCACAATCACATACCACAACTTATTTAGTCATTCCCCAATTGATGGGTATCCCCATAATTTCCAATTCTTCATCACTACAAAAAGAGCTATTTTAAATATTTTTATACATATAAGTCCTTTTCCTTTCCTTTTTTATCTCTGGGATACAGATCTAGTAGTGGTATTCCTGTTGACTATGTCTTTTTAAAACTTTTTTTTTTAACAGTGACTTAGAAGTTAGCATTAATGGCAAGTTTATCAAGTTTGCTGATGATACAAATCTTATAGGAATATGTATTACACTGAATAAGAGTCAGGGGTCAAAAAATTAGCCTAAGCAGGAACATTAAGACACATCTAAGAAGATAAAATTTAATAGTGAAAAAATATAAGGTGTTAAACTTAGGTTAAAATTAATTTCATAATTGTGCCCACATATTTGGAGGAGAAGAAATAGAAGAGGTTATAGAACCAGGGCACTACAGTGTCACAGAAGACAAAGTAGGTTTGCCATGATTCTACTCGATCAATTTAATTCCTAAGAGAATACAATAATGTCAGGTTAATTAAAAAAATTTGTATTATGTTCAAACTATTATAAAGTTATAATTTCATGTTAATTAATGTTTAAAATGCAGTTTATTTGGTGAGCACCAAAATATTAAATTTATAGGACTTTTGCTCTAAGTTGTTTTGGTGAAATTTTATTGCATAGGTTGACTTAGGACCAAGAACCTTATGATTTTCATTTTTAACACTTTATTCCTTTTTTCTTACAGTGTTGGATGATGAAGATAGCAATAATATCACAGTAGGATCCCTTGTCACAGTATTGGTCAAATTGACAAGGCAGACAATGGCAGTGAGTAATTTTTTGTTTGCTTTGCTTAAGGAGTCAAAAATTTTGGAATGTATACTTTTTTGGTTAGATTTATGTTAGTGGTGCTTTTACCTTAAAATCTCTGATTTCATTGGCATGGATCCTTTTTTCACTGATGCAAATTGTAGCACTTTGCCCTTTCTTCCCCTTTTAGCCCCAACCTTAATAGAGAATTTCATGAGTTTCTGTGGCCATATATCACTTGATGACCAACCTAATGGCAGACTTAGAGCTGTACCTTGGCCCTTACTCAAACCTTTCCAGCTTGGGAGGATATGCCCCCATTTGTGCTCCACTAGTGTATACCTTTAAAAAACCCCCAAGTTTTACCTTCACCAAGGTATTAGATTTAGTCTTTAGGGGTTGTAATTGACTTTAACTAGATGGACTTTTATTTCTATTTATTTACTTACTTTATTTGTTTGTTTATTTTTTTGGTGAGGCAATTGGGATTAGGTGACTTGCCCAGGGTCACACAGCTAGTAAGTGTCAAGTGTCTGAGACTGGATTTGAACTCAGGTCCTTCTGAATCTAGGGCTGGTGCTCTATCCACTGGGACACTTAACTGCTGCCCCCAGGTGGACTTTTAAATGAAGATTTTTCCAGGTGTCAAAACTGTTAGTTTTCCTTTGGAATGGTATATTAATTGTATCCATTTTGCTGGTTGCTCTGCAGATTTCATTTAGTTTTCAAAGATGTTTGCACCAAAATTTTTGCGGGGAGTAACTTAGTTTTTTGATTTCTGGTGATTTGCTAAATAATTTGAGAGGGGTCAGCCAGCTCAGGTTGAAAAATAGATCAAGTCAAAGTTCTCTTGTCAATCAGCAGTAGGATCAAGCCTGTGTGTAGCTGTTGTATTTCCAGTTTGGGTGAGATGGGGAGATCTAGTCTCAAAAGCAATGACAAAAATAAGTAACTTCCTTGATCAAGTCAAATCAATAAACTTTAAGTGACTACTATGTGCTGGTTAATGTGCTAAGTGCTGGATAAGCATTATATTGAGAATACCGGCTATCCTTAAATATTTATAAAATGTTATACTTGCTTACATTTTTATCAACAGTTACTACCATTAGCACAAGTTAGAAAATCATATTAATTTTCTTCATCCAATTAAGAAAGTTGCTGTATACAAGAAGGCAGATAGGCAGCTTTAATTGCCTGTCTTTTAGTCCAATCCAACATAAAATTAGAGAATGCCTGTTTAGTTATAAGAGTTTGCTGTTGAACAATCTAGAATTTAGTCATACTTTGCCTTAGTACTCCTGAAACAATAGTGTGAAAAAAATGTTCCTTTCTTACTACAGAATTCCAGAGGTAGTCATAGCTACTTGTGGAGTTACCAGCACACAGTAAGTGATAGTATTTTCCAGGAGAGCAGTACCTAAATATGTGCCTTTATTATTTATTCCTGTTCTGCATTGCCATGCTGACTCCTATGACCTCCTTCTTCTTTTTTTTTTCCTACCATCACAGCAAGCCCCATAATATGGAAATAAAGAGTGGCCCTAAAGCCTGTAATGTGGCTTGCTGGTAGCCTCTGGTGGTTTCTACCTATTGACACCTGTTTTTTAAAGCTTAGTTACCCTAAGGGTCTAGCTTAACCTGTGGATGAGGGCATAGAACTTTTCTTCCCCCTCTTCCCTGGAGTTTTGCTGTTAACTATTTGTATATTCTTTCCTCCTAAAGCAGTTCCAATGAGAGTGAAGGTCAAGTGTTTCCTCCCTTCTCCCTGCCCTTCCTTGATTGTATAAATTCTTCCTTGTGCACTCCATTTATGTAAGATTGTTTCCCCCCTTCTCTGCCCCACCCCCCCCATCCTTCTTTCTCACTCTTCCACTCTCCTTTTGAGATCACATCCATGCCCTTTTGGCTAAGTAAACTCCCTCCAACAGCTGTAGTAATGAGAGGTTACATGTATCATCTTCCCATAGGGGAATGTAAATAACTTAACCTTGTTTAGTTCCTTATAATTTCCATTTCCCCCCTGTAGGATTATACTCAGTTTTGCTAGGTAGCTTATTCTTGGCTGTAATCCTAGCTTCTTTTGCTTTCTGGAATATCATATTCCCAGCTCTGATCTTTTTTATTTATTTATTTTTATTTTTATTTTTATTTTTATTTTTATTTTTATTTTTTAGCAGGGCAATGAGGGTTAAGTGACTTGCCCAGGGTCACACAGCTAGTAAGTGTCTGAGGCCGGATTTGAACTCAGGTACTCCTGAATCCAGGGCCGGTGCTTTATCCACTGTGCCACCTAGCTGCCCCCCTGATCTTTTAGTGTAGAAGCTACAAAACCCTGTGTGATCCTGACTGTAGCTCCATGGTATTTGAATTAGTTCTTTCTGGTTGCTTGCAGTATTTTTTCTTTTGACCTTGGGAGCCCTGGAATTTGGCTACAATATTCCTAGGAGTTTTCATTTTGAGATTTCTTTCAGGAAGTGACTGGTGGATTCTTTCAGTTTCTACTTTGCCTTCTGGTTCTAAGATATCTAGGAAGTTTTTCTTTATAATTTCTAGAAATATGATGTCTAGGCTCATTTTTTGGTCATGGCTTTCAGATAGTCCAGTAATGCTTTTTTTTTTTTAAACAAAGGCTTTATTTTCTTCTCATGAGAAGGAGGCACCCTAGTGTGCAGCTAGTGGGTGCCAGTCCAGTAATTCTTAAGTGATCTCACTTTGATCTGTTTTCCATCTGTTTTTCTGATGAGATATTTTAAATTTTCTTAATAGTTTTCAAAAGCCTTTTGACTTTGTTTCTTGATATCTCATGGAGTAAGTGTCCTCTTGTCCACTTTTTCAGGAATTTTAAAGGAATTATTTTCTTCAGTAAAGTTTTATCCTTTTAACAACTGATTTTTAATGAGTTATTTTTATCAATATTTTTGGTTCCTCTTTTTGAAGTTACTAATTGATTTTGAAAAAATAATATTTTATTTTTATTTAACTTTTTTTTGGGGGGGTGAGGGTTAAGTGACTTGCCCAAGGTCACACAGCTAGTAAATGACAAGTGTCTGAGGCCGGATTTGAACTCCGGTCCTCCTGAATCCAAGGCCAGTGCTTTATCCACTGTGCCACCTAGCTGCCCCATGCCCCCATTTAACTTTTTTTAAAAAAATGTTTTGAGTTCCAAATTCTATCCTTCTTTCCCTCTGCTACTCTCTCTCTGAAATGGTAAGCAATATGATATGTTATACATGTGTAGCCATGTAAAACATTTCTCTTAGTCATTTTGTACAAGAAGACATGAATAAAAAAAGAAGAAAGAAAGTGAAAAATAGCATGCTTCAATCTGTATTCAGACACATCAGTTCTTTCTCTGGAGGTGGATAGCATTTTTCATCATGAGTCCTTTGGGATTGTCTTGGATTATTGTATTACTGAGAATAGCTAAGTTAGTTATACTCAATTCTTCATTGTACAGTATTGCTGTTACTGTGTACGGTGTTCTGGTTCCACTCACTTCACTTTGTTTCAGTTCGTGTAAGTCTAGGTTTTTCTGAAATCATCCAGCTTGTCATTTTTTATAGCACAGTAATATTCCATTACAACCATATACCCCAGCTTGTTCAACCATTTCCGAATTGATAGGTATCCCTTCAATTTCCTAATTGATTTTTAAAATAAAAAATTTTCTTTGCCCCTTTTTAATGTTTCTTCTAGGAATTCTTGTTGGATTTGTGTCTAATCTGTATTTTTCTTTGAGGCTTAGCTTGTGGATGTTTTCAATTCCTTGTCTTCTGTGTTTTAAACTTGAGTTTTCTTGTTACCATAGTAGATTTTTATGGTCAAGTTATTTTGTTGATGTTGTTGACTCATTTTCCCAGCCTGCTTTGAACTTAATATTGTATTAGGCTGGGCAGCTAGGTGGCGCAGTGGTTAAAGCACTGGCCCTGGATTCAGGAGGACCTGAGTTCAATTCCGGCCTCAGACACTTGACACTTACTAGCTGTGTGACCCTGGGCAAGTCACTTAACCCTTATTGCCCCACAAAAAACTCCCCCCAAAATATTGTATTGGGCTGTGCTCACCTCTGAGGGTTTGTGTTGGATATCCAGCACTAGCCTGAGCTTTATTTTTTAATGTTTTTCTGCTGCTTTCAGTAAAAAGGATTTTTTAAACATTTGATGTTTCCCAAGTTGTGTGATCTAGTAAAAGGACTGTTTAGTACTCTCTTGGTGTGTGCTTTGCAAATTCCTGTCTGGTATATTCCTGTTGGCATATGTATTGTTTAGTTTCTGCTGTACTCCGTCTTGGTTGACTGGCTGGAAGGTTCTCCAGATTCAGAACAGCTGGCTCCCCTTTGGTTTGCTCTCCTTTCCTAATTTGTTCCACTGCAGACTTATGCGTGGGACTAAAGGTTAGAACTGAATATCCCCTCTGCACTTGGGTTCAGAACCACACTGCTAGAGTTCTGGAACTTGTTTCTTGCTCCATGTACAGGTAGGTCCCTTGCTCTCTAGTGATCGCAAACACTTTTCTCAGCTCTGAAACTGTGACCTGGAATTGGGTAATGGACTATATAGGTGTCAGATGACATTTATTTTTGTGCTTAGTGGTATTATGGGGGTCCCCTGGGATGTCTTTTTGCACAGGCGTTCAGTCTTTTTTCTGTCTTTGGACATTCCCCACTGTTAGAGCTGTTGACACCAAATCCTCCGATTGCTGCTTCTACCTCTTGTGGCATTGCTTCTACATGTTCAGAGCCAGCCCCCACCCTAGTGTCAGTAGGCCTCTCTTTCTGTCTTTTGAAGCTTCCCTGGGCTGGAAAAATAACTGACTGCGACTTTTTCTTGGCTTTCCTGATCAGATTTTAGTTTGGCATGTTTTCTAGGTTGTTGGGGATGAGGGGGTGGTGATACAGGGGAAGGGGATGTATTGGGAGAGCTAGTCAAAAAATGCTCTTAACTAATCTAGAGAAGTATGGGTTGGAGGAAAGAGGGAAGAGTATTAGAATAGCCAGTATTGGAAATAATTATGGAGGTTACTTTAATGCTTCTTGAATTTGTTTCCTCAAACCTTAGTTCTGAGCATGGAAATGGCCTATCTGTCCCCTAGTACTTGACATTTCCTGTCTGAGCAAAGTTGTGATACTGTGTGTACTCTCTTCAACTAGGTACAGCTGTGGAAAATTGTCTCTATTATTACACTATTAACTTACCTATCACAATAAACCAATTAGATAAAGGAAAGGAGCTTTATATTCATTTTTTGGTGAGAAGAACATTCCTAATTCCTTTGTTCCCATTTGTAAAGAAAGCTTTGCACATCGTAGACATTTAATATGTTTTGATACTGATGACTGATCCATTGATTTGATCAATTATAAGTAGTACTTATTTTACTGCTATACATTAGATTAACTAGTACAATGTGGTTATACCATTTAGTGAGCCCTTAGCATATATTATAGTAAATCCCTGTATGTTCAGATTGCTGGCCCTCAGGTCTTAAGCTAATATATTAGGGATACTCATTGTATCTAAAGAGATAATTACTAGATTAATCTGGCATAATTACTACCTCCCATCTAAAGAGTATTTAGATATGAAAAGCACTTTGGATTCCTTGAAGAAGGGGGAAGGCAAGCAAAGGATAGAGCTAATCGCAAAGATAAAATTACTAATTTCAATTACATAAAATTGAAAAGCTTTTATTTGAACAAAATCAATGCAACCAGAATAAGGAAAGCTTTTAATTGGAGGAAAAAAAGTCTTTGCATCCCATATTGCTGATAAAGGTTAAGCATCCAAGATATATAATTAACACAGCATTCTCTACTGGATAAGTGGTTAAAGGATATGAATAAACACTTCTTAAAAGAGGAATTACAAACTATTAAGAGCTATATGAAAGATTGTTCCCAGTCACTAATAAGAAAAATGAAAATCAAAACAACTCTTTGGTGTCACTTTACATCCAACAAATTGGTGAAGATAAAAGATGGGAAATAATTAACCTTGTGGGGAACTGCAGAAAGTCAAGCATGCTAATTTACTATTTCTGGGGCATTAATTGACCCAAACATTTGGCTAGCAGTAAAAATATAAGATCCTAGGAAATGCACTGCTAAGCATCATCCCCCACCCCAAGTGCTGGGAAGGTGAATGGGAAAGAAAAATGTTTGGTAGTTGAGTAGAATGGAATTGGGATTTTTTAAAAAAGTAAATTCAAAAAGACTTTTCAGATAGATTTTTGTACTGAAATATGCTATAATACTGGGGCCTGAGGATCTCTTGAGTATCTTAGATGAATTATATCAAAGAGGATATTAAAGCCGTAAAAGCCATAATTATCCCATCTCTTTGCAGACTGGTATCTCTCTTCTGATAAGGATTAAAATCCTATTATTATGGGGACCCTGAATCACCTTGGTCTTCTTTAGTTGATCTGGTTAGAAAATAGTAACATTTTAAAGATACAGTCAGTTTTATGTAATCCATTTTTATAATGCTGCTTCTTATTTTTTTATTTAGCTGAGTAAACTGTTTTAAACTCATTGTAGTTTTAAATTTCAAAAAATGATGATATTAATACAATTTGGTTTTATTGTCTTTGGTCTGCATATGTGATTTCATTGTAGAGAATACTTGGTGAAGAAACATCCTTTAAAAATGCATATCAACAATTATTCTGAAACCATAGCCTTGTTATAAGACTCCTTTGGCAGTTCATGAAGCCTGGGTCACTTCTCAGAATGGTTTTAAATGTATAAAATAAAATATAAGGATTACAAAGGAAATCATCATGTAATAAAATTATCAATATATTTTTTTAAATTTAAGTTCATAAACCCTAGGTTTTGAACCCCTGCCTAAGAGAGAGTTGCCTAGGGCATTGAGAGATTAATTTGTTCATTCACAGCTTGTATGTGAGAGACTTAACCCAATCTCTTCCTGACTTTCAAAGCCTGGCTTTGTATACTCTCAAGTTTTAATAAGAATAGAAAAATTTATATTTTAAGTCTTGGGAATTATGCTAAGATAAAATTTAAAATGGAATAGTTTATATGTTCAATTAAAGACACATTAAGAATTGTGGTATACTGTGAATTAACTACTCTTTGTTCAGTCATACTTTTCATTCAAGAAACTCATTGGTGCTAGGCATCTAAAAACTTTCTAGGTAGATATGATGGATTGTAAGCAATGTAGGTGTACTTTTTTTTTTTTTTTTGGTGAGGCTGTTGGGTTTAAGTGACTTGCCCAGGGTCACACAGCTAGTAAGTTTTATGTGTCTGAGGCCGGATTTGAACTCAGGTCCTCCTGAATCCAGGTCCGGTGCTCTACCCACTGTGCCACCTAGCTGCCCCTTTAGGTGTACTTTTGCAGCTAGATAAAGTGTTGTTGAAGGGTTCTGTTTTACTCAACTAAATAAAAAACAAAAATACCTTTCACCGATATTGTTTTGTTGTAAGAATTCTTTGTTATTTGGTTGTAAATTTACCAGTTGACCTAATGTTTTTCTTTTTCCCTTTTTCTCTCCTCAGGAAGTATTTGAAAAGGAACAGTCTATCTGTGCTGCAGAAGAGCAGCTGGCAGAGGATGGGGCAAGTTAATTAAGAACTTGGGCTCTCATGATAACACCTGCACTATTTGGTTGAAGAAATATAATCTTTTATTTGGGGAACTGATTGGCTCATTCATATGGATTTTAGGAAGTTAAAAAATTATTATAGCCTTTTTAATATAAAAATTATTTAACTTATTTAACTTCTGAAACATTCATTACCACAGTTCTGAGTTGTGTACATGTAGCTAAGATAATACATACAAAATTAATTGTAGGTATAAATTTTTTTTTTTTAACGTGCTGTACTTTGCACTTAACCTTTTCTGGTGTATTATAGCAAGGTGATGCCAACAAAAATAAGACTAAAGGATGGCAGCAGAAGAGTAAAGGACCTAAGAAAACTGCTAAATCAAAAAAAAAGAAACCTTTGAAAAAAAAGGCAGCCTCTGTGCCATTGCCCCAGTCAAAGCAGCAAAAACAAAAGCAGGCAAATGGGGTTGTTGGGAGTGTAAGTATTCTCTGTGAAAATTGTCTTGTTTATTTGTTCTATTAATTAAGCAAATCGTGGAAAGACTCCAGAGTAATAGCTGATGAGCTAGTTAATAATTTTGTACCTTTCTTTCCCCCTTCCTCTTAGCTTTTTACTAAAAATGATTAAATGTGGGAGAGGGATGATTTAGCATTTTGTCACAGGTTATTAAAGATATACATATAATGGATTTGTTTTGTCATTACATTGGGGCACTTAAAATTTTTTGTGGGGTGGATGGAGCCAAGGTAGCAGAGGAAAAGAGGATGAACTCTTCCAACATTCCCCTTTAAACAACTTTAAAATAATGCATTGGATCGAGTTCTAAAGTGGCATAACTAGCAAAAGATTGGGATAGGACATTCTTCTTACTAAAAAAAAAAAATCCTTAAAAATTAGAGTTGGGGCGGGGAGCAGCTAGGTGGTACAGTGGATAAAGCACCAGCCCTGGATTCAGAAGGACTTGAGTTCAAATCCGGCCTCAGACACTTGATACTTACTAGCTGTGTGACCCTAGCCAAGTTACTTAACCCTCATTGCCCCGCTCAAAAAACCCAAAAAATTAGAGTTGGGTAAGTGAAAACTAATGACTCCATGAGACATCAGGAAACAATAACACAAAGTCAAAAGAATAAAAAAGAAAGAAAGAAAAAGAAAAATGTGAAATAGCTCATTGGAAAAGCAACTGACCTGAAAAATAGACTGAGGAGAGGCCATTTAAGAATTATTGGTACTAGCTAAAAGCCATAATCAAAACAAGAGCCTAGACATCATATTCCAAGAAATTATAAAGGGAAAATTGCCCAGATATCTTAGAACCAGAAGACAAAGTAGAAATCAAAATAATCTACATTCACCTGAGATAAATCCCCAAATGAAAACTCCTGGAAATGTAGCTAAAGTCCTGGGCTTCCAGGTGAAGGAAAAAATACTGCAGGTAGCCAGAAGGAATTAATTAAAATACTGTGGAGTCACAAGCAGTATCAAATACTGTGGGGTGGAGTAGGGCGCTTGTCATATGATATTCCAGAAGGCAAAAGGAGCAAGGCTCATAACCAAGAATAATCTACCCAGCAAAACTGAGTATAATTCTACCGGCAGGAAAATGGATATTTAATGAAATAGAAGACTTTAGACATTCCTGATGAAAAGACCAAAGTTGAATAGAAATTTTTTTTTCTTTTTTTAGTGAGGCAATTGGGGTTAAGTGACTTGCCCAGGGTCACACAGCTAGTAAGTGTTTAAGTTTCTGAGGCCAGATTTGAATGCAGGTACTCCTGACTCCAGGGCTGGTGCTCTATCCACTATGCCCTCTAGCTGCCCCCGAATAGAAATTTTAACATATAAACACAAGATTCAAATGAGAGACGAAAATAATGTTTTTATTGTTTCACAACTAAAATTTATTAAGAAAACCACAAAACTGGCCTGCAAACCAGGCTGAATAAGGAAAGGCCTGTTTCCCCTCCTTATAGGTCTCTGCTTCAGCCTTGGGAGTGTGTGTGGGGGGTACCCAGATACCCAACACAGCCCTACCTTTCTGTTATCCTAGCCTGACATCTCTTTTCCCTACCTGATAATTTCAGGAGCAATTCTGTCCTTCCCTAAATAGTTGCTGAGTGAGAAAAGACAGAGAGTTTGTATTATCAAGACATTTTCCAGCAGACAAGTAAAGGTGCTACTTAGGGAAGATAAGAGGGAGGGCAGATTAAGGGAGGCAGTAGTCAGAATCAAAACAGATTTGAGGAGAAACTGGGTTAAAAAAAGGATAAACAGAAGAAAATAGTATGGAGAGAAATAGTTAGCAATCATAAGTGTGAATGTGATAAATTCACCCATAAAACAAGCAGATACCAGAATGGATTAGAAATGAAACTCCAGCAATACATTGTTTACAAGAAACATACTTGAAACAGGAAGATACAAGTTAAAATAAGGTGATGGAGCAGATTCTGTTATACTTCAGCTGAAGTAAAAAGAGACAGGGTAGCAATCATGATCTCAGACAGAGCAAAAGCAAAAATAGACCTAATTAAAAGAGAAAACCAGATAAATACTTTGTTTAAAGATAATTGGAGTAAAATGAATATTAAACATATACCAAATGATATAGCATCCAAATTATTATTATTATTATTATTATTATTTTGTTTCTTTTACGAGGCAATTGGGATTAAGTGACTTGCCCAGGGTCACACAGCTAGTAAGTGTTAAGTGCCTGAGGTCGGATTTGAACTCAGGTCCTCCTGACTCCAGGGCCAGTGCTCTATTCACTGCGCCACCTAGCTGCCCCCACATCCAAATTCTTTAAGGGAAAAGTTAAATGAATTATAGGACGAAATAATACAGTAAAATTATTCTACTGGGGAATTTCAACTTACCTTTTTCAGAACTAGATAAATATAACCATAAAATGAATAAGAAAGAAATTAAGGAGAAGAATTGAATTTTAGCTAAGTTAGATATGAAAGACCTGGAGAAAACAGAATGGGAATAGAAAGGAATGTACCTTTTCCTCAGCTGCCTGTGGCACCTTTTCAAAAATTGGCCATGTATTAGGGGATAAAAACTTCACAACCAAATGCAGAAATATTAAATACACCCTTTTTAGACCATAATGCAATGAAAATTACATTCAGTAAAGGACTTTGGAAGCATAGATTAAAAACTAATTGGAAAGTAAGTAATCAAATCCTAAAGAATGAGCGGGTCAAAGAATGAATCATAGAAACAAACTCTAGAGAAAGAACTGATGAACTCAGAGTGCATACTGAAGTACATTTTCTTTGACTTTATTTTTCTTGCTTTATTATTTTTTCATCATAGCTAATATGGAAATAATGTTTTGCATGACTTCACATGTATAATGGGTATCATATTGTTTGTCTTCTCAATGAGTAGGAGAGAGGCAGGAAGGAATTTGGAACTGAAAAAAAAAGAGGGGCAGCTAGGTGGCACAAGCCCTGGATTCAGGAGGACCTGAGTTCAAATCTGGCCTCAGACACTTGACACTAGCCATGTGACCCTGGGCAAGTCACTTAACCCTCATTGCCCCGCAAAAAAAAAGAAAAAAAAAGAAAAAAAAGAATTTTAAAGCATAATTTTAAAAGTTTTTGTTGATTCATTTTGTTTCTTCCCACACCTGTCATTCTCAACTAATATTCTTTTCCTCTCCACCACTCTCCGACCTGTGGGGACCAATTTTTAATTGGGGAGTGCTAGCTAAGCGGCTCGCTGCAATATTGGGGCAAGGAAGGAAACCGGCAGCCTCCCTCAAAACAGAACAAGATTTATTTTAACAAGAACGAACTTTAAAAAAAAAAACCACAAACAGGATCAGTAGAATCAAGGGAAAGGAAATAAAAATGGGGAAAGGAAAATTATAATACCTGAAAAATACCACCGCCCAGGAATCAGCTGAAAATACGCAGCTGAAAATCCACCCAATTCTCCTTCCCCAAACCTAAGAAACACTCCACACAGTCCCAGCCAATGGGATGGCTGCTCTGACAGTCACGTGACTGCCCTCCCTAGGCTTCCAATCATTATCATTTTGCCAGGCCCATGTAGGTGTCGGGGAGTGGTGACGACGTGAGGTGCCAGAGCCCTGGCAATGGCTACAACCAGTGGGTGGAGCACTGTGTGGTTTGCAGAGCCCCAGGCTAGTGTGCGCTGAGGCATAAAAACCTCAAATAACAATTAATTATTTACACACCCCCAACAACAACCACAGTATACTTTAAAAATTAAAAGAAAAATTTTTTTGTTTTTTCTTTTTGAGGCAGTTGGGGTTAAGTGACTTGCCCAAGGTCACACAGCTGGTAAGTGTTAAGTGTCTGGGGTCGGATTTGAACCCAGGTCCTCCTGACTCCAGGGCCGGTGCTCTATCAACTGCGCCACCTAGCTGCCGCGCCGCCCCCCCCCCCCCCCATTTTTTTTAAGGTTGAAAAATGTATTGCCCAATAGAATCATACTCTGGAGCATGGAGGCATCCCTGCGTTTTAAGTCTTATTTTAGCAGAATGCAAATTCTTGCTAGTCCTACCAAATGGGAAGGGACTTTGAATTTGAGTTTAGTAATGAGTCTATGTATCTGTCATCTGGGACTAGTCTCACTTAAGTTCAGAGAGGCTGAGTGCTAGGTGATAGGTTGTTATCTCTGGTGAAGTGAATATCCACCCTGATAAAATGGTGGATCCTTGAAGTAATGAGTATGAAATGCAGATAACACAAAACTAACAGTGCAGAAATATTTAATGTTTAGTATTTTGAAGCATCTGTTAGATCTTAAAACCTTTAAGTAAAAATATTAAGTTAGCACTTCATTTTAAAGCAAACTTGAGAAAGCCTTTTCCTTACTCAGCACTCTCTCACTTAAATAATTTTCTTTGTAAACTAATATTTTCACAATTCAATAAAACTTTATTAAATATCAGTTCATTGCTCCTGGCTTTGAATATACAAAGATAAAAACAAAGTAAACCATGTCTTCAAGGAATTTGCATTGCCCCTGGAGCATTTAAGCTGGGATTATTTAGCTGCGGTATAACTTTTTTTTCCTTGAGCCTTTCTAATTCCAGATAATTAAATGTTTTCCTGTGACTGCATTTTCTTCCTAGGAAGCTGCTATAAAAGAAGATGATGACGATGTGTCTGACAAAGGCAGTGACTCTGAGGAAGAAGAAACAAATAGGGACTCCCAAAGTGAAAAAGATGATGGAAGTGACAGAGACTCTGACCGAGAACAAGATGAAAAACAAAACAAAGATGATGAAGCTGTAAGCCTTGTATCACGAGCTTATTAGATTTTTCAACTCTACCTCTGTTTACTCACCCTCAGCATAAAATAAGTTCTCTATATCCTTTTAATAGTATCAGTATGTTAGCTGGTTTTTACTTTATAATGAGGAATTTTGGTTAAGGTCACAAAGCAAGTTGGGCCACAGTCTGCTAACAGATCTTACTCTTCACTCCTTAACTCCTTCTTAGCAAAAAAACAAAAAAAAACCAAGGTCTTTGCTCTAAGCTAGTCCACTGTGCCTTCTTTGCTAGCAGCAATCCCTGGAATGCAGGGAGAGACTATAGTAAAGTTGCCCAGGTGACCAGAAGTGAGCTGTGAACTAGAAAGGCCTATACCTTGGAATTTTCCTTAGTCTGTCTCCTAATCCTAAGGGAAAAGCTGATACTACTTCTGAGAAGAGTAGAGGGTATTGAATGGATAGACAGCCCACCACAAGTAGTCCACAGTAGTTCTGTACTGAGCAAGCACATCACTATTGATTCAATATTAACAATTCAGTTTTTATTTTATTTTATTTTTCAGTTACATATTACATATAAGGATAGTTTTCAACATTTTTTACACTAGATTTTTAGTTCCAAAATTTTCTTTTCTCCCCTGCTTCCTTCCCTCCCTCCTCCCCAAGATGGAAAGCAGTTTGATATAGGTTGTATATGTACAGTCACATCAAACATATTTCTACATTAGTCATTTTGTGAAAGAAGAATCAGAGCACAAAGGAAAAACCTCAAACAAGAAGGAAAAAAAAAGTCCAAAAGTACAAACAGTGTGATTCAATCTGCATTCATAATTCACAGTTCTTTTTTCTGGATGGTGAGAATATTTTCTATCACGAGTTCTTTGAAACCTTTTTGGATCTCAAACAGATATTATTAAGTGTGTTTTGTGTGCAGAGCACTGTGCAAGGAAATAGGAGAGTTGGAAAACTTGGATACACGGGACTATACATCTAGTTGGGGTATACAGCACAAATATAATATAAAAATATATTTGATAATTTTAAACTGTTTTGTGGGGTTTAAGGAAGAGGAATTCATTACTCAATAAAGGGATCAGTATTTGAGTTGGAATTTGTCAAACAGGCAGGGCAGGATATTTTAGCTCTAGCAAGCAGCATAAACAAATTCTTGTGCTTGAGGAAAGTGTGTCAGAGGAGATGGCAAACTTTTGTTTTTAGAATTAAGTGCATGAAGGACAGTAGTATTAGAAATAAGAAAAGTATATATAATAGACAACAGAATTTTATTTTGTAGGCATTTAAAGGATCCAGTTATTAGGGTGTTGAACCAGAAGTATGCCATGTTACTCCTAATGGATAGATAATATAAGAGAGAGTGTAAGCAGAAATCACCAGTTAGGAAGCTATCACAATACTTGAGGAAGGTGGTTAGGCAGTGGGGTAATAGAGTGGGAAGAGTGCTAGATTTATAATCAGAAAGAGATGAAGGCTAATCCTGGCTCTTAACTCTTGTCTGGCATCATGGTGAGTTAACCTCTCTGCCTCAGTTTTTTCATTTTTAAAACAGGGATGATAATCATTGTAGTTCCTTGTGAGGAGCAAATGAGATGATACAGTTTAAGCTCATAAAGCTTTAAAGTACAGTGAGATTTTGGGGATACCTTCTATGTGTAAAGCATTTTGCAAACTTTAGAGTGCTATATAGATGTTAGCTATTATCAAGGACTCTACTAGGGTAGTGTAATGAGTATAGGGAGGGAAAGCATGGATTCTGGATATACTGTGGATATAGACTTGTTAGGACTTGATAACTGATTGAAGGCATAGAGATAAGAGGCAAGGCAAAGATAACACCAAGATTTCCTGCATGGGGAGATTGGATAGTGGTACTATTGACAAATAATAGTGAAGTAAGAAGGTAGAACTTGTTTTTCTGGGATTGAATTTTCAGTTTATCTAGAGCACCTAGGTACAATTGTCCAGTAGGAAAGTGATGTAGATCCTGGAGCTTAGAAGAGAGTTCTGAGGTCCAGTTAGATTTGGGAGTCATCCCTTTAGAAGTCATAATTGGAATCATGAGTTAAGGTTATCAAGGGGGAGAGTGTAGAGAGAGATGGGATGAGGACAGAATCTTGGGGAGTGGGAAGAAAAGTCATCAATGAAGGAAACAAAATTTGTTAGAAAATTGGGAAAGCCACAATAATGCTTTTATTGCCCCCTCCCCTCCCTTAAAAAGCAAGAGAGGTGAGAGTGTTAAGGAGGGGAACTTGGTTTATAGTATTAGATGTGAAGTCTTTGAGATTAGTTTGGGTAGAGAGCTGTGGACAGAAACCAGATTGATTGCAAGGGGTTGAGAAGGTAGATGGTATCAAAGTAGAGGTTTTTGATGTAGGCTACCTTTTCAAGATGTTTCACTATGAATGGTGGGGTAGGGAGGGATGGAGAATGGTAGGGAAATAGAAAAATTGGAGGGTAACTGTGAGAGGTAAAAGGATCAAGGGAAGACTTTTATGATTGGGTAGATGCAAGTTTGTTTGTGGCATATGGGAAAGAGCCAATGCAGAGAGAAAGAATGAAGATGCAGGAGTGAAAGGGGATGAGAAGAGAGTTAAGGTCCTGGGAGCAAGAAGGGATGGGATCCAAGGATATAAGTAGAGAGATTTTCCTTGGCAATGAATCATGAGGTTACCTCTCTTTTTTTAAATAAAAAAGTATTTTATTATTTTCCAGTTACATGTAGTGATAGTTTTCAACATTTGTTTATATAAGATTTCCAATTTCAAATTATTTTCCCTTCCCCCTCCCCTAAACAGCAGGTAATCTGATATATATATATATATATATATATATATAAAAATAACATTAAACATATTTCTGCATTAATCATGTTATAAGAGAAGAATCAGAGCAATAAGGAAAAACCTCAAAAAAGAAAAACAACAGCACCAAAAACAAAAGAAATAGTATGGTTAAGGTTACCTCTTTTGAGATTTAAGAGGAGAAAGGATGATACTAGGGGTCTCTGGAATGCCCTCAATCTCCTCAGTAAAGTAAGGGCTAAGTCATCTGTTGTGGGGATAAGAGGTGATTAGGGGCTTGAGAAAAATGACTTAGCATTAGCATATAGGAAATATCATAGACACTTCTCCATTCTTCTGCTTTTAAATGTCTGTATAATACTGAAAGCCCAGCTATGAGATTATGCCTATAAATTTGTAGTGGTTGAAGTCAGCTTGACTTTGGTGAGTTTGTATAGGAATGTTAAGCAGCAATAATTCAGTAGCAAAGAAATTGACTGATAGAGGGTCCCAGGGTTGTGAATTAGCAGACTGAGAATGTGGGAAGGTTGGGGGCGAGGTTGGGTAAGGGTTTCTCGGGTGGTGACTACAACAATGGCAGAATGAGGATTCAGAGCTGTGTATGAAGATAAATGAAGCCATAACTGGGGGAGGTGACTGGAAAATTAGGAAAAGGTCAAGAGATAGGTAAGGTCCATTGAGAGTGAAAAAGGGCAAGTTTAATGTAATGGAGGAATATAACAGGTTGAAAAATAAGGGTTATGGGTTGGTGAGTGGAATTTGAACATGCAGACACTTGGAACTAGTTCAATTCCATGGGATAGTGAAGTCTCAAGTGTACTGTGACCATGCCTTGTGTGATGAGACTGCCTTTACTGAAGAAAGGTGATTGCTGAGGTTGAAGAATATTGTGGTCAGGAATTAGAAGGATTGTCTATATGAGTGTTGAAGTTATTAGTAAGTTGAAAGTAGAAAGTAGGGGGAAGGGAAACCATGAATATATGATAAGGTCATTTAAATTGGATGAGTAGAGAATAGTAATAAAAATGGTAAGATTATTGCATACACTATGAAAAAGGAAATATTATTGAGGTCTATAAGGAGAAGTTGGGAGTAAGGAGTATAATTATATACAATATCCATTGTGTACTAACATGAAACTAAAATTAACAGCACAGCTGAAATGTGAACACATCAAAACAGAAACACATTTTTTTCTAGGATTTGTAAATGTGGGGTGGGGTTGTTGCTTTAATTCATAGAAAGAGGTAAGCTATGTATTACGTAGGCCTCAGTAGAAAGACTTGTATGTATCATGTTAGCCTTATTGCCTGATTTAAAAGTAAAATGATTTGTCATTTATTTAAATCATTCTTCTATAGGAGTGGCAAGAATTACAACAAAGTATACAGCGGAAGGAGAGAGCTCTGCTGGAAACCAAATCAAAGATAACCCACCCTGTTTACAGTCTTTACTTTCCTGAGGTGAGTTAACTTTTTTTTCCCCTTCAGATTTCAGTTTTTGGTATGTGTTCTGTGCCTTATGCAAATGAATGTAGTCCTGATGAGTTCTGATGTAGGGACCACAGTGATGGGCTTAAAGGTCCCTTGGAATGTCATAAGTGACGTCTTTTATCATTCATGTAACAGTTCCTCCTTGGGGCTGGGGTGCTTGATTATAAAAGGGTGGAAGCCTATTCTTTTGAGACTGTTATCTGTGAATGCCTTTCCTTTTTTTTTTTCCCCCCCTTTTTTCGGCAGGGCAGTGAGGGTTAAGTGCCTAGCCCAGGGTCACACAGCTAGTAAGTGTCGAGTGTCTGAGGCTGGATTTGAACTCAGGTCTTCCTGAATCCAGGGCTGGTGCTTTATCCACTGCGCCACCTAGCTGCCCTGAATGCCTTTTCTTGATATTTATTTTATAGTGTGTTCAGTAGGGAAAGTTTTGTAAGGTATATTAAGGAACTTTTTGTTATTAAATTCATGAGCTAGTACTTTAGATCAAATAAATGAAGCTTGACAGGGAGCTGTTTCTCTGTAGGATTTCTTAAATAGCTACCATACTTACTTTTGACTCATAGGATTCATATTTTTTCTTCACATGCCTTTAGTGCCTTGGCCAATTCACTTGAGAGGTATGGAAAATTTAGGGGCTAAATATTCTTAGTTTTGCTATATGAATCTTACTTTGAAGCTGGCATGTAGCCAGAATTGATCTATAGTTAATGTATCAACAGTAGGATCAGACTATCTGATATTTTAAAATTTAAATATCTGCATAGTTATGAAATGTCTCTGTGTATTCATGAAAGCATCAATAGATCCTCCTTGAACACAATTCCTTTAAATAAAGTTGTTCTGGGATGGAATTCTTGCTGAGGTTGTCACAGGGAACAAATTTGTCAAATCTTTAAAGGGGAGATAGAATCTATGTCTTGAAACATCTCATTTTAGTTTTGTCTCTAGAAGTGATGTTTCTGACAATGAAATATACTTTTCACTGTATAAAATTAACATGTTAATTTTATGTTCTTGCTCCTTCAAGTGAAGTATATACAAAAAAAGTTTGAGGTAATTTAGGGTTATGCTTATACATAAGAGAACTCAGGTATTTTTTCTCGATGATCTTCAGTTTTGTATAGTGTACTTTAATATTAGGAAAACAATGACCTTAGTTTATGTTGTCATATGCCGTAGTTTTGTAGAATTTTAATATAAAATGTATCAAAGTAGAGGCACCTTAAGATGGTTTTTCTTATGAAATTAGGTGATTTGAAAGACTCCAATTTTAACCAGTTGTTGGCTCTTGCATAATAAAGCAGATATAATGATAATTCTTGTGGTAATTTAAAAATCATAATCTTAATCTTTTCCTAAAAAATTAGGTTTGTTTTTCAGCAAACATTTATTGAGTACTACTACATGCAAGCCACAGTCTTCAGGGAGCTTATAGTGTAGTAGGGGAGGTAAACCAGGTGTACTTGTGACTATACTACTAGGCACAATGTGGTCCAGGCCACCAAAAAAAGGTAGGGATTGGGGGGAGGTTATATTGTGTTGGAATTGAGAGAAGGAAATGTGCTTCCAGTTGGGAGGGAGAAATCAAGAATACTTAATGAAAGGTAGCATTTTTGCTTAGCTTTGACAGATGGGGAGGATTTAAACAGATACAAAGTAGTGGGAGTGGGAAAACATTCCAGGTACTTAAATCATCCTGGATAGCTAAAGATTTGCACCATTCAATAGAAGATTAAAAAAAACAACACCTTTAATCATTTTAGAAGGAAAGTTTGTTATCTTGTTCCTTACTTTTTTAAACAGAATATGGTGAACTGTAAACTTCTCTTAATGATTTGAAGTTCATGATGAAGACCAGTTACTGAATTGTTTTATAACACATTGATTCCCTTAGAACCTATTGAACTTTGTTCAGCTGTTGACCACTATTCTTAAAAGATACTTGGGGGCAGCTAGATGGCGCAGTGGTTAAAGCACTGGCCCTGGATTCAGGAGTACCTGAGTTCAAATCTGGCCTCAGACACTTGACACTTACTAGCTGTGTGACCCTGGGCAAGTCACTTAACCCCCATTGCCTGCAAAAAAAAAAAGAATAACTTGGGGCAGCTAGGTGGCGCAGTGGATAGAGCACCGGCCCTCGAGTCAGGAGTACCTGAGTTCAAATCCGGCCTCAGACACTTAACACTTACTAGCTGTGTGACCCCGGGCAAGTCACTTAACCCCAATTGCCTCACTTAAAAAAAAAAAAGATACTTGATAGCACTTTTCTAGCAGTTGTGTCTACTTATCCCACTTTGCTGTCTCTGTACCTTCCTATAGCAACTTCCTTTTCCTCTGCTTTGGGTTAAAAAAGCAGGCAATTAAAAACTTATTAAATTGGTGTGTAGAATAAGAGCAAGTACAGTGGTGGTGAGCATACTCTCCTATGATTGTTCACTTTTCTATCTTGAAGCTCATGCGGTCACTCTTTACCCTGCTTTCTTCAGTCTTCTGTGTGCTTTTGCTTATGATGACTTTTCTTCCTGAAATAGATTTCTGTCACCTCACCACCCCATCTTTTGAAATACTCTAGTGCCACTTCTTGAAGCTTTCCTTGACTCCCCTCATCTCAAAGTGATTTCTTCCACAATTTGGATTTTAAATCAGGTATGGGTTGGACTAAATGACCACTGAGGACCCTTCCAACTCTGCAGTGCTATAACTGTGATTCTCACAGCACCTTTTCTTGATCAATCCTCTGAACCTCTCTTATTATACTTATTGAGTATCACTTCCCCACACCTCACTAGACATTACCCACCCCCGCAAGCTCTCCTTCCTTCCAGTTAGTAGTGCCTTCCCCTCTAAGATTACCTCCCATCTGCTTTGTATGTAATCATATCTTATATGCCCAGTAATTTACATGTTGCCTTTCCTACTATAATGTCAGTTCCTTGAGGGCTGGCGTATTTACCTTTCTTTGTTATCCCCAGTGCTTACTTGGTATACTGCCTGGCACATAGTAAGTGATTAGTAAATGCTTTTTAATTGATTACATAATTTGAATACTCAGAGTCTTTTTGGGTTATACTTTTTGGTTCTTGGTTCTCTGATAGGTGAGCTTTCCAGATAAGGGAATTGTATGTATCTTTTGTACTTTATCTAAGTGTTTGTCAATCATCTAATTATGATATAAACATTTCTAATGTTAGTCCTCCTTCTAAATTCATCCAGTTAAGTTGGTTTAAAAATTTTTATTGATGCTTTTTACACTGTAATCCCTTTCTGATCTACCTTTCTTTCCACTTTTCCTCATCTTCATATATATATGACCCTCCCTTTTAATGTGAAGTTGTTCGGGTTTTTTCCTATTGATTTATAAGACTTTTTCTTCTTCCCCATCACAGGAAAAACAAGAGTGGTGGTGGCTTTATATTGCAGATAGGAAGGAACAAACATTGATATCTATGCCATACCATGTGTGCACGTTAAAAGATATGGAAGAGGTAATTAATTGCATAATACCATTTCAGTATTTGTGACATGTATATATATGAGTAGCACTGTTCTTTTTCTTTCTGACTTTAAAATTTCGTGTCTATTTCCCTTGCACAATTCACCAAATAATTTTTTTGCGGGGTGGGGCAATGAGGGTTAAGTGACTTGCCCAAGGTCACACAGCTAGTAAGCGTCAAGTGTCTGAGGCCGGATTTGAACTCAGGCCCTTGTGAATCCAGGGCCGGTGCTTTATCCACTGCACCACCTAGCTGCCCCTCACCAAATCATTTTTAATAGATTATCAGAGTTACTTTTTAACATTTGCTTTTCAACATTTTTGCAGTTTGGATATTTTGATGCTAAGGATATATTTCTCCTTTTCAGGAATTGTGTTGTCTACAAATCATTCATTCATTCATTTATTAATTTTTTTTTTTTTTGGTGAGGCAATTGGGGTTAAGTGACTTACCCAGGGTCACACAGCTAGTAAGTGTTAAGTGTCTGAGGCCAGATTTGAACTCAGGTACTCCTGACTCCAGGGCTGGTGCTCTATCCACTGCGCCACCTAGCTGCCCCTGTCTACAAATTTTACTAGGTTTTCCCCCACACTAATCTGTTGCTCAATATTTAAATTTTAAAGTATTTTCTTTAGGATAGATATAGTATAACAAAGCAAGGCAAGTCTGGCAAATGCAAGAAGGAAAGGAAAACACTGATAGATTAGAAAATAAAGGGGGAAAGGTAATGTAAAGTGATAAGCTATCATATTAAAATAAGGAAGAATAAGAAAATAAGGAAATTGGAATTAAACTGGAAATTAATCAACATAAACCTGGGGCCTTGATAGCCTTTCATAATTATTTAAAAAAATAGATGTTTTTCTCCCCCTTTGAATTACTTAAGAATAGAATCTGAGAGAATAAATAAGAAATACTTTTGTAGAGACATTATTATGTTTCATACAATACATTTACTGGATTTATTTATGGACAGTTGTGGCAAACAATATTTTGTCTTTGGTTATTTAGGGATATAATTGCTTTCCACTGCCCCTACAATCTTCCTCCTTATGTTACACTCCCTAGGAAAGTTGTTCTTAAATTCTGGGGATGCTTTTATTACTTCTGTAATGTTAATTCTTCATTGAAAAACAGCTTTCTCTCATTATTTAACTGAGTGGCAAGATCCTTAAAGTGTTTCATTGTTACTTTAATGCTCAAAATACTATATCCGCTCATTGACTGTACCTTGCTAACACAGATACCAATTTGAACCTTAATGGTCTAGATTAAGTACTCTGATTTTTTAAAAATGTATTTTCAGCCAGCAATGGCAGAGTCTTATGATATTTTAAAATCTAAACATAAGGGAATGCCTATCAATTGGGGAATGACTGAACAAGCTGTGGCATATGATTGTGATGGACTATTATTGTACTATAAGAAATGATATGCAGGATGATTTCAGAAAGGCTTGGAAAGATTTGTATGAACTGATGTATAGTGAAGTGAGCAGAGCCAGGAGAATGTTGTGCAGTGACAGCAACATTGTTTTATGAAGAACTATGAATGACTTAATATTTTCAGCAATACAATGATACAAGACAGTCCCAAAGGACTATTGATGAAGCATAGTATCCACCTCCAAAGAAAGAACTGATATTGACTGAACACAGACTGAAGCAGGCTGTTTTTCACTTTCTTTAATTTTCTTCTTTTATTCAAGTTTTCTTATACAAAATGACTAATGTGGTAATGTTTTACATAATTGCAAAAAAAAAAAATAAAGGTAGTTAATCTTGTAAATGCCAGTTTCACATTCCCAGTAAGCACATGATATACATTTAATAAGTACCTGTATTATTCACATGGACTGTTTTCATGCTCATTTACCAGTTTCATAGTAATTGTACTTTAAACCACCATAAAAAATAGTATTACATTTTTTAAAAAGGGAGAATTTCCATCTTTACTAATAATGATCAGATATTTTTCTACTGTTGATATCACCAAACAAATGAATTCCAGAACCATGAATTTTTTTAGTTAGAATGAACAAAATTTAATTTAGAATAGCCATTTAAAAAAGCCCCAAGTGCCTAAGTTAATTTCTTATATGTATAATATACCATTGAGGAATTCAGATCGATTAGAATGGAAAAGCAAAATTCAGTGACATAAAATTAAATTAAAGTTTATAAATTATGGTAGCATTTGTCAAATTTTCTCTTTAACATATCAAACCAGATAATTGTATGATGGTCACATGACTATTTTCATTAAAGATTTCCACAATTTATAATAAAGCCTAAATATTTTAAACTTTTTCTTTCTGTAGTTATTAGTGTTGGACATTGTAATAGTTACTCTGGCCAGAAGTAAAAGTGACATGCGAATTTGCATTGTTATTATTATTATTATTATTATTTGGGTTTTTTTTTTGCTGGGCAATGGTTAAGTGACTTGCCCAAGGTCACACGGCTAGTAAGTGTCAAGTGTCTGAGGCCGGATTTGAACTCAGGTCCTCCTGAATCCAGGGCCAGTGCTTTATCCACTGTGCCACCTAGGTGCCCCCAAATTTGCATTGTTGCAATAAATCAGTTTAATAATGAATGCCCAATTAAAAAATATCCATGTTTTTTTTCCCACATGAACTTTGTTTTGCTTACCTGTATTTTAAAATGCTCTCTTCTATTGTTTTTATGTCCATCAAAGCCTTGACTTTTGTTTTAAATGTTGAAATGAATAAAGCAATTTCATTCCACATTTACCAGTGTTCTATTAAATAAATTTTATAGACCAAATTCACCTGACTATATTGATGTTACACATTTAAATAGTAGACATTTATTGCCAAAATGGATTAAAAAGCAAGCTGCCCTGACCTTAATAAACACACACACACACACACACACACACACACACACACACACACACACACACACACACACCTCTGATAAAAGTGACCTTTTTTATGTAGCACCAAATGCCAAAAGGTGAAAATATGCTCAGACAAAGACAGCCTCTTTTTCTTTGCCAAGGCAAAGACTTTTCTTTTTATGCCATCCTTTAACTTGAACAGAAGGAGCATCTAAAGAAAGTTTTACCTTCTTTCTTTATTTTTAAACCCTGGTACAACCTTAAGGTCTTTGGAACCTTGTTTAGCAATATATTAATATTCAGTAATTTTAGGAAACCTTGAGAAGTTAGTTGTGGTTACTCTGATATCATGACAGAACTATTTCTGTGTAGGGCCACAATGATGTGAGAAAATAATAATAGATTTCTAGGAGAAATCCAGAAGCTGTTGTGGCCCCTGTCCTGCCCCCTCCCCGCCCCCCCTTAGGAAAAACCTGCAGCTTAATAAAAGGAATGCAGATTGACCTTCCTGACTTCCTAAAGGAAGTCAACTCACCTTGGTGACACCCCCCCCCCCCCTTCAAGTCATGTTAATCAATGGAATGGAATGATACTGGCCAATTGACTTGGATCGATGTGTAGTGACCCACCTCTACCTGAGAGAAGATAAAAGTCCTTGGGGAGAGGGGGATCGCTTTCTCTCTCTTTTTGCCCTGCTTCTCTCTGATACTGACTTATCTTACCTTTACCTTACCCCGGGGTTGGCTCTTCCCAGCACCCCCACACCCACCCCTTTCCTGGGATTCTATGCTGGGTTTACATTTGGTCAAATTAATAATAAATGCTTGCTGCCAAAACCGGTGCAATAGCCACTAATTTATAAGTAGCCATATATTAGAAACCCCAGCTAAGTTCCCCAATAACTTAGAACAGAGACAGGCTTCCCCCAGTATTTCAAACGACACGATATATGGTGGAATAGTTTGTATAGCAGAATGTCACTTGACTTTCAAACTCCAGAGGGGAGTTAAAAGGTAGAGATTTACCTAAAACAAGATTATATGTAAGGGAGTCATTGCTTCTTTTCTCTGACCCTTACCTGTTAACTAGTTTGTCTTTCTGACTTATGACTTTTTTATTCTGTGTGTTTCTAAATTGTATAGTAAAAAGTTATTCCTCTATATATCCATTATCCAGGTAAAATAGCTATTTTTTTTGGCCACCAGAAAAGTTCCTACCTAATCTTATCCCTGAACTATTTAGAAGTGAGAAAAGGATTTTCAAAGCATCTCCATTTCTCTTTACCCACTCAGCCAATACTGTGATTTACTCCTACATACTATTGTGATTTCTATAAATGCAATATACATTATATCGAACAATAAGTTTTCCACAGACCTTTCAAATTCTTGGGTTCATCTTCAAAATTCTTCTTAAATGAAAGCTATTATTTTGAAAATGCTAACATATAACTTGAATCCCTTGTAGCAATTTTTCTCCATTGCATTAAAATCATGGGAATACAAATGAATGGTTTCAGTTTCTCTGGGTTGGTTTCTTTTTGGTTTGTGTATTATTGTGCATTGAGAGGTAATGAAGGTTGCATTGAACTTATTAATCAGGAAAGACATCTTCGGGGACAGCTAGGTGGCACAGTGGATAAAGCACTGGCCCTGGATTCAGGAGGACCTGAGTTCAAATCGGGCCTTAGACACTTGACACTTTCTAGCTGTGTGACCTTGGACACATCATTTAACCCTCATTGCCCTGAAAAAATACCCCAAAAAACAAAAACATCTTTATATGCTATTTTCTTCTCTTCTTTGTGTGTCAGTGAGCAAGTTGTTTAACCTCTCTGTACCTATTACCTCAACTATAAAATTGGGTTTAATAATACTTGTAGTACCTACTTTACAGAGTTGTTATAAAGCTCAGATACAATAATACATTTAAGTTTTTTATTTTGTAAACATCATAGCACTAGGGAAACATCAACTGTTAGGCTTGATTTAAGACTTGTAAGAGCCAACAATCATTGCTCTGAAGTTAACAAATTTATTTTTATCTTTCAGGTAGAACTGAAGTTCCCTGCTCCAGGAAAACCTGGAAATTATCAGTATACAGTATATCTAAGATCAGATTCCTATATGGGTTTGGACCAGATTAAGCCATTGAAGGTAAGAATTAAAGACCTTTCAGTAATGCGTTTCCTATTTCTTGATTTCAATAATTATTTGATTAAGCTATCTTTAGTTTGTCAAAGTAAATAATGGGGTAGTATAGACTTCATTAAATGTTTTTAGGTGCAGAACTGTGTTATAGGCTGGTATGTTTTTGAGAGTAAAATATTTCTCTTGAGGTTTAATATTAAGATCTGTAACAGTTTAGAAGCTTGAATTGACAAGCTAACTGAAAACCCCCCAAGACAGCAGTGTGAAAGGACTTTAAGAAAAGTTAGTGAAAACCTTAGGTTGTATTAACAGAAGTATAGTGACCAGAATAAGAGTTATGTTGTATTGTACTTTGCACTGATATGACCACATCTGGTGTGTGATGTTCAGTTCTGAGTGTCACACTTGCAAAGCAATAGTTAGAAATTGGAAGATGTCTAGAGGAAAGCCACCAGAATAGAGTGAAAGTTCTCAAAGCCATGTCGCATGAGGAAGACCTTAAAGAATTGGGAATGCTTAGCCTAGAGAAAAGAATACTTGGGAGGGGCTGGGAATGGAGTTAGGTTTGATAATGATGGTTGTCTAGCTGTCTTCAAGTATTTGGAGGGCTATCATGTAAAAGGTATCTAACCTTATTCTGCTCCAAAGAGCAAAGCTGGGATCAATGGGTTAAAATTACAAGGATGTAAGTTTTGTTTCAATCTAAAAAGTTTTATTTTTTCTAAGTTGCCCCAGAGTGGATGGGATATAAAATAGCTCCCTATTGCTAGAATTATTCAAATAGATGTTGGATGGTTACCTGAAGAGAATATTGTAGAAGGAATATCTGCTGCAAGGGGAAATGGGACCTGAGGACCTCTTATAGTATATCAGATTAATTTTATCTTTAGAAAAGTGTGTTCTTCTCCTAACCACTTACTTAACATCATTACAATGTTTCAGTTTTTTACACTTGGAATAGCTAAGACATTTGTTTAGCAATCTCTAACATGAATTACTTTTAATGACCTCATCATAGGGCTTTGACATTCTGAAGTTTCCTTTCTCTGATGAGGAACATCGCAACCCACTCATCTGAAGCACATGCCCACTAGGCTTCAGGCTATTGCTAGAGTTGCCCATTTCCTGAAGAAGTCATTAATACATGTAATGACCTCTAAACTGTTAGAAGGCATAGGACTGGTTGGTATTCAAGGGCAAAGAGTGGGAGGCAGTAAAGATCATCTTATTTTGCCTTTCATTTATGTGTCACAGGCATATAAGACAGTATTTATAAGAATATATTTAAAAGGTACTGAAAAATAGATAGTCAATTTTTATGTCCTGGGGAAAGGGCATACAAAGGCTTCTTTAGCCTTCTGATACACATCCAAGTTTAGACCATGGTTAAGATATGAAGGAAAATTGAAAATTCAAAGCTGTGCTCTTTGGAGAAATGATGGCTTATGGTCATATTTCTGGTATATATTAGAGCTAAGATTATAACCCAGGGCTCCTGACTTTGTAAGAACTATTTGCTCTGTGTAACAACAAACAAAATAATATATATCAAGTGCTTTGTAAGCTATAAAATACTCTGCTAAGCATCAGCTATCATTGTTATTAATAAAAATTATAATTTCAACACTCACGCTTTCTTTTGCAGTTGGAAGTTCATGAAGCTAAGCCGGTGCCAGAAAATCACCCACAGTGGGATACGGCAATAGAGGGGGACGAAGACCAGGAAGATAGTGAGGGCTTTGAAGATAGTTTTGAAGAAGAAGAAGAGGAAGAAGATGACGATGACTAAACAGTACTCTGAACCAACTGCACTATTTGCACATATTTGCAAACTTTTTGCTGTTATGATGGAACTGTACAGTAACCCGGAAACACAGTGCAAAAGTGTTGTTGAGGAGAGTTGTTTAGTTTCTTTGCTCAGTATGAGTGCATTATGTAACTTGCCAGTGGAGGGCTAGCAATATTTTGCCATGGGTACAACCTGGAAGATGCTTGTGGCTTATTTAAGCCTCTTAACTGTGGGATGGTGCATTTATTTCAACAATGATAATAAATCTTTTTTATTGTAACTGTCCAAAAGTGTGGGCTATGTATCGTCTGATCAGTCTATGGTCCCAATAAAAGAAAAAGTACCATGAAAAAAATATCACAATGAGCAACTTGCTGCAGTCAACTTTATGTTTTAGAAAAGTAAACACATTTTAGGTACCATCTGCACAAATTTTAATCTTGATAAACTGCTACTCATCTTCAATATTTTCCACTGATATGAGAATGTTAGAACAACTCCATCAGTAGCTTTAAACCTCTTGTTTTTATTTGTTCTGGTTATCAGTTCATGTCCTATCTGTAGGAAGCACATTCCACATAGCATAGAGGGCTACATTTTGGGATTTGCCTTTTCTTAATTGCCCAAAATACTCATACAAATAATAAAAAATTATTGACTATGTCATAAAATGCTCTTAATGGCTTAAAACATTTTTAAGCCTCTATTTCAGCAGATCAATGCAAGATCTAATTCTTGTGATAAGCTGTATGTCTAAAAATGACTGTGGGACCATATGTTATCTGATGTTGGTGGCGTACAAATTATTATACCTTTTGTAAAAGGTACAGTATAAAAGCTGAAAGATATTCTTAGCTTTTAATCTACCTGACTCTGTCAGAAACCTTTTAAGGAGAAAACATAACATGCAAAGGGAGGCATCTTTTGTATTCATTTTGAACCAATAAACCAGACATTTGACTCAGCTTGCTTTTTGTAATGGTGTTTAATCTTTTTTACCCCTAGAAATGATTTATACATAGGGGGATACATACTTTTATTTTTCCACTTGAATACTTGTTTACAACATTGTACAAAAATGCTAAACTTACTGGTATTTCTGTACAGTATAAGGAAAAAAGCTACCCTGGGTTGGTGTTATCCTTCATCTCTGATCTCCAGGCACAATACAACCTGTAAAGATAGTAGTTTTTAGTGGTTATAAAATGTAGAGATTAATTACAAGTCAGTCACAGTGGTAAGATAAATATTTTTAGTACTAGCTATTGAGGAACCATCAATCAGCAATACTAAATAAGAATTGATTTTGACATTCTGTCATATAGAGAAATTATAATCCTGTCTTATCAAACAGATTTATAGGACAGAATACAGTATTTCTGACCTTGTTTACTACAGAAGGTTGCCACTTTACATGCAAAATTACATTGGTATTTTCTTTGTTTTACGCAGTAGATGGAAATAAAATTTGAAAGTGACCTAAATATGAATGATTGGGGTGTTTTTTGGTTTTAAATTCAAATTTTAACATTTCACACCAAATTAGACAAAGAAAGAAAATCTTTTCTTTTCGTTGTTTCTTTTTATTTTTTAACAGTTGGCAAACAATTTCTTGGCAATTGACAAGTTGTGTTGCCCCGAGTTTGCTTTGTACTGTACTTAATTCTCTAAAGTAGAAGCTGTACCTAATTCTAGGACTAGATTTTTTTCTACAGAGTATGCAATAGGCAACTGCTATTTAAGCTCATTTTTGGAGAAAGCCATAGCTTATGAAATGTTTTGTTAATAGCATACAGTCAGAATAAGGTTTAGGACTTTTGAAGCAGACATAATTAAATAGGTTGTTTGGGAAACCTGAGATGTAACCAGTGGCCTTTTAGAAGGAAATTTTCAAGCTATTTCTCCAAAAAGTAACGACCACATATAATAAATTTCTAGAGAGAATGCTTTAGAAAGATGCATTGTATTTCAAACATCTCTCTCCCTCTTTTTCTCCCTCTTTCCATGTTAAAGGTTTTTTTAAAATCCACCCTAAACAATTGAATTCATTCTACTCAGTACAAGAATTTCCTTTTTTTGGCTAGACACTTAGTCTTTTATAGTTTCATAAATAATTCTTGACTTGTTTAATACTTGAATAATTTTCAATGATGATAATATTAAATTTATATGATCAGGATTGTATGTGATTTTGTGAGGTCAATTGGATCATTTCCCTCAGCTAGGTCACATCTAAATCATCCCAAACAAATAGGAATTTCTTATGTATTAAAAAAACTCTGCATAGAATAATTTAAATAAAAGTTTGTCTTAATCCTTTTGAATGTATTCACAATCTTATAGATGTGGATACTCTACCAATGTAGATGATTAGGTCATCCATACATTGTCCCTTCTGTTTTTTGTTCTTTCATAAAATCTCAGAATTTATGTCCACCCTGCTGAAGGCCTTCCTTTAGGCCTTCTTATAGTTCATAGATGTCAATGCAAAACTCAGATGGTCCATCTCTTATCCCCATCCCTCCTTTTTTAGTTACAGAGCTGTCCTTGCCATATTTTATGCCACTAATTTTATAGTGGCAATATATGGTAGTTTATGTATATCCATGATGCTTCTTTCTAATGTTCAGTTTTGGTTCTTTGAAAATTGTGGTATTTTATGATTCACTGGCAGGATATTGGTCTTTTTTAAAGGGACTTTTGCATTCGATTGTTGAAAATATGGACAATTTACCAAATGCTATCCAGCACTCTCTTGTCCTTCAACTTGGCTTCCCTGTAATGTCTGAATTGGCAATTATAATTGTAATGCCTGGCATTACAATTCTGTTGACATTACAGGAAAATTTCATTTGGTACTCTTTGAAATGTAAGTGACAATCTGGTAATATGCCTTCATCCATTTTGTTTTTCCTGTGTGAATTTCTTGACTGATTTTTAAAAATACATAATGTCAGGAAAATTTTCCTTATAGTAATCTGGATTTACTTAACCCTGTGGTGTAACCACTTTAAAAAAGAATGCTCTCTTCCAATAAAAAATACATAATAGCAAAACAATGAGCAATTCACATAGCTTCTTCCCATATTGTAGTTTGGTGTTAGGAAGAACAGTAAGGAAATCTGCAGTCTTGAAATTTCAATTATATTCCAGCAAGTCATTGAACCAACATACTTCTCATCAACCTGATCCACAGATGGGGTTTATACTTTCCCCTACATTTGTCATTAGTCTTTGTGGATACATACAGGATGTGACTAAGTCATGCAACTGATTTTGTGTGAGGTTACGTTGATTGTGCAAGAGTTCCCTTAACTCAATTTTTCATCTTCATTTTCTGCTGAAATGCCAAAGTGCCTATGGTACAAATGATCTGAAATGAAATTATAGAGCGTTGCCTCTCTGAAGTTGTATGTAGCAAGTCTAATTGTCATTCCTCTACTTAGAAGGTTCAATGGTTCTCTGTTTCCTTTAGCATAAAAATACAAACTTTTCTGTTTGATATTTAAAGTCCTTCTTAGTTTGGCTCTAACCTGTCTTTCCAGACTGATTTCACTGATTCACTTTCCAGATTGATTTTCAGACTACGTTCATACAGTCAACATTCCAGCATAGTCTATTCTGTGATTCTTGGAAATGACATTCCTTCCTCTTTCAATCTGTGCCTTTTCAAGAAAGATCATGCCTGCAAGTGCTCTTCCTTTTCACCTCCATTCGAAACCCGATTTCCCTTCAAATCTCAGCTCACGTGTCATCCCCTGCAAGTGGTCTTTTCTGATTCTCCCACTTATTAATGCTTCCACCACAGATTACTTTGTATATATTTTTGTATAATTTGGTATTTGCTTATCTGTGTACATGTTCCCCCCAGGAGAATGTAAGCTCCTTGAGAGCAGGGATTATCTCCTTTTTGTCTTTGTAGTTCAGCCTCTACAAAGTGCCTAGCACATAGTAGTTGCTTAATAAATGCTTATTGAATTCAAGTTGGAATATTAGCATTGTATATTATTCTGTTAGCACAGTGAACCTACACATTGTTTTCTGTATGCATATCAATTTCAAAATGATTGGTTTTCTCTCTGTGTAATTTAAGATTCTATATGTGGATTCTAATCTGTTCCCCCAGTTTGGGGGGAAACTGACTAAAATCACTGATAAAACGAGTTTAGGTTTTTAAGGGTTTATTGGAAAATAGAAAGAAAAAGATTGAGAACAGAATTCCAACAGCCTGGCATTCCTATCTTTCCTCAAATTTCCTGTGAAGTCCTCTGCCACCACCACTACCATCAAGTCAGGAACCCAAAAGCGCGAGAGCTCTCCGCTCAGGCTCCCTTTCCTCCTTCCTGTCTCCTCCCAGAAAATAGGAGGCTCCTCAAGTTGATTGGCTGGTAGCCTTGATAGACAGCACCCATGAGTAAACGTCATTTCCTGATGCCAAGGAAAAGCCACAATGCCTCTGAGGCATTTTCCTCATGGCAGAGCTTTCCCACAGCAAGTCTCCAGTAGGTGGCATCATTCCAATCATTACATCTCTTTTTTTTTTTTGGTGAAGCAATTGGGATTAAGTGACTTGCCCAGGGTCACATAGCTAGTAAATGTCAAGTGTCTGAGGTCAGATTTGAACTCAGATCCTCCTGAATCCAGGGCCAGTGCTCTATCCACAGCACCACCGAGCTGCCCCTAAAAATGATCAGTTTTAAAACTTAATTTTCTTCCTGACCACTTTAAGATTATGTTATGCAGAAAAATTAATTACATGTTTTCAAGGATAGTACTTCTAAATTTCCCATGGCTTTTATATTCCTCTAATTTACATAGAGAATCTCATTATGCCCTTGTGGAGATGATAGAAGTATGAGAGGCAGTCCACAGATAACATGCAGCTAGACTTGGAACAGCATTTGAGTAGAATGGAGTTTGGAGTTAGACCACCAAGTTGGAATCCTGGGTCTCTTGTCTGTGGGATGTTGGGTAAACACTAACTTTTCTAGGCCTCAGTTTCCTCAACTTTAAAGTTGTAACTTTAGGTTAGACTGGATAGTTTCCAAGGTTCTAAGTCATATGTCCTTTTGTCCTTTAAAAAATAATTTTTATTTGTCATTATGAGACTAAAGAGAGTTCTTTAGTTTTATGTCTGGAGAAGAGGAGGAGGGCAGCATGGTCTGACCTTTTCCGCGTTTTGTTGAAGATTTTTATTTTATTACTGATTTGGAAGAAGGCATAGTTAATGTGCCTAGATGATCTCTTATCTAGTGTTGGAGTAGGGCTAAGGAAATAACCACAATACTTGCCCCCTGGAAGGTGTAGTGAATGATTCATTTTATTTTATTTTATTTTTTTTGGTGAGGCAATTGGGGTTAAGTGACTTGCCCAGGGTCACACAGCTAGTAAGTGTCAAGTGTCTGAGGCTGGATTTGAACTCAGGTCCTCCTGAATCCAGGGCCAGTGCGCTATCCACTGCACCACCTAGCTGCCCCTGTGAATGATTTATTTGAAAAAAAATTAGATATTAAAAAAATTTTTTTAATATTGATTCTCCACTTTGTAACCAAGATTTTTTAAGCAAAACAAACTAACAAATTGGCCATATCCAACAGCATATAAATCATTCTGTATTCTCTGCCAAGAGGAAAGAAGTGTGTTTGATACAGGACCAGTTCTCTGGAGTCAAGATTGTTTTTTGAATCACAGTTCTAATGTCTTTCAATGCTGCTTTCTTTTACATTATTGTGATGATTGTGTAAATTGCTTGCTATTTGCTTTATATAATAAGTTAATTCAAATCTTCCATTATTCAGGATTCTTCATATTTGTTGTTTCTTTTTAAAAAAAAGTCTTAATTGATTTTTAAACCATCTACATTTCTCAATGTATCCCTCCTCCCTTTGTTTTCAGAGTAATCCCTATAAACAACCAACCAAAAAGAGGTGGGGAAATAGTTCAGCAACAATAACCAACACATTAAGAAAATCTGACATCATGCAATATTCCATACCTCTACAAAGGAGAAGGTTGAAAGATACCTTCTTGCATCTCTTCTTTGGAACCATGGTTGGTCATAATTTCAGAGCATTCCATTTATATGTTTTTTGTTTACATTGTAGTCAGTGTATGTTGTTTTCCTGTTTCTGTTTATTCACTTTGCTTCAGTTCATATTAAATCTTCTGTGCTTCTCTGTATTCAATGTATTTACATAGTTTCTTATAACAGTAGTATTCCATTACATTCATATGGTGTAGCTTGTTTAGCTTTTCTCCTATCAATGGGCATTTATTTACTTGGTTTCTAGTTATTTCCTACCACCAAGAAAAAAAATGCATCTATAAATAATTTTGGCATATATGGGCCCTTTTTGGTCATTGACCTCCTTAGAGTATTTTTTTTTTTGGTAGTGGAATCTCTGGGTCAAAGGGCATGGGCATGTTAGTTACTTGCTTAACATAATTCCAAATTGCTTACCTGAATTGTTGGGCCAGTTCACTGCCCCCACCAATGTCTGTCTTTCCAGAACCTCTCCAATATTAACCATACCTACATTTTGTCACTTGTGCCAATTTGCTTGGTATGAGGTGAAATCTTAGAGTTGTATTGATTTGCTTTTCTCTTATTAGCAATTTGGAACATTCTTTTATGTGTTTGTGGAGAGTTTGCAATTTTTCTGGAGGATTGTTCATGTCCATTGACCACATACCTCCTGAGGCTTTCTGATAGTTACTTTGGAGAGTAGGCCCTTAGGGATAGATGATACAAAGATTTCCCTCCCCATCTATTGACTACTTCCCTTCTTATCCTACTTGCATTAATCTTTTTTCTTGCAAAAACTGTTCAATTTTATCTAACTGAAATTATCGTTTACAATCTCCTCTCTGTTTTGTTAAGATTTAATTTCCTAAGCCATAGCTAGATAGAAAGATACCACAAATCACATCCAAACATTTGTCAAATCCCTTCATAATATTTCTTTTCTTTTCTTTTCTTTTTTTTTTGCGGGGCAATGGGGGTTAAATGACTTGCCCAGGGTCACACAGCTAGTAAGTGTCAAGTGTCTGAGGCCAGATCTGAACTCAGGTCCTTCTGAATTCAGGGCTGCGCCACCTAGCTGCCCCCCCCCATTTCACTTTTAAACTCCTCCATAACCTGGCCCCTTCCTATTTTTAAGTCTTAACACCAAACTGCCTCTCTCCACCATGTGCTCTGCAAAACAGTGACACCAACTTCCTTGCTGTTCCCTCACACAAAACATTTCATATCTTGACTCTGGACCTTTTTTGTTGGCTGACCCCCCAAATATGGAATGCCTAGAGGCAGGATTTGAGTGGCTTATTCAAGAAACAGTAGGAGTTTTGACTGGTTGTCTTCCATGCCTGAAATACTCTTCCTCCTCATCTCCACCTCCTAGATTCCTTCAAGTCCCAGCTAAAGTCTCACTTGCAAGAAACATTTCTCATTCATCCTTAAGCTTTGTACTTTCCCTCTAAGATTACTCCTAATTTTTAAATATATAACACATACACACATATATACCCAAGATATGGCTGTTTATATCTATCTTTTTTTTCTTTCAGATGAAACAAACCTTCCTTCCTTCCTTCCTTCCTTCCTTCCTTCCTTCCTTCCTTCCTTCCTTCCTTCCTTCCTTCTTTCCTTCTCCCTTCCTTCCTTCCTTCCTTCCTTCCTTCCTTCCTTCCTTCCTTCCTTCCTTCCTTCCTTCCTTCCTTCCTTCCTTCCTTCCTTCCTTCCTTCCTTCCTTCCTTCCTTCCTTCCTTCCTTCCTTCCTTCCTTCCTTCCTTCCTTCCTTCCTTCTTCCTCCCTCTCTCCCTCATTCCTTCTTCTCTTTCCTGTCTGCCTACCTGTCTATCTCATTTGTACGTAATTGTATGTTGTCTCCCTAATCAGACTGTGAGCTCCTTGAGATCAGGGACTTTTTTTTTTCTTTGTATCCCTGCTACTTGGCACAGTTCCTGGCATATAGTATGTGTAATAAATGCTAGTTGACTGTTTCCTTATTGAGTGAAATGTATTTCTATTCCCAACTATGTGTGTGTATATTTTTCCACTCCTTTGAGAATTAATTCAGTTAAGAGGGACATTCTAAGTGTTATCTCCTCCTAACTCTTCCTCCTTATTGGTATAGACTTCTACTTGCATACTTCAATTATGTAAGATAATTTCCCTCATCCTTCTCTTCCTCTCTATCTTTCTCATTCTGCCATTTATTCCTCCTCTTTTTTTCTATTCTTTTAAGATTATTATATTGTAACAACCACTCCCAGGTTCTCCATCTTATTAAACTTCTTCAATGACCCCTGATTTTTCTTCAATCTATTTTTCAGGTTAGTTGTTTTTGCTATGAGATTTCATTTTTTCAAACTTTTAACTTTGTTTTAATATTTCTTATCTTATGGAGTCTTTAGCTTCTATATGGTAAATTTTCATTTTTAGGGAATTTGCATAAGGTTTTGTACCTCTTTTTTTCTAAGCTGTTAATTCTCTTTCCAATTCTTTCTTCCATAGTTCTCATTTCTTTTCCAATTTTTCCCCAAGTTCTTGTTTGATTGTTAATTTTTTTAAAAAGACATCTTGCTGCATTTCTTTTAAGAATTTTAATTGAATTTGTGTCCAAGGTATTATTGTTGTTTTTGTAGGTGTTTTGGAGTTATTCTTTTCTGAGTTTGTGTCTTCAGTATTCCTTTGTTTTCTCATTCTTCCAGCTTACTTCCTGACCTCAGACTTTAATGTTAGAGAAAGTCTCTGTACACTTCCGGAAGAAATGTCTGGGCAGTAGCATTCTTGGGATACTGAGTATTGTGTTGTTCTAGAATCTTAGGGACATCTCAGGATAAGATCCTTCAAACTTTTAGTGCTCCCAAGGTAATGTGATCCAGGGCAAAATTTGATCATTACGTTTCTGATGTGAACTCTACAAGTTCCTGACCATGGTTTGGGTCTGAGTTAAATGTCTGAGGTTTGAATTTGCCCCAGCTGGAGTTCTAGTAGATTATTGCTGGAATCAGTGACTATTAACCAGCTGGAAAGTTCAGAGTGACAGAACTACCGATTCCCCTTTGGTTTGGGATACCTGTGCTGGTAATTCCACTGCAGGTTTCAAACTAGGCTAGAAGCTGAAACTAAGATCTCACTTTGCTTCTGGGATCAGAGTCCTATAGCTGTTTCTTGTCTCTGAACTTGCTTCTTGCTGGGTACATAGCCTAGGGCCCACAAGTGCTCCTCATCCTGAAATGCCATGCTTAAGCCAGAATGCCTTCTTAGTCTCCTCTACATCTGTGACCTGGGATTGGGTATTGAGCAACAGATCTGCCAATTGGCATCTATTCCTGTACCCTGAACAAATTCAGCTCCCTCTGTAATGGATTTCTGACTTCATTTTTTCCTGGATAGCCTTTGCCTGTGCTGGAATGCTCTGAAATGACCATTTTTGGATAGACCCCATCCCCTCTGTCTATAGACCTTGATGTTTGTCTCCCTATACCAACCTGGGCTAGAAAACGACTGTGGTTTTTTCTTAGATTTTATGATCTGAATTCCATCTGGCGCATTTTCTGGATCTGTTTGGAGGGGTTGTGGGGGTAGAACTCAACTGTATATCTTACTGCTATTCCATGATCTTGGTTCTACCCTCTTACTTTCTTCCCACCCCCCTTCTTTTTTTTTACTTTTTTGCCTTCCATAGTCCTGTTCCCTGTTGGTTGTCCTACCTTTCTGTTTCTCCCCAGTACCCTTTGGAAGACCATCCATGGCCTTACTCATTAAGGTATCCCTCCAGGTGTGTGTGTGTGTGTGTGTGTGTGTGTGTGTGTGCGTGCGTGCGCGCATCATTATCCTTCCAGTTACCCAAGTTCACAGACTTGGAGTCATTTTGTATCTACTTTCTCTCTCAACACCAACATTCAATCATCTTTTGGATCTTAGTGATTCTCCCTCTGCACCATTTCATAGGGCAGCTAGGTGGTACAGTAGATAGAGCAGTGGGCCAGAAGTTAGGAAGACCTGAGTTCAAATATGATCTCAGGCACTTACTGGCTATGTGACCCTGGGCAAGTCACTTAACCCTTGTAGGGGCCAAATTTTAATTGGGGAGTGTTAGCTAGGCAGCTTGCCACAATATTGGGGCAAGGAAGGAGACCAACAGCCTCCTGAAAAACAGAACAGGGTTTATTAACAGGAATGAACTTAAAAACACAAGCAAGATCAGTAGAATTAAGGGAAAGGAAAAAAAAATGGGGCAAGGGAAATGATACAACCTGAATAATACCACTGTCCAGGGATCAGTTGAGAACACATGGCTGCATCCTGTTGCCTTCCAGCCTCAAGCTAGAATGGTGAAACTCCTCTGTTCAACTTCCCAGCAGACCCCAGCCTGACCACACACAGCCCCAAGCCAATTGGCTGGCAGCCCTGACTGACAGTCACATGACTGCCCTCACTGGGCTTTCAGTCATAATTTTGCCAGGCCCATGGCGATGGCTACAACCAGTGGGTAGAGCACCGTGCCCTTGTGAGGGCTTGGTGTCTGAGCCCCAGGTCAATGCACTCTCCAAGGGTTTTAAAATGCTAGCCAAAAGATGGGGTCATAAAAACCTCCAATAATAATTAATTCTTTACACCCTGTTGGCCTCAGTTTCCTCATCTGTAAAATGAGCTGGAAAAGGAAATGGCAAAGAACTCTAGTATCTTTTCCAAGAAAACTCCAAAAGGGGTCACAAAGAATTGGACATGACTGGATGACAACAACAAAACATCTCATAAAATCTATTCCCCTACCACTCATGTGGTCCCTTTGCTTATTTAGTCACTCATTACAGCTCGCCTGATCAATTATGATAATCTCCTATTTGGAACTTCCTAATTGGTTTTCCTATTTTAGTCTATTTCATCTCCAATCCTCCACACAACTGCCAAAATTGATAATCCTAAAGAACAGTTCTAACCATCCCCCACTGTCCCCTACCCCCTTGCTCAAAAACATTTTCAAACTATTTATAAAATACTTCTAAAGTTTAAAGCCTACATCTTTGCCAGATTACATTTAAAAATGTTTTTTATCTTTTAAAACTTTAAAAAAATCTTTTTTTTTTTTGTGAGGCAATTGGGGTTAAGTGACTTGCCTAGGGTCACACATCTAGTAAGTGTCAAGTGTCTGAGACTGGATTTGAACTCAGGTCTTCCTGAATCCAGGGCTAGTACTCTATCCACTGCGCCACCTAGCTGCCCCCTAAGCATGAGGGTTAATTGACTTGCCCAGGGTCACATAGCTAGTAAGTGTCAAGTGTCCGAGACTGGATTTTTACTCAGGTTCTCCTGAATCCAGGGCTGGTGCTTTATCCACTGAGTTACTTAGCTGCCCCTACTGTTGTTTTTAATCCACCTTCTAGTTACTGTGGCATTAACTATCAGTTGTATGTTGGAATTCTCACCCGCCTCCCAGGAAACCCTTAAGTAATAGATCTGGGGAAGCTAGGTGGTACAGTGGATAAATGACTTGCTTTGAAGTTGGGAGGACCTGAATTCAAATTTGACCTCAGACACTACTAACTCTGTGACTCTGGACAAGTCACTTAACCCCAGTTGCCTTAAACATCTGGGACCATCTCTAGTCATCTTGATGTATATTTTGCCACTGGACCCAGATGGCTCTGGAGGAAAGAGTGAAGTTGGTGACCTTGCACAGTCCTCCCTCACTTAAATCCAATTCAGTGCAAGTCATATCACCCAATGTCATAGTCCTCTTAGGGAACAAAGGACAAACAACAACAAAGTAAGAATGTGGGGACCTTAAAAGAATAAACCATTTTGCATAAACATAACAGGCTCTATTTGCAAATGGAATTGTTTAGTACTTGAAGTTCATTACAACTCAAGGCTTAAATTTTACAATCAGAATAATGGTAGGAGTGGTCCAAATAACTCTGAAGGAACAGAAAAGTTTCCCTCTTTGTTCCAGCAGAGGGAGACATAGTTACAATTTTATTCAAGGAAAGGAAGAAACTGAGGGAACATGCAATACCTGTTTATAATCGAGATGGCTTTAGGATAAGGTTGTTCCCAACTTCTCAGATTGAAAGCAGGCCAAATTCTGTTAAACACACACACACACACACACACACACACACACACACACACACACACACACACACACACACACAGGGTAGGAATAGGGTCTGGACTTTAGATTTCCTTGCTATTGGGAACCTCCAGGTGAGAATACTGCTACCAATGCAGGTTGATACCTTTTCTGCAGCTTATAGTGTTAGGGAGCTGCCTAGAAGACCAAAAGGTTAAATCATTTTGAGAATGTCAGGGGCTAGACTTCAACTCAGGTATTCCTGGCCTCCAGGCTACTCTCTTCACATTCTTTTGTCATACTAGAATTGTGTTACTTCACATAGTGTTGTCAACAAGTAGTCCATTAGGGCAGGATTTGGAAATTCCTTTGTTCTACAAATTTTCCTTCTTTCATGGTGCTTATTATGTCATCTGACCTACTGAATTTTGTTTTTAAAGAGATGCTTCCTGGGGGCAGCTAGGTGGCGCAGTGGATAAAGCACCGGCCCTGGATTCAGGAGTACCTGAGTTCAAATCCGGCCTCAGACACTTACTAGCTGTGTGACCCTGGGCAAGTCACTTAACCCCCATTGCCCTGCAAAAATAATAAAAAAAAAAAGAGATGCTTCCTGGAATGGAGTTGGATCCAGCTAGTCCATTTTCCCTAATGAATTTTTTTAAAGTAGAAAAATAGCTCACATTGATACCAGGTTTTAAGTCGCACAAAGCATTTTTATATACTCATTGGAGAGGATATCAAAGAGTTCAACCATCTGAAATGATAGAGTTTTAAGTGCCAAATTCAATTTTTAAAAAATGGAATAAATAACATCCTGAAAGGTGAGTAAGTTTTCTTTCTTATGAAGATTCTGGGAAGTGGGTGTAACCTGAAAAGTGCTATACTCTTATTGGATTGGATCATTCCTATTAACTCTATCTTCCCTCTATTTCTTGGCTAAACTCTTTGTGAAAGGTGTCTGTACAAGGTGTGTTCACTTTGTCATGGGGTGCAGAGCACCCCAGAAGTTCTCTGGGGCACATCAAGGAATCTTCTCCTTGAGAAACTAAACCAGAGGACAGATCCGCCTAGAGAGATGAGGGGAACCAAATTGGACTGAGGGAGCTTCCATCTCCACCCTTCATTCTGATCTCCCTTACCCCTGGGGAGATAAGTTTGGGTGTGGCTGCAGCCTTTGTGTCCTGAAGAGAGATCTGTAGCCACCCCTCACCCAATTCCTCTAGTAACTACCAGTGGGGGGTAGTCCTCCCTCATTAAAGGAACTTTCCACAGTCAAATGGTCACCCCTCCCCCTATCAGTCCTCTATAAAAGTACCTGCTAGTCTCCTCCTAGAGGAGATTGGTACCTCAGAGCCACATGCTTTGTTCCATACCTTTCTCCCCATGAGAAGTCCAAGGATTTCTTTCATGGTTTCCCTTCCCTTCCCCTTCCCTTCCCTTGCCCCTAAATAAACTACCACCTTATTCTAACTACTTTTGTGTGCAAGAGGGTGTAATTCTTTAAAGAGGAATTCCTAAGAATCCCTACCCCTAACCCAAACCCGCACCCCATTTTCCCCCATAACAACTTCCTCTCTTCTAAACTATCTACAGACTGCTTACTTACTCCTTATTTCCACAGAAACTATTTTCTCCAAAGTTACTATTGATCTATTAATCAACAAATCTAGAGGTCTTTTCTCAATCCATTATTCTTGACCTCTCTGACTCCATTTGACACCATTGATCACCTTTTTCTCCTTGATACTTCTCTTCTAGATTTTTGTGACATTGTTCCCTCTTGTTTCTCTTCCAATTTGCCTAACTGTTCTTTTCTGTCTCTTGCTATATTTTCTACCAGGTCACACTCATAATACCCAATAATGTCTCTTAATGCTCTGTCCTAGGCCTCTTCTCTTTTTCCTTAATGGTATCTTGCTTGGTGATCCCATCAGTACCCGTGGGTTCAATTATCATCTCCATGTGGATGATTATCCAGATTTATATATCCAGCATCACCAAACTGCCTTTTGGATATCTCAGATTAGATGTCTCTTAAGCAATTTCAAACTATTCAAAAGAATTCTAATTGTCCTTCCCCCCTAAACTTTTCTATCTTCCCAACTTTTCTCTTACTGTTTTGGACATCCTTCCAGTCACCTGTCTTCAAAACTTCAGTGTCATCTTTGACTCCTCACTCTCACTTATCTCCCATAGCCAATCCGTTGTCACTATTGCACTAGCCTCCTGGTTTGATTTCCCTGACTTAAGCATCTCCCCACTCAGCTGCTAAAGTAATTCTCCAGAAGCATGTGTCTCACTGCATCATTACTCTACTCAATAAATTCCAGTTGCTTCTTATTACTTCTTATTATTCCAGGATAAATGCTGTTTTTCATTTAAAGCCCTTTTCTTTACTTTTTTGCAGGGCAATGAGGGTTAAGTGACTTGCCCACTGTCACACAGCTAGTAAGTGTCAAGTGTCTGAGGTCAGATTTGAACTCAGTTCTTCCTGAATTCAGGGCTAGTGTTTTATCCACTGTACCTCCTAGCTGCCCCCTAAAGCCCTTTTCTTTTTTTCTTTCTTTCTTTTTTTTTGGTGAAGCAATTGGAGTTAAGTGACTTGCCCAGGGTCACACAGCTAGTAAGTGTCAAGTGTCTGAAGCCTGATTTGAACTCAGGTCCTCCTGAATCCAGGGCCAGTGCTCTATCTGCTGTGCCACCTAGCTGCCCTGTGCCACCTAGCTGCCCCCTAAAGCCCTTTTCAATGTGGCTTCTTCCTACCTTTATAGTCTTCTTAATCTTACTCTCCCCCCCCACACACACACACTCTATGATTTAGCAACACCAGTTAAGTTACTTGAACATGAAACCTTTTCACTGTCTGTCCCTAATGCCTGGAATGGTATCCTCACCTCTAATCCCTTGTTTCCCTGGCTTCTTTCAAGACCTCAGACCTCCCCTTCCATGGGAGACCTTTCTCAGCCCCTTTAACCCCCCACAGCTAGTGCCTTCTCTCTGACATTAGCTTCCATCTACTCTTACTTGCATCACTATCTTGTATGTATAGTTATTCGCATGTTATTTCTACCATTACAATTTGAGCTCCTTTAAGGCAGGGACTATGTTTTTGTCTTAATCTGTATCCCCAGGGCTTAGCATGGTGTCTGGCATAGAGTAAGTGCTCAATGAATGCTTCTTGACCAACTGACTTTGACTCCAACTCCCACATGTACCAGAAAATAAACTTCCAAACTGATGCTGTAATTCTTCTTGTAAGGTTAAATGATTGTTCCCTGAAACTCTTTAGAACCATTTGAGAACTCATCTTTTGTCTTCAATGTCTGAGACATTGAATTTATTTTGAATTTAATAATAAAAAATAATAAAGAGGCAGTATAGTGCAGTGTTTTAAGGGCCAGCTTTGGAGCTCAACTCAATTCAACAAACATTTATTATATATCTACTGTGTGCTTCACATTATGCCAAGCACCAGAGATATAAAGACAAAAATAAAATAATTCCTCCTCTCAAATAATGTTCTACTAGGATTGTAGAAAAAGGTTCCAAACATTTTTGTGCTTTTTCATCTTCCTCTGTCTCATACTTGCACTTTAAGGAGGTAACTACCAGATGAATAACAGTGTTGGTTTTAGTCAAGAGTTTTATTTAATGTGGGAAAATTGGGACACTAATGCACTGTTGGTGGAATTGTGAACTGATCCAACCTCTCTAGAGAGCAATTTGGAACTATGTTGAGAAGGCAATTAAACTGTGTATACCCTTTGATCCAGCAATATTTCTACTAGGTTTGTATCCCAAAGAGAACATTAAAAAGGTAAGAGCATATGTACAAAAATATTAATAGCACCTTTTTGTGGTGGCAAAGAATTGGAAATTGAGGGGATATCCATCAATTGGGGAATAGCTGAACAAGTTGTGGTATATGAATATAATGGAATACTATTGTGTTTTGAAAAATGATGAGCAGGATGCTTTCAGAAAAACCTGAAAAGACTTACACAAACTGATCCTGAGTAAAGTGAACAGAACCAGAAGAATAGCAACATTGTACTATGGTCAGCTATGAATGACTTAGCTGTTCTTAGCAAAGAAAGAACTGTTAGAGTCTGAATGAAGATCAAAGCATACTATTTTTCACTTTATTTTTTGTGTATTTTTCCCCCTTTGGTCTGTTTCTTCTTTTACAACATGACTAATATGGAAATATGTTTTACAGGATTGTATGTATATAACCTATATCAAATTGCTTACTGTCTTAGGGAAGGGAGAGGGGGAACATTTGGAACTCAATTAAAAAAAAGAATTAAAAATTGGGTTACATGTAATTGGAAAAAATACAATTTAAAAAGAAAAAAAGAGATATCTAAGTTGTGGAAAATACTCAGGGAAAATGTGAATAATACTTTGCATTGTTATTTGGGGATAACTTCCTGAGGATACTGAAATCTTTGAGGATACCCTCCTATGAACGGATCCTTTTTCTACACCAAGGATATATCATACTGATAAGAATATTGGGGCGGGGGTGGGGGGGGGAGGGATGCACCAGGATTCAGTTCCTGCCTCTGATACATGTTAGATGTGTGAACATAAAGTGGCTAATCTTCTCAGTGCTCCAGGTAATTTTCTAAAATGGTAAGTCACAGGGAAATTGCCAATCAACACTGGTGAAGGGAGTTTCCTATACTCACAAGGCCTGGCTCAAAAGAGAAAAGAAAAAAAATGGAAAGGTAAGGAAAGGAAAAAGAAAAGAAGATAAAAATGAAGACAAAAGATGAGGAAAAGATACTATCACCATCATCCCCATTTTACAGATGGGGAAACAGACCAAGAGACATTACTTTCTCAGGGCCACAGAGCTAATAAGTATCTGATGGGGGATACCAATCCTGGGCCTTTTGACTCCAGGTCCCGTATTCCATTATTCAGTGATCCATTTTGTCTCAATAAATGTGCTTGGTGGTGGCAAATCTTTATTCTTTGAGATTATTTGATCTAAAACAGGCCAGAGTCCATTGGAGCCATGTACTGTGGTCCTTCTATGTGACTTGAAAAGTGACTAAAGGAATTCTCAGTCACATCCTTGCAATAAGTATAGAACTTTCGAACGAGTCTGCTTCCATCGCTATGATAGCTGACATTACATAAGATTTAAGGGTTACCTACACTGGCTCTCATTTGAGTCTCAGAGCAACTCTGAAAGGTAGGTGCTGTTGTTATTCCCATTTTATAGATGAGAAAATTGATGTATGACCCTCTCTCTAGATCAAACATCTGGGAACTATGAGGTATCTCAGAGGTCATCCATTCTTGTCAGTTTTCAAGGAGGGAAACTGAGGTTCAGGAGGTTAAATTATTTGCCTGTAGTTATAATTAACACCCAGTTGTTGTTGTTTTTTTTTAACTTCAAATCTAGTACTCTTTCCACTGCATCAAAATAAGTTCTGGTATGCATTTTTAAAAACTTCAAACCCCAACACCCTTGTAATAGTCCCATGGCTTTCAGTAATCTAGATTAGAGCAGAGATTTTCAAATTTTTCCATTCCTTAAATTTTTGTTCACCAACCCTACTCTCCCACTAACGTCTACAATTGACTGTGTCCCACCCTCCCCACAACACACACATACACACACACACACACACACACACACACACACACAAGCTTACAGTTCATCATCTTCTCTGGGTAACAACAGATGTTAAAAGGATGGGGAGGGGGCAGGAAAAGGTTACAGGATCTGGACAAGGACAACCATTCACGTAGCCTGGAGTTTGCTATGATCACCATCGCCAGTTGGTGGTAGCCAGTTTGGAGCCCAGCAGTGGTTTTCTTTCCCACGACCCCCTCAGTCCTCCCTTGCAACTCCCCTGGGGATCCTGACCCCCTGCTTGAGAAACACTGATCTGGACCCATTGTCATGGAAATTATGAGGATTAATGCGATTATCTGTAAAGTGCTTTTGAGATTTGTGGGATGAAAGGTAGTGTTATGATCCCCTACATTAGGGCTTTGTGTAGGGGAAAAACCAAGAATTTCTGATCTGCTGACTTAATGATAGGGGATTACACTAAATGTCAGGAGGGATGCTTCAGGAGTGTCTTGTTTCAGAAGAGTAAGAGTCAGTTCAGATTTCCTTTGGAGATGCCAAAGCTGGTTTTCTATTCGATTTGTCTCTTAGTGGTTTTCAAACTTTGGGAATCAGTGGAGACTTTCACTTAAAAAAAGCTGGGCAAACCTCTTGCAATAAAACATTTAAAAAAAGTTTTTTGAAACTGTCTACTATGATTGGTATCAAATAATATGACAACCTAAAAATTAAAAAAAAATCTTGCTTTATCTTAGTCTCTATTTCCTAATCTGACAGTATTACAAACAAATTTAGGACACGGTTGTTCTAGAAACAAATATAGTAATTTAATTTTAAAACAATATACTTGGGAATTTACCTTGCAGGATTCTTCATAGTAATTTTCATTTTCTCCTTTCCTTACATTTATTTGGAGGGGTGTTTAAGTCATCCTTTTACTCAAAATTTGGGGGGAGGATTTTAAATTCATAGTTTTGTTTGTAGCTTAATTTTCAAAAAATTTGGTCATGTAACACTATATCTATTTGGACTTCCTGCATTTTTACTCAATTACCCATACTTGGTGTTGGTATAAAAATATTTATTGTTAAAAATGACAAAAACTGTAAAAGGACACCAGTTGTTGTATTATACACATTGTGCCAAGACAGATTAACCAACCAATCAACAATAGATTGCGAGCCATATACTATTGGCTCCATTCAATAACTGATGCAGTCTAGAGCAACAAGAAGCCAACCTTTCAGACTGAAGATCAATTTTAATCTCAAAGTTGGCTTCTTTCTGAAGTGCTGAAGAAGCCAACTTTTAGACTCCATCATTAATTTCGTCTTCAATGGTTTCTATACTGATTGAACACATACACACCTTATATGCAACTAACAGGGTCAAAGTGGAAGTGTTTGCTTTGCGTACCAGCATTACATTACAACTTTTGTCTTCCCAGAACCCTTAGGAGGCTTTTGCAGGACCACAGCCTGTTAAAGAACAATGGAAGAAATACTATTACAGATATTTCCTCAAATCCAAAAGATACTCAGTATTTTAAAGATAATTCATTTCTTTTACTTTTTCTTTCTTTTTTTTTTTTTTTTTGCAGGGCAATGAGGGTTAAGTGACCTGCCCACGGTCACACAGCTAGTAAGTGTCAAGTGTCTGAGGCCAAATTTGAACTCAGGTACTCCTGAATCCAGGGCCGGTGCTTTATCCACTGCGCCACCTAGCCACCCCCTCATTTCATTTTCTTACACTCAAAATTATTTTCATTCTGGTTCTCAATCATCTGGTGTTACATGATTTCCTTTCAACCATTTCTTTATGTTACCTATAGTCCAAGGAGGGAACCTCCCACAGAACCTTGATATGAGCTCAAGTAGACTGGGTTTAGATCTGGTGGAGGCTGATCCCCCAAATAGGGCTTCATTATGTCTCTACATCAGTGTCCCAGGGAGAATCTCTACAACAAAGCTTAGGTAAGGCTCATATCTAGTGCTTCCCCTAAAAGAGATTACTAGGGTCCTTCTAGAAAAGTTACTCAATATACAAAGTAAATATAAGGCATAAGAAAGCTATTTAATTCCCCCACTGCAGTAGAAATGCTTAAAGCATGAAACAGTCAATGGAATTCACTAACAAATAATTTTGTTGTTGTTTTTGTTTTTTTATTTTTGGCGGGGCAGTGAGGGTTATGTGACTTGCCCAGGGTCACATAGCTAGTAAGTGTCAAGTGTCTGAGGCCAAATTTGAACTCAGGTACTTCTGAATCCAGGGCTAGTGCTTTATCCACTGTGCCACCTAGCTGCTCCACTAACAAATACTTAAAACACAAAACAAAAATAGCTAGCATTTAGTGCCCACTATGTCAAGGTGCTATGCTAACTGCTTTACAAATATTATTTCATTTGATCCTAACAACAATGCTAGGAGGTAGATGCTATTAACACCCCATTTTATAGTTGAGAACACTGAGGCAAACAGGGGTTGTGACTTGTCCAAGGTCACACAGCTTGTATCTGAGGCCATATTTGAATTCACATCTTTCTGACTCCAGACCCTTCTCTTCCCCAGAATGGGGGAGGGAGAGAGGCATATTGTATTGTTTTCTACCTGAATTTTCTTGGGGATTAAACAAGGTGGTACCATTAGTCAAATAAACATTCTCTACTATTTTGACTTTCTTTTTTGAATAATAATAATAATAATAATAATAGTGATAACTGAGATTTATATAGTGCTTTAAGGTTTGCAAAGAACTCTCTATCCATTGCTCTACCCACTGTACCGCCTAGCTGCTTATTCCTTCTATCATCCTCTCCCAGAGGATTAAAGATAGTTTTGTAAGGTTTCTAAACAGATATTTCACATCCACTTGAGCTACCAACAATTTTAGATTTTCTGGCCAGCATGGGCATGGCTTGGGCTTTCTCAGGCCTTTCCATTGAAGTATCTTCCTGGCAGTGTCATTTTGGGAAGTACTTTCTGCAGGACAGCAAACACTGACTCTGGGAACCCAGGCAATCTGAAACTCACAAATACGTTACCAAGGCTGGAAAGATCCATCTCTTAGGATTCCTTTTGGTAATCTGTGCCCAGGACTAGAACAGGCATATGGGGACTTGAGGTCCAGCCTTAAACTCCACTAGGCAAGTATACGTTCTTGTCATTGTAAGCTGTTATCATTGGTCCTCTTTGAAAATAAAGGATGAATGACAATGACCCTGGGAAGGGACAAAAATCTCCCCTTCCCCAGTTGGAAGTCCCAGGGAGAACTGGTGTTGGCTGTGTATTCCTTGAAAGAGAATGGAGGGGGGGGGGGCAGCTAGGTGGTGCAGTGGATAGAGCACCAGCCCTGGATTCAGGAGGACCTGAGTTCGAATCTGACCTCAGACACTTAACACTTACTAGCTGTGTGATCCTGGGCAAGTCACTTAACCCCAATTGCCTTACCAAAAAAAGAAAGAAAGAAAGAAAGAGAATGTAGGCCACCTCTTATCATTTCTTATAGTCCAGTGAATAGGCAATTCTTAGCTCATTTGCTAAGCCCTTTAATTTTTATTTTGTTTAAAATTTGAAAAGAAAAATAAAACAAATTTTAAACAAATCTTGCTATTCCCTTTTTTTGCAAGGCAATTGGTGACTTGCCCAGGGTCACACAGCTAGTAAGTGTCAAGTGTCTGAGGTCGAATTTGAACTCAGGTCCTCCTGAATCCAGGGCAGGTGCTCTATCCACTGCACCACCTAGCTGCCTCTCTATTCCCTTTTTGTTTGTTTCTTTGTTTGTTTTTGTGGGGCAAGGGGGGTTAAGTGACTTGCCCAGGGTCACACAGCTAGTAAGTGTCAAGTGTCTGAGGCTGGATTTGAACTCAGGTCCTCCTGAATTCAGGGCCAGTGCTATATCCACTCTGCCAGCTAGCTGCCCCCTTTTAAATTAATTTTTTTTGGGGGGGTGGAGAAATAAAGGTTAAGTGACTTGCCCAGGGTCACATAGCTAATAAGTGTCAAGTGTCTGAGGCTGGATGTGAACTCAGTTACTCCTGAATCCAGGGACGGTGCTTTATCCACTGCACCATCTAGCTGCCCCCTCTATTCCTTTTAATATAGCTTCTAGTCACCATGAACCAAAGGGATTATTTCCTCTTCTGAAAATGGAGGCTATTTAGCACTGAGCTGACTACATCACCCCTGTTGCACTTCTGTAGGAAACTTTGGGACTCCACATATTTGTGGAGTATAGAGGACTCAAAAGTCACAGTTAAGTACAAGTATTTTTTTTTCACTTGAGAACAGAATGAGATATAGCCTCATTGCTATAGTTACATGGCCATTTGTAGAAATTTTATACTGATATAACCACAGCAATAGTTATGTAGATCCCAACATACACACACATCGCACAAGTATCAACACTTTCCTTCTCTTCCCCAGAATGGGGGAGAGAGAGAGAGAGGCATATTGCATTGTTTTCTAGCTGAATTGTCTTGGGGATTAAACAAGGTGGCGCCATTAGTCAAGTAAACATCCCCATCTATTTTGACTTCCTTTTTTGTAGCATAATAATAATAATAATAACTGAGATTTATAGAGTGCTTTAAGGTTTGCAAAGAGCTTTAAATGCATTATCTCATTTAAGCAAATTGTAGTCATTCCCTTGTGGTCCTCTTCACACAGACTGTTTATTGGTTAAGCTAAAATGGGAAAGAAAAATGGATGCTCTAATTCTTTTTTTTTTCTGACTCCTGCAACTCTGCTCTCTGTCCCCACAGCTCACCACCTTAAAATTGCTGAGCATGTCTAGATGAACCCAGAGGTTCCCATTCTTACCCCGCTCCTCCCCCCTGCCCCACACCAACAGTTCAAAATAGCCTATAGATGGATGATTTTGGGTGATCAAGGCCTAGGAGTTCCATTCTTTTATTTCCCCACCACAGGTCCATTAAGACTAAACAAAGGGGTGGGGGCAATGTTCCTGGATGTGGATTATGTTCTTTTTAGGACTACATCTCCCAAAATTCTGGATGGTAGTTTAGCTGGTCACACTGTTACCTAGGAAATCTTGTGGCACATGAGCTAATTCAAGATAGAAGAGAGGACAGGGGAGAGGAATGGAGGCTTTCTTTGGACTTTGTCTTCTCCTGTCAGTGATGGAAATACTGAGATATTCTACCCTTCTTCCTTGCCCCCTTGAAACTCATTCCAGGAATCAGTAGCTACAGAATCCTGAGGACTCACCAGTCTGATGTTAGAGGCAGTGTTATCCCAGACATTGAGATGTAGTAATGTGGCACTTTCTGGGTTCATCTGATGGGTAAGTTCTACACTTTCTACACTGTCCCCCTAGATCAGAAGTTCAACCTTTCTTTTGTCTCCTCCCCTTCCTTCTCCTCTTCATCTTCCTTCCTTCCTTCCTTTCTTCCTTCCTCCCTTTCTTTCTTTCTTTCTTTCTTTCTTTCTTTCTTTCTTTCTTTCTTTCTTTCTTTCTCCTCCTCCTCCTCCTCCTCCTCCTCCTCCTCCCCCTCCTCCTCCTCCTCCTCCTTCTTCTTCTCCACCTTCTTCTCCTCCTCCTCCTCCCCCTTCTCTTTTAGATATTCTATATCATGGCTGTTCTCTTGGTTCCTCAATGCTGCTGTTAAATATAGGGCTCTATTGAACCTCCTGCTGAGAGGAGGCACAAGGTTTCAGGTAGTCATATAAAACCGTTATTAAGAGTGGATTAGCTGATCACCAAGATTCCTTCCAGCTTGGAGGTTCTGTGTGATTCTATCTTTCTGAGTAATTGTAGCTTATAAGGATGTTCACTGAAACTCTAGGCCCTGCTTCAGTTCCTATGGGGTGCTCATTAAAAAGCCTCGCAGGTGCCCAGGCATTGGAAGTAAGCAGCCAGAGTGACTGACAGGCTGGGTCTATGTTCTTTCCCTCCCTAGTCCAGTCACCTCTCCTTCCACTAAGTGGGGCTAATGTACTTTATTTGAAATTGGAGCCTTTGAAAGGAGTTGCATGGAATAGTTATTTCTTTCTTTCTTTCTTTTTTTTTTTTTAGAAAATCTTTTATTTCCACATCTGGTTTGGCTAGAGGTGGAGGAGGATGGGGACAAGGTAAAGGGAATTCCTGGCACCAGCCCCAGCTTTCCCTTGGGGACCCTTCTCTTCTAGGCCCAGTGGGGATCAACTAATTCAGCCTTAATAATGGTTTACATGAGGCTCTGCAACCTTCTAAATCTTATAATTAAAATCTCAAGTCTGCAGATTTTCTCAATGTACTACCTACCACTCAGTTTAGTGACTGGACGTCATGGAATTTTCTTAGCTCTGGTTGCTGGACAAATCTTTAGCTGAAAGCAAGGCAGTAGAACTAGAATCCTGTTTGTTCAGCACTCAAGATGGATGGATGTAGACAGGGGAAGGCTTCAGGCACTAGCAATTACCTATATCCAACCTGCTTATCGTTCAGGGCAAATTTGAAAGTTGGCAAAGGATGGATCGTTTTTTTCTTACTTTTCCTATCTCAAGAGACAATTCAAGAGGCAGTATACCATGGTGAATAGAGAGCCAGCATTGGAATTATGAAGATCTGGGTTCAAGTCCTGACTGATGCATACTGGCTGTATGATCCTGGGTAGGTCACTTTGCTTCTTAGTGCTCCAGACATCTCTCTAAGACTCTGAAATACTGAAAAGATAGTGATCTGAACTGTTAGGAGAAAGTATCAACAAAGCTCACTACACTGAGGAAATTTCAGGTCCAGATAAAAACAAAAAACCAACCCCAATAACCAACCCTTCCCCTTACCCCAAACACACAAATATCGTATCGCCTTAGTCAGCTAGGCTGTGCTGGGCATGATTTAATAGCATTTCACTTTTTGCCTTCATCTCCTCAACACCCAGCATGGTGCCTGACACCTTGTAGGTGTATTAAATCAATGTTAGCTGAATTGAGTGCAATTAAACTGGAACACCACTTCACAACCTTACCATAAAACCATCTGCCTTCTCATTTCTGGCACCTTCCTGAAATTAAGTCAGAATCAAAGAATTGCCATTGGAAGCACCCTCTGAGGTCATCTCTAGTAGATCATACCTCTCTCTGGACACAGTCTTTGTGATTTCCTGTGGCCAAAAAACCCAAGTCATCCCTCCATTGCTTATTCTCTCTGCTCCTCAGGTGACAGACATCCAATCTGTTACTGACCAGAGTTCATTCCAACCTTTTCCGGCTTGGTAGAAACTGCCTCCAGTCACTTCTAAAATAATGAGCAAGACTATGGCAGAGAAAGCTGGATAACTGTGGGATTGAGGTTCTTAATAATTTCACAGACCCTAGGTTAATTAATTGTACCTCAAACACTCTTGAACTGTTGAACTCATGAATTGCTTAGATGAGGTATGTTCCATTCTGCGCTAGATACCATGGTCAAGTGGGGTAGAGGGAGAGAAATATTTCTTCCTCTCCTCCCTCCAGGAATCTTCTCCAGAGAGTGCTCCCCCAGAAACAAACTACTTGTTCCTAATGCTTGGTTATTTAAAGCCATGCAAAAGTATGTCTAATGTTTGTTCACCGAATAAGTTTGCATCCTTTCATTCTATCAGAAAAAAAAAGCTATCTCACTATTAAGGGATAATGGCATTGGTATATCTTTAGAGTTACTTTAATGTCTTGTTAGATCAACTCCTCTACAGATGGTCCTCAATCAACTTGGAGGAAGATCTCTAATAGAATGCCCCAGGGATCATTTCTTGGCCCTGGCTGTTTATCATTTTTATCAGTTATTTGGACAAAGGCATAGATGGCATACTTATCAAATTTACAGATGAGCCAAAGCAAGAGCAGTGAAAGGAAAAACCAGTTTGTAAATCGTTTGGCAAGAGACCCAACTAAACAAAGCCAGCTTGAGAGCCTTTGAGGAGGAAAATGGAAGAAAGACAACAAGTAGGTGTCTGGCTTACTCTCCATTACTCTTTTCTTCCTATTCACCAAGGAGTGCCACCATTCCCCAGTAGGCAATGGGCAATTGAAAAGTATTGATTTTCTAAGGCCCCAAACACTTTCTGGGGCTATTTTGTATATTACTAGGATGCCCAGTCTTTTAACTACTTGGTATGGGATGAGAAGAGAAATAATGACTATCATGACCAGGGCACTGGGTGTGCCATACCCATCTAGTCACTTTGGGGAAGGTAGAAATCTCTCTCTTGTATCCGAGAGACCCAGGGCAGCATGGTAAGGCCTTCTTCCTGTCCTGCCCATCAGGGCAATCAGTGTATCATGAAGGCTTGATTCCAGATGCCCAAACCACTGCCTCTAGACCAAGATCTTGGGTAGACTCTATCTCCCACAAGAGAATAGTATTTCAGTGTCAAGTAACTGCATCTTTCTGAGCCTAAAGACCTTCTGTTATCATAATTTGCAAGTTGCTATTCCATACTTCTACCTTCTCTTTATTGACCTTGGGGCCAGGTCCGGGCCATGGGACTAGGGTGGGTTAGATTCAAAACCTTCTGTCCATGGAAATGACTTGCTTGGGAAACAGGATTGGGAATAATTGCTGCTTATGTTTTTATGAAGTTATTTGAAGTGAATTGTCTCTGTGCTTTGTTACGAATACAAAGTTGAAGTGGCTTGTTAACATGACTAGAAGTAGGTAATTTACAGTGGGAAAAGGGCAAAGAATATCTAGAACCTGGGAATAATGGGGAAGTAGGACCTTCAATAGGGAACACACACACACACACACACACACACACACACACCATCCCTGTTACATCATGCCCTACTAGATTTTTCACATCCTTTTCAATCCAAGACTCTGTGAGTCAAGGAGTCTCTTCCTCAGTAACTACTTCTTACTCTTCTGTACTCTGTGTCAGCTCTGCCTGGTTTCAACTACTCTGAACAAGATGCTTCTCCCAGGATTACCTATCACTTCTAAACTCACCCACCGTGAGGCTAACTCAAGACTTAATTGACACCACCTCTCTCAGCCTCCTCCTCCCTCTGATTGGAGGGCTTGATGAAGGACTACCACCACCACCACCACCAACACCAACAGCAACCACAAAGAGGGTTGGAGATCTGAATAACAAATTCCTCCCAATGCCTTCCTTTTTTAGAGGCTCCTCTCAACCCCTCTACTTTGCATCTGCTGCTTTACATGGTTTCAACTCCGTGGAACAAGATGCTCCAGTGCCAGATTGGGTTTTTCCTGTGTCCTTTTCCTTCCTTCCTTCTTTTGTATGTTCTCTCCCTTCATTAGAGTGTAAGCTCCTTGATGACAGGGGCTGTCTTTATTTTTATTAATTGTATCCCCATGGATTAACACAGTGCCTGTCACATAATAGACAGTTAAAAAAAGTTTATTGGATTGTATGGGGTACAAATTATGTACAGAATATGATCAGGTATTATTCCATTTTGATCAACACAGATGAAATCCAGAGAAGTGAGGAAGAGATAGAGAAAGGAGAAAAATTTCCTTCATATTACTGCTTTTTGGGATCTAGTTAATCTATATTTTGTGATGAAATTGTGACTTAGATTTATAGGTTCCTAGAAAGTTTGAGAAGGAAGGAACCTTAGATAATATGTGTAATAACTCACATTCTCATAGGGTTTCCAGTTTCACAAAGCTCTTTCTTCAATGCCATCCTGGGAAGGAGCTTGTAGAAGGAGCACCATTCATTCATTCATTCATTCATTCATCCATCCAACATTTATTTAATGAGTGACTGCTTTGTTCCAGGAACTGTACTAGGTAGAAATAAAACAGTCTTTGACCTCAAAGAGTTTACATTCTCCATTGGGGCAGGGGAATGGATGTAGAAGGAGAAAAATATATAGAGATAAGCATACATACAAAATAAATATAAAGTGAATATGACAGCAATTCTTTCCAGACAGTGAGTAAAATGTCTACTCGAGGAGTTTAACTTATTTATTTTTGTCTTTGCTTTTCATTAAAGCCAGTCATGGCTTCATTACTCAACACCCCTGGGCTAACCTGCTTCATGCATTTATTAACCTGGAGGCAGCAGGTGTAGGAGGGAAACAGCTTGTATTTTAGACAGGTATATAATGGTGCATTTTATATTTTAGTTGAACTAATTTTAGTATATTAGATTTTTATTTTAAGTTTGAAATAGTTTTCTTAAATAGGTTTTTATTGATTTTTTATTGTTATTTTTACATTACCAGAAAGTCAAGCATTCCATAATTTGCAGCCATATAGCAGGAATAGAAGATTATTGGGAGTAAAGAGATGTTTCTGTTTTAGAGAGAATATTATTTTTTTCTTCATTTCCCACTTTTTTAGCTCCATTTAACCACTTAACATCAATTCACTTTTACAAATGAATATTTACTTTGAAAATGTTGTGGGGGGTGGGCAGCTAGATGGCAAAGTGGATAAAGCACTGGTCCTGGATTCAGGAGGACCCAAGTTCAAATCTGGCCTCAGACACTTGACACTTACGAGCTGTGTGACCCTGGGCAAGTCACTTAACCCTTATTGCTCTGCCAAAAAAAAAAGAAAAAGAAAAGAAAAGAAAGAAAAAAGAAAAGAGAAAATGCTGCAGAAACAAAGCACATTTTCCCCAAACCTTCATGAGCATACTCTATCCTATATCATCTTGGGGTGGGGTGTGGAATAGTCTCGAATTTAGCTCAGCATCTACATCGATCCCACCCAGTTCATGTCCAGAGGTGGCATCCCTGATTGATAAGTTCTTGGGCTGAGTCCCAAAGGTCATTCCTTGCTCCTCTTGAACTGACTACAAAGCCCAGAATCTGGAACACCTTCACCTAGAACAGAAAAACAATCTCAGAGACCAAAGACTGAGGTCTATTTCTTAGGGTCACATGGCTCTGATGGAGAAAAGACCCCAAGGTTTCTCCCTTTATAGTATTGTTTCTCACTGAACTCTATGAGCAAAGGAGTCCAAAAGTTTGTCCAAGAAAGCAACAGAGGAGAAAATGGACAAAGAGACTAGACTGATTCTGGCTCAGCCTTTTTGAAGATGTCCTCAGTTCTGGCTACTGACAATTGAGGAAATACTTCTTCTAACCATATGGTTGGCAGACAGGAAGCAATTACAAAATGTCTACACATACTCCATAGTCTCTCCAAGGTACTTTTATTAAATGCCATCATGTCTAACCTGGATGTCTTTCCATTTAGGGAATTAGCATTAGCCAAGAAAATGTGATACCCTCAATCCAATCCAATCCAATCCAATAAATCTAGTAAGCATTTATTAATTATGAAGTTCCAGGCTAAGCACTAAGGCTGCAATTAATAATAATAATAATAGACATTCCCTGCCCTCAAGGAACTTACAATCTAAAAGGGAAGACAACACACAAAAGAAGGCAGGAAAATGGGGGTGGGGGACTGGATACCAGGAGGTATTAAGCACAGAACCCCTTGTTCTGTGGAATTGAAACCAGGTAGGGTAGCAGATGCAAGGTGGAATGAGTGTACTCAGTCTCTATGACACAGGTAAAACAATGTCTCTATTACATATTTCCCAGAGCTATTTATCTATCTACCTATTCATTCATTTATTTATTTATGTGGGGCAATGGGGGTTAAGTGACTTGCCCAGGGTCACACAACTAGTAACTGTCAAGTGTCTGAGGCCGAATTTGAACTCAGGTCCTCCTGAGTGCTTTATCCACTGCATCATCTAGCTGCTCCTAGAGTTATTTATTATAAAAATGCTTTGTAAAAAGTGCTATATAAATGTCATGAATTATAATTTTCTTTGTTCGAGCTTGGTGTTGATTTTGATTTTTTTCTCTTACAAATTTATTGTCTGACTGCCCCCAAATAGCTTCCTGCAGTGGTAACAATCCTTGTCTGTTAAAATATAATCAGCTTGGGGCAGCTAGGTGGCGCAGTGGATAAAGCACAGCCCTGGATTCAGGAGGGCCTGAGTTCAAATCCTGCCTCAGACACTTGACACTTACTAGCTGTGTGACCCTGGGCAAGTCACTTAACCCTCATTGCCCTGCAAATAAAAGTATATATATATATAAAATCAGTTTCAGTTTACTTTCTTAATCCTGAGTTATGTTTCCCAATATATTTTTCACTGTTTTTTCCAATGCACACTTTGCTTTGAAATCACTGAAAATTAAGTTATATGTTCATTGCATTTGGAAGATTTGTAAGAAGGTCTGTGTGGAACTTCACTATCTTCCCATCCTCACCAGTGTTTGAAAATAAGTTGCAATGATTTTCATGGGGGTCTTTGTATTTAGCTAGGATGATCCTGGGACAACAGGCACTTTTTGTTGCTACTTAAGAATGATTGCGTCTTCTAAGCTCTAATGAGATAGCCTTTAAGAAGCCTGGGTTGGATAAAGTACCAGCCCTTGATTCAGGAGGACCCGAATTCAAATCCAGCCTCAGACACTTGACATTTACTAGCTGTGTGACCCTGGCCAAGTCACTTAACCCTCATGAAGAAGAAGAAGAAGAAGAAGAAATAGAAGCAGCAGCAGCAGCAGCAGCAGCAGCAGCAGCAGCAGCAGCCTGGATTATTTCCCTGTCATAATGAGGCTTCAAAATGGGACATTTGTGTAGGACAAAGTTACTTAGGTTACAAAATTATGCTCATGCGGTTAAAAAGTGTTTTCCCCAGTGCCTACTACTTAGTAGTGGCTTAATAAATACTTGTTGATTGATTGTTGTAGGGAATTTCCAAATCGATGAGAACATGGATCCTTTTTAGTACTGAGATTCACCTGCCTTGTTTCACAAACAACAAACTTAGATAAATCCCTAAATTCATGAAACAAGCCACAAGAAGAATAAGATATATATATGTATATGTATGTATGTATGTATATATATATATGTATATGTATGTATGTGTATATATATATATATATAGTTGAAGTAAGGCATAAGAAAAGATATGCAATAGGTCAGAAAACTATTTGCATAATTCTAGACTCAAGTACTGGAAAAATGCAAATATTTCACTATGAAGTATTTCTTTGGAAACCCCAAAACCAACCCTTATCTCTAAAACATTAGGTATGCCAACATTTTCTTCACATAAAAGTTGAAGATATTTTCTTTAAAAAAAAAAAGCATCCTAGGGGCAGCTAGGTGGTGCAGTGGATAGAGCAGGGGTCCTGGATTCAGGAGACTTGAGTTCAAATCTGACCTCAGACACTTGACACTTACTAGTTGTGTGACCCTGGGCAAATCACTTAACCCTCATTGCCCTGAAAAAAAAAAAGCATCCTAAATTTGCCAACCTTTTAAATAAGTTGTCAATAGTATGCTATGTAGCAAAGGTGACATTGAAAAATATTGTCAATCATTTATTTTTCTATCACCTTCATTTCTTTATATGTTGCTTTTACTTTCCCTACAAAGAGCCATCACTTATAATAAAGAATGAAAAAGAAAGAGGGGAAAGAAGCAGCTTAACAAAGCTATCCAATACATTAATAAAATTTAAGTGTTCCATAATCATAGTTAAACACATCTGCAAAAAACCCCAGAGGTAAGTGCATTCTCATACATTTTCTTTAGGACCAAGCTAATGATAGATTATAAGAAGTTACCTAAACATCCTGATAATATAATATAATATAATATAATATAATATAATATAATATAATATAATATAATATAATATAATATAATATAATATAATATAATATAATATAATATAATATAATATAATATAATATAATATAATATAATATAATATAATATAATATAATATAATATAATATAATACAATACAATACAATACAATATAATACAATATAATACAATACAATACAATATAATATAATACAATACAATATAATATAATATAATATAATATAATATAATATAATATAATATAATATAGAGCAGGTCATTATTAGTTATTTATTAAATTGATGAAATTCCTCAATCAGAGTGAGGGAACTATAAGGGGGGATGGCCATTGGGTGAAAGCAAGTAAGGGGACAAAGGAAAACCACAATTGTCTGGCTGAAGGATCAGTCACATTCTTGAAGGTCCTTAAAAAGCAAGAATCTAGGGGCAGCTAAGTGGCTCAGTAGATAGAGCACTGGCCCTGGAGTCAGGAGGACCTGAGTTCAAATCCAGTCTCAGACACTTGACACTAGCTGTGTGACCCTGGGCAAGTCACTTAACCCCAATCGCCTCACAAAAAAAAAAAAAAAGCAAGAATCTAGCTCCCAGAAGAGAGTTAGAAAAATTCCCACCTTTTTCCTTTGCACCTCTTGGCGGGTGCTCTAGCCCCTTGGCAATGGCATCTTGCAGCAAGCTCATGGATAGGTGAAGGGAGAGAGGAGTGGTTGCAGTATGGTTGCTGACATAGTGGAAATACAGACTCACTGAATGCCCAAACTGATAATCTTCTGTTTGAGAAACGTTTATCATCATTTCATACTTCTGATCTTTTATTTTTATGTACTTGATGTAAGGGTGGGTTTAAATGATCAAATTGATCATGAGGCATCCCAAAGAATTACAAGACTCAGTAACTCAGTTTCCCAAGTTTTATTATCAGACTGTGATAACCACAGGGAGACACCAAGGAGAAAAAGTGTCTTGAATAGGGAAAGGAAAATAGTTATATTTATAGTGAGAGAAAGTAGGTTATCGCCTCATTATCTTAATCTCCTCCTTAATGAGGTACAAGGGAGGGTTTATCCTAATTTGGAGTTCCTGGGGGCTTAAGCCAACCCCCAAGGTGGGTACCTTTATCCTTGGAGGTGTGTTTTTGGGGTTTACATGTCATAAGGTGAACCTAAGGACAAATTTGGCCTTTTCTGCACATGCTCCTAAATATATGCTTAAACTTGTCAGAGCCAGAGGGTCTCTGTGTTGATGGTATCTCTTTCTTTAAGATATGGTTTCTAGGTGTCCTGTCATCCAGGAATATTAATGGCTATTAATGATTAATGGTCTCTGGTTACTGTCTAAGCTTCTGTTGATAGTATTAGTTGATAGGGACAAACCCTCTTGGTTACTGTAAGAACACAAACCTTAGTTTCTCTGTTAACTCTTTTAGGTACTATTGATCTTAGGTTAATTGTTAATTTCTTTTAGCTACAATTGATAGGTTATCTGTTAACCCTTTTAGCTTCCTCCATTACACTGATCTCCTGGTATGGCACCTCCCCACACAGAAAAGTTAAGGATCCTGCTTCTTGTAGAACTGTGATGATGTATATAGAAGGGAAGTGTCTTGGAGAGACTCTGAAACATGCATAACTATTTCATAACTGGTTCAGGTTGACTATATGGTAATTGATTGGCTACAAAAACATTTTCAAAAGCCAATCATCCTCATTCTAGGCCTTTTGATCACTTTTCTTTTGCTTTTGTTTTCAGGAGATTGTTACTCCTTCACTCACAGCATCCAGTGACAGATATTAGGGGATAGGTTTGGGGGTCTCCCCTTCTGAGGCCATATTGCCCTGAGAATAACCTTCCATTTTTATGTGAAGGAGATTGGACCCTCTACTTTTTGAGTTTCAAAAGGTCAGGAATTTGCTCCAGCATCCCAATATTCCAGAGTCTGGAACCCTTTGGAATTGAGGCACTAGTCAATGACCCCCAACAGTGGGTAAGTATGACTAGGGCTGACTCAAGCTGATAGCATTAGAGAAGAGTCACTCCCAAACCTCTGTGCTGATTAAAAATATGAGAGACATAGTTTCTGGGTAATTTAATAATTTTATTAAAAAGGCCAGCAGGTTATCAATAAAAGAATGGTCATTGGTCATCTCTCTCAGACCAAAGTCAATCATGGCAGAGGGGCTTACAGTTTATATACATGCTTAAAACAGTAGGTGGTTCGTCAAACAGTAAGAAAATCTAATTAGTTAACAGTAATAAAATCTAATTGGTTAGCTTGATTTGGAGGTAGGCTATATTAAAATGAAGGGCTATACCAGACCACCCCCAGCCTTGGGCTATCAATTCAAAGAATGCAAACCCTTCTCAACGGTGGGCTAAGTGACCCCTCTCTGGAGGAAGAGGCCTTCCTATATAGAGAAAAAGATTTTTTTCCACCCAAGCTTGGATAGAATACAATGAGCTTCTCTACCCTAGATTAAATTCCTTGAAAGGTTGGATGGACTTGACCAAGATTGAGGAGAGTCTATTTAATCTCATCAAGAAAGACTTTGGAGTGGGGGTGGGACAGGGCAGGGAAGCAGTACTCTGAAAGAAGGCAGGGTATACCGAATTTCCACAAAATATTGGTTACAAACAATCATTTCTTGGGGGCAGCTAGGTGGCATTGTGGATAAAGCACCAGCCCTGGATTCAAGCAGATCTGAGTTCAAATCCGACCTCAAACACTTGACACTTACTAGCTGTGTGACTCTAGGCAGGTCACTTAACCCCCATTGCCCTGCAAAAAAAAAAATCATTTCTCACTCTTCTCAGGCTACCCTAAAACCTTGAAAGACAGATGCAGCTTTCTTGGTTCTGGAAAAGCAAGCCTGGAGCATATTCATTACAATAGTTGTGTTTTTTTTTTGGTTTTTTTTGCAGGGCAATGAGGGTTAAGTGACTTGCCCAGGGTCACACAGCTAGGTAAGTGTCGAGTGTCTGAGGCTGGATTTGAACTCAGGTCCTCCTGAATTCAAGGCCAGTGCTTTATCCACTGCGCCCCCTAGCTGCCCCTCATTACAATAGTTTAAGGCATAAGTTTGGGTTGCTGATCCTAAGTAATTCTTTGTATTAATCAATCCAGAGAACCTGAACAATGACAACCCACATTTCTGCAATGCTTTAAATTTTGTATAGCACAAGAACCCTTTGGAGTAGGGAGCACAAGCATTATTATCTCATTTTTCACAAGCTCATTTTACAAATGAAGCTCATAAAGCCTCAATTCAGGTTTTACAGAAATAAAGTAGTTTCACTAAGTCTATTGTTGTTCAGTAATCAGTTGTGCCCAACTCTTTGTGATCTCACATGAGTTTTCTTGGCAAAAAACTGGAGAGGTTTGCCATTTCCTTCTCCAGCTCATTTTATAGATGAGGAAACAGAGGCAAACAGAGTTAAGTGACTTGTCCAGGGTCACACAGGTAGTAAGTTTCTGAGGCTAGATTTGAAGTCAGGAAGGTGAATCTTCCTGAGTCCAGGTGTTTTATCCACTGTGCCTCTTATCTCATTAGTTGAGGTCACTTGACAATTTAATTAAGTGTGATTTGGATTCTGACCTCTTCTGATACCAAGTGCAGCTCTATTTCTACTATGCGATGCTATATCTTCTTCTAAATGTACCCCTAGATATGCTTGTTTAGCTCATTTCCTACCACGTCCTAATCTCTACCCTGCTTCAAAGAAGGGTCTTATAACAGGGGAGAACCAGGCTTCTTGTTAAAGTCCTTCTCATCAGTGTCAAGGTTGGTTGAATGTCACTTCTGCAGTCAGAGGAGGAGGACCCATTGCTGAACCCTCTACTTCTGTCTATGAAAATCAATCTAGGCCTTTTCTTCTTTTGTTTTTTTCATTTCTGTCTATTCCTGTTAAGCTCCAGTCCAGGCTCATATATAAAAATTTCTTATTCAATCTAATCCAGTCCAACCCAACAAGTATTTATTAAGCTTCTACTGGTGGCACAGTGGATAAAGCTTTGTGTCTGGAATCAGGAAGACCCATCTTCCTGACTTCAAATCTTGCCCCAGGAAATTACTAGCTATGTGACCCAGGGCAAGTCACTTAACCCTATTTGTCTTAGTTTCCTCATCTGTAAAATGAGCTGGAGAAAGAAATGGCAAACCAGTCCAGTATCTTTGCTGAGAAAATCCCAAATGGGGTCACAAAGAGTTGGACACTACTGAAAACAATTCAACAATAACAACAACATGTCAATTGTTATACTAGCAGGTCCTTTGGACAAAAGACAAAATGAAAAATAGTATCTGACCTCAAGGTACTTCCATTCTACTTGGAAAATACAACATAAAAACATATAATAATAATGATAAGTTGAGTAGGGTGGGAGATAGCAGGAATAACCAAGGATTCAAGAAAAGGTTGTGGCAATCCTCTATCACAGATGGGCCAGTATTGTGAATAGTCTAACTTTGGGCATCTGCAATAAGAGGACCAGCAGCAGGAATTCAACTAAATTTTTTTTTTAAATTTCTTTAAAATTTGTTTGTTTGTTTGTTTGTTTGTTTTAGTGAGGCAATTCGGGTTAAGTGACTTGCCCAGGGTCACACAGCTAGTAAGTGTTAAGTGTCTGAGGCTGGATTTGAACTCAGGTACTCCTGACTCCAGGGCCAGTGCTTCAACTAAATTTCAATGAGCATTTGTTAAGCACCTACTAGATGTCAGACACTGCTCTAAGTGGGATACAAATACAAAGAATGAAACAACCCCTACTTTTAAGGAGTTTATGATCTAATTCTAAGTCACTTAATATTTCTGGGCTTCAGTTTGCTCATCTGTAAAATGAGGGAGCTTATTTCAGGTCCCTTTGAGCTCTTAATCTATCATCCTATGTGGGCAAACTCTTCTACAAAATCAGGTTCTAGTTTATATTTCCAGAATTACAATACATTACTGTACATTTCAATCAGACTGGTCCACTTGCTATTTCCTGTACATTTCCCATCTGTGACTTAGTACAAGCCATCCCTGGAGCCTGGAATGCTTTCTCTTTACTATTGCAGCTTTTTAAAAAGCTAAGTTCAAGAGATGCCTCAGTTCAAAGGATGCCTAGCCTGATGCCGTTCCCCTCAATGGTTTGTTCCCTCTGCCTGAAATTAAGTCATTTTTAAGTTCTCTCTGACTCTTTGTGACCCCATTTAGGGTTTTGCCATTTCCTTCTCCAACCCATTTGACAGATGAGGAAACTGAGGTGAACTGAATTAAGTGACTTGCCCAAGGTCATATAACTAGTAAGTTCCTGAGGTTAGATTTGAACTCAGGAACATGAGTCTTCCAGACTCCAAGCCCAATGTGTTATCCATTTCTACACCTAGCCTCCCTTGTCTTCCACATAATAAATGTTTAATAAAGGCTTGCTGAACTGAATTGAATTAAACAGGGAAAAGCATATTTCTACATAATATCCCCTCTGATTCTTCACCCACCCCAGCAGCCTGGAACACATATGAGCACTGGAAGAAAAAAAAAAGTCAAGGAAAATCTACAGTGTCTAGAATCCAGTAGTGTGCAGAGATTATTATTATTTCTATAATTAATATAAAGGAAGTCTATTATTTCTCCATAAACCCCCTCCATTTACTCTGTCTACTAGAAAGGAGGCAAATGTGGGTTAGGCATGGATTCCCATTTTACAATTGAGGAAACTGAGACAAACAGAAATTAAGTGACTTGTCCAGAATCACAGAGCTATTAAGTCCCAAGGCTGGACTTGAACTCAGGTCTTCTTAAGTGCAGACAAAGTGCTCTAGCCACTGAGCCACCAGGCTCTGATGGAAATGGATAATTCTTGGGGTTCCTCATAGAATTTTGAGCTATCACCACAATCCTTAGGCACCTGTTGGATGTGTTGGAACAATGTAGATGTTGGCAAAAGAGGCAAGTTATTCCTCTGCACCTTTTCCCCCCTCTTTGGGCTCTCTTGGCCATTGTGGTTGGGAGAATGCCCCTCCTATTTCTTCCCATGGTGTGAGTAGCGCAATTGTCAAAGCACTTTTTAATGAAACAGCAGAGGTGAAGGTTTGAATTCTAAGTTCCAGAGTGATGGGCACATGTAGCTCCAACATTTGGAAAACTCAAAATCATATTTATTTGAAATATTTAAAATAATGTTCATTTTGTAAAATCCTACTACCCCTAGCTTCTTCCTTTTACACTAACAATGAGACTTAAATTTTCCTATATATTCTGTCACGTACAATTGGAATCTGATGATTCAAATTAGACTCCTTACATATTCCTGTCTGTGGGAGCAATGGTCACTGAAGAGTTTATAATTCAGTCTTTTGTCACCTTATCTCTCTAATAGGGTTTTTAAAATATTCTAATTAGGGACAGGAAGTCATGCAAAGAAGCAAGAAAAGCCTTCCTATTCCTCTATCAGGACATGGTGAGAAAATAATTCAGTCAATCATTCTGTAATTTCCAGAGCAATATCATCTTTCCAGTGGTTACTGAGTCCAATCTGAAAACAAGTTAATAGAATATGCAATATCATACAGTTGCTGGTCCTCCTGGGCCTGTTTCCAGCAATGCTAATTTGGCAGTCAGAGTGATTGTGCTTTGTTGCATGGGTAAAGATTTTCAAACCATGAAGCCCAATGTGAAGACAACCCTGCATCTTCACTTTGTTAATGCATAATGTGTCTTTCCATTATTAGTTTTGGGGCATGCATTCTCCTATAAAACAGCATGGCCTGGGAGATGTGAAATTTGTCATGAGAATGAATGTGATGGGGAGAAGTTGTGTGGAAACTTACTGTAAATGATTGGGACAGTTTTCCTTTTTTTTTTTTTTTTTTTTTTTTTGCATGTGTGTGTTTCTCATTGTAACCTAGAGTTTTGAAGGAAGCCATTTGGGAAATGAAGTGGATTGGAAAATAAATTCATTTGGAAAATTCACTGAGCAAAAATGGATAAGTTAGAGGCTCTGGTAGATAGGTATGTCAATGCACTGTTGCTGGAGGTGGGAATTCATCTAACTGCTAGAGAAAAAGGATTTGGATTATACTAAAAAAAAGTTACTTAACTGTACATACTCTTTGACCCATCAATGTAACTACTAGTTGTAGACCCTAAGTGGATTGTGCTGGTAAATGTTTAACAACCAGTTTTTTTGAAAAACAAAAATGTATTCATGACACACTTTTAAGTTTAATCATCATTAACATTTCTCCATCATTTTCTCAAGTATAGATAACCAACAAAACAATAACCAAACCACGATCTGTAGCATTTGCTGAGAGCTAATATGAGTGAGCTGCAGCACATTACTACCTAAGGTGCTCAAACACAGACAGAAATGTCCTATATGTGAAAAATATTTATGATAACTTTTTTATTATAGGAAAAACCTAAAAAACACACAATAGGTGCTTATTGTTTGGCTGGACGGACCAATTATCTGAAGCAATATCCATGAATATAAAAGAATATTACTGCTATAAGAAATGACAAATTTGAGGCATTAAGAGAAATTTGAGAAGACTCATATGAACTGATGCAACACAGAGAAATGAAATGAGCAGAACTAGGAGAACCATTTATACATACAATGACCATAGTAAAACAAAGAAAAACAGCATTGGGAACTTCAGAATTCTGATCAGCCGAGTGACCAAATGTGATCTCAGAATCTTGCCAATGCCTCCTAACACTCAGAAGAGAGGTGTGGGCTAGAGGTGTTAAATGAGACACATTTTTTTTCAAATGTGACCAGTGTGTTGACTTGTTTTGCTAGACTATTTATTTATTTTAAAAATAATAAACATTTTTATCTGACGTTTTGAGTTCCAAATTTTATCCCTTCTACTATCCCTCCCCTCCTAGCTTCCTGAGATGGTAAGCAATCAGATATAGGTTACACATGTGCAATTATGTAAAACATTACCATATTAGTCATTTTGTATAAGAAAACTTAAATAAAAAAATGAAAGTGAAAAATAAAAAATAGCATGCTTCAGTATGTGTTCAACCAATATCAGTTCTTTCTTTGGAGGTGGATAGCATGCTTTGGGATTGTCTTGGCTCATTGTATTGCTGTCACTGTGCACAACATTCTCCTGCTTCTGCTCACTTCACCGTACATAAGTCATACAAATCTTTCAGGCCTTTCTGAAATCCTCCTGCTTGTCATTTCTTATAGCACAATAATATTCTATCACCATCACATACCACAGCTTGTTTAGTCATTCCCCAATTGATGGGTATGCCTTTGATTTCCAGTTCTTAGCCACTATAAAAAGCTGCTATAAATATTTTTGTACAAATAGGTCTTTTTTCTCTTTTTTGGGATTAAACTATTTATTTGTTATAAGGGAATATTCTACTGGAGAAAGGAGGAAGTCAGTGATAGTTTTAAAAAGACATCAATAAACCTATTTAAAACTCAGGAAGTCATCAGATTGTCTAATATGACAGAAAAGGAAAACAATAAATGTTGGAGAATATGTGGGAAAACTGGGACACTAATGCATTGTTGGTGGAGTTGTGAACTGATCCAACCATTATGAAAAGCAATTTGGAATTATGCCCAAAGGGCAGTCAAACTGCATACCCTTTCATCCAGCAATACCCCTACTAGGTCTGCATCCCAAAGGGATCATAAAAAAGGGGAAAGGACCCACATGTACAAAAATATAGTAGCTCTTTTGGTGGTAGCAAAGTATTGGAAATTGAAGGGATGCCCATCAACTGGGGAATAACTGAACAATCTGTGATATATGAATGTATACTATTGTGGTATAAGAAATGATGAGCAGGCAGATTTCAGAAAAACCTGGAAAAACTTACATGCATTGATGTCGAGTGAAGTGAGCAGAAGCAGGAGAACCTTGTACATGGTTAACAGCAACACTGTGTGATGATCAGCTCTTGATTGATTTAACTCTTCTCAGCAATGCAATGACCCAAGACAATTCCAAAAGACTCATGATGGAAAAATGCTATCCACATCCAGAGAAAGAACTATGGAGTCTGAATTCAGATTGCAATATGCTATTTTCTCTTTTTTGGGGTGACTTTTCCCTTTTGTTCTGTTTCTTCTTTCACAATGTGACTAAAGTAGATATATGTTTACATGATTGCACATGTATAATTTATATCAGATTGCTTGACATCTTGGGGAGGGCAGGTGGCATGGAGAGAGGGAGAAAAAAATTTGAAACACAAAATTTCATAAAAAATGGATTTTGAAAACTATCTTTACATGTAATTGGGAAATGGGGCAGCTAGGTGGCATAGTGGATAAAGCACCAGCCCTGGATTCAGGAGTACCTGGGTTCAAATCCAGCCTCAGACACTTGATGCTTATTAGCTGTGTGACCTTGGGCAAGTCATTTAACCCCCCATTGCCCCACAAAAACAAACAAACAAAACACCATGTAATTGGGAAAAATAAAATACTGTTTACCAAAATAAAATAAATAAAAGTCAGGAAGCCCTGATCCCTTTAACAATGGGAAGATATTGCATTTGCTACAGTCTTCTGCTGCTCCCTTTTAAATAAGTCTCAGGTTTATGGTTGTCAAAGAATGCTTTGCAAATTATTTTTATCTCCGGCATCTTGGTGCTTTGTGAATATACTGTTAATTATTTTTTTCAATTGGGTTAAGTCAAAAGGATTGTCAAAAAGAATTCTATTATTTCTAATCATTTAGGAACCACATTATTTGGAGCAAATTATAGGATTGTAGGACAGATCCTACATCAGGGTTCCTGAACTGACAGAGTAGACTTCCTCAGGCCCTAGAACCACGATCCAATTGTCCAGCTTATCCATGTATCTATGACAAGGACACTCACTGAAACATTCCATAGCAATACTTAGTCTCAGTGTAGGAACCAGATTGTGAGTCAGCTGGCCATGTTTTGCTCCACTTTTACTAGGAGACAGACGGGCTATCACAAGATACTGACTTCCTGGTTTATTCTCTTTCCTGTTCCTATGCTATGCTTGAATGACTGAAGGGAGAAGAGAAGAGAAATGGATACCAACCTGAATGGATTATTTTTTTTCCTAACTGAAGAGGTCAGACCTGAGATTGAAAAAAGTGTCAATGCTATATCCAACTGATGCTTCTGATTTTACTATATATATATATGCAATTCAATTACACTTCTTACTAAGATAACGATTCTATGCTAGAGGCTTGTGATTTATATAGCATGCAATGAAAGGAAGGGAGGGGGGGATGTGGTTCAAGTGGAATGGAGCCAGAGGTTAAATACATCATAAGAGAAGAGTCTGGGAAATTAACAGTAGGTATTAAAGGGGCAGCTAGGTGGCACAGTGGATAAAGCACTGGTCCTGGATTCAGGAGGACCTGAGTTCAGATCTGACCTCAGACACTTGACACTAGCTGTGTGATCCTGGGCAAGTCACTTAACCCTCATTGACCCAAAAAACCAAAAACAAACAAAAACCCCAACAGTAGGAATTGAAGAGTTTGAGTGATAGCCATATACCCATGGCCTTGACCAGTATTGATCACAGTACTCCCTACTTGTTACATATAGTTTGTATAAAACTGGATGTGCCAATAATCTAGCTTTTAATAAGAGAGGACAAATGAAAGTGATGAAGACAAAGAAAGTCATGATCATAAAATATCTTTATTTGAATTAGGAGAAATGTGAAGAAAATTTTCATAGTTCTCTCAACTCATCTCCTCTTCTCTGGTTGCATGAACCTAGATATTTTGATACCAGTTACCAATTTACTCTTCCTGGTTTATGAATCTTAATTCCTTGGTAACCCTTAGTATCTTATTTCTCTGCTTCTGCTCCAAGACTGTTGGGTATCATGGGAGAAAAAATCTGGAAACTGACATGATTCTATCCACTACAAATTTTGTTATATAACCATATCTGTTCCCTCAATGCTGTCCAACAACTCTTCTTTTGCTGATGCCTTGTCTCACTTTCCATGTTGGTTGCCCCAGTGTTTTTATTTGCCTCTCTCTCCAACATTATCGTCATCCTCTACACTTGTCATAGCTAAACTAGCTTCCTACATCACTGAGAATATTAAGACCATCTATCCATTCATTACTCCACTACTCAGATCTTTTTGGTATCATCATACTCTCCTCTTTTACTTTGTTCAGTGAAGAAAAGGCATTCCTTCTCTTTAATAAAGGGAATTCCTCTACCTGTGTTCTTGATCCTGTTGCCTTCCATTCATTTCCTCTAGGAAGCTCTAGTATCATGCAACCTCTGTGTATTGTGCCTTCATCTCTCTTTCTTTCTCTACTATCTTCTTTCCTTCTGCCTACAAATTATGCTCAATTCTTAAAAAAAACATAAAAGACACTTCCCCTGACCCTTCTTTCCCCTCCAGCTATCACCTAATATTTCCCCTCTCCTTCACTACTAAACTTTTTTGGAAAGAAAAAAAAAACAATCTATACCTAATGCTTACGCTTCTTTACTACCCTCACTCTTCTCAAACCTTTGCAATCTAACTTCTAACCTCTCTAGTTTCTTTAGAAAGTAGTCTTTCAAAGGTCAATAATGACTTCTAATTTCTGTAACCCATGACCCAGTACTTCAAGATTTGTGTACTTGTATAGATTGTGTTCAGTCATGTAGGTATATCTCCCAAACTTATCTCTCTTATCCAAAACATTTATTTATTAATAATAAATAATATAGAAATTTAGAAACTTGGGATAAGAGTGTCAAAGCTATCAAGTTGGTGATTAGACTTACCTAGACAATTAACCAGATAAAATAGGATAAAACACAATTCTGTAATGGCAAATGTATAATATATACAATTACAGTTTGCTCTGTGTTTTATACCATTAATTGTTATTGTAATATATTTTAACTGTTTGTTAAATATAAATATATAAGCTTTTATGTAATCTTCAATCTATGCATATTTTGGTAGCATGTGTTACTGCCATATTTTCATGTATAGGCTGGTTATCCTTGGGTTATACACTTGGTTGGTTATTTGCTAATATAGTTGTATGGTGTGTATATATATCATATATATTACATATAATATTTTATATATACATATATAGATAGATTATAAATGAGAATGTTTACTTTTGCCTCCATGATTCTTATATTTATTGAATTTCTTAAATGAGAAAAACTTTGAATCATTCTGATGTAAAATATACTGATTATGTAAAAGACTAGGCTTTTTTTCTTATATGATTTTTGTATACCTTTCCCTATACCAAGTTTTTAATTTGTAGAGGGCTGCAAATGTTCACTCAGGAGAGGATGTAAGGTTCTATTCCTTTGATCTATAAACATTTGGTTTGCTGAAAGGGGCAGAAAAAGAAAATTTGTACCAAAAACAGATAAAAATCGGTTTAAGAAGAAGCACAGCCCAATAGATTAAAGCACTTGAGAAGAAACACAGAATGTTTTGAGAACGTAAGAGAAAGCAGAAACTCAGATGACTGTTGTTGTTATTGTTCAATTGTGTCTGACTCTTTGTGACCTCATTTCTTGGCAAAAATACTGGAGTGGTTTTCCATTTCCTTCTTCAGCTCATTTGACAGATGAGAAAACTGAGGCAAACAGGGTTAAGTGATTTGTCCATTGTCACACAACTAGTAAGTGTCTGAGTCCATTTGAACTTGGAAAGATGAATCTTCCTGACTTCAGGTCCAGCACTCTATCTACATCATCTAGCTGTCCCCCAGTCCATCTTATATACTTCTGCCAAAGTAAATTTCCTTGTAGATTTGATCATGTGACTGTCCTAATAAATCAACTACAGGGTCTTCCTATTGCTTCTAGGATTAAGTATAAAGGTTTTAACCTTAAAATTTTTTTTTGTTTTAACCTTTTTAGAAAGCTGACTTTTTTTCAGATAACAAAAATTTATTTTCTCTCTCACCCTCAACTGAAAAAAAGATTGGAAAAAGATAAACAATATCCTTGTAACGAATGAGCCTAATCTGACAGGATTATGTTTAAAGGTTTTTTTTTTTATGTTTAAAGTTTTTGAGTCAATATTCATTAATGATATTGGTTTATAGGTTTCCTTCTTTGTTTTATCTCTCCTTGATTGAGGTATTAGGATTAGATTTGTCTCATAAAAGGATTTTGGTAGAGTATTTTCTCAATTTTTGAATAATGTGTTAAGTATGGGTATTAATAATTTCTTAAAAGTTTGATTACATTCTCCTGCGAATCCACCAGGTCCAAGAAGTTTTGTGTTTTTGTTTGTTTATTTTTTGGTAGTTCCTTCACAGCTGTCTCTATTTCTTTTTCTGAGACGATAATATTTAGGATCTCTATCTGGTCTTCTAATCATATGGATATTTTATATTTTTGAAGATATTCCTCTATTTCTCTTGTGTTCTCAGTTTTGTTAGCATATAACTGTATATAATATGGTCTGATAATAATTTTTCTCAGGACTTGTTGTGATTTCACCTTGCTCATTTTCTATTTTGATTTTCCATCCTCTTCTTTTTAAATCAGATTAGATAAAAGTTTATCAATTTCATTAGTCTTTTTAAAGAACTACCTTTTAGTTTTATCATTTCTCTGTTGTTTTTTTGTTTCCAATTTATATATTTCTCCTTTGAGCTTTAATATCACTTCTTTTGGCTTATTTTAGATTTGTTTATTTGTTGCCTTTATAATTTTTTTTTTTTTAGTGAGGCAATTGGGGTTAAGTGACTTGCCCAGGGTCACACAGCTAGTAAGTGTTAAGTGTCTGAGGTCGGATTTGAACTCAGGTCCTCCTGACTCCAGGGCCGGTACTCTATCCACTGTGCCACCTAGCTGCCCCTGTTGCCTTTATAATTAAAAAAAAGCATATTTGGTTTATTAATCTTCTTTTTTCTCTTTTATTAATGTGATTTTCCTCCTGATAATGGTTTTAGCTGCTTCCCAGAAATTTTGTTGTTTCATTTATGTTGTTTCATCATTATAATTTTCTTTCACATAATTATTATTTTTGTTTTTGCTTGAGACAATGAGGGTTAAGTGACTTGCCTAGGGTCACACAGCTAATAAGTGACAAGTGTCTGAGGCCGGATTTGAACTCCTGAATTCAGGGCCAGTGCTTTATCCACTGCGTCACCTAACTGCCTGTCTTTCACATAATTATTGTTTGTATGATTTGGAACACATTATTTAGGAATTCATTATTAAGTCCCCATTTGGGTTTGTGTCTTTTGCTTGCTATCTCTGAACCAATAACTATTTTTGTCATGTTATAATCTTCACCCAGATTTCACCACATCTTTCAGGAAGTGGGGTGGTTTGTGTAGCTTTTAAAGATATTCTCAACTTGGCCCCAACCCATCTTTCCAGCTTCATTGGATGTTATTACCTTTTCAGGGGTCTGCTTTGATACAGCCAAACTGTACTGAAACTTTCTCTTTTTTCCTGACCTATGACACTCTAGCTCCCATTTCTTTGCCTTTGAAATGATCATCTCACACCTCTAGATTGCTCTTCCTTATTTCTACCTCATAGGATCCCTTTCTTCCTTTCAGGTGCAGCACAAGCACATTCTTCAGCATGAGGCCTTTCTCAATCAAGCCAGAGGTTAGTAACCTCCCTTCCAAACTACTTTATGTTGAATTACATCATATATTTGCATTTATTCTCTTTACATGTATGTAGTATATGCAAACACATACACACATGGCAATTCTAGTCTCTGATTAGCCTCAGATCTTTTTGGATCTATCAGAATGAAAGATTCCAGAAGATCTGTATGCTCCCTTTTATAGGACCAGAAGAAAGAGGCTTAATGCTCTGAGCCAATCAAATCATCCCAATGCTAAGCCTTTACCACTGTAGAAGACATTTGCATCTCTCTAGGAGGTACATTTAGAGTCCCAGAAAATAGCTCATCCTTTCAACCTCGTAAGAGTTAAGCAGTCTCTTCCAATCAATCCTTTACATTTCCAGATCCCATGGTCTTTTTATTTTTCAGGCTGTATCTGTCTTGACCTCTCTGTTTCTTTTAGCACTGTTGACCACCTTGTTCCTAAATACTCTATCCTCCTATGTTTTTAAGATACCACATTCTCTGGCTTTCTTTTTACTTCTTTAAAATGTAGTCTGTGGGAATTCTTATCCCAGCCTCCACTTACACTCGCAAGTTGGATGCCCAAAGGACAACCACAGTTCCATCTTGGGGTCCTTAGTGTATCTGTGAATGATTAGGGTGTCTTTCTAATGCTATTGGTTTAAGCCTCCATTTTGGTGTGTTCTCCCCAATATCAATCATCAATTAATAACTACTCAATATAATTTATATCATTGCTCAGTGCTCCACTATTATTTAAACAATTAACATCAACGAGTTTTTACATAGAAGTATTTACTGAAACTATATAACAAGAACAGAAGTTACAAAGTATTTCCCCCCAATACGAGGTACACATTCCCCTCTACCATCTCAGTCCTTAGGGAAAGTAAACAAACGAAGTAATTGCTACAAAGACTTCTTCCTGCAAGGTCCACTTCTGGATGAGGCATGACTGCTGGATGAATCATTCCTTAATTGTTGTTGTGGTTGTGCAGAGATCAATCATGTCAGACTCTTTGTGACTCCATGGAGGGTATATACTATTCATGGGGATTACTTGACAAAGATACTGGAGTAATTTGCCATTTCTTTCTCTAGTGGATTAAGGCAAACAAAGGTTAAATGATTTGCCTAGGGGCACACAGCTAGTAAGTGTCTGAGGTCAGATATGAACTCAGTCTTCCTAACTACATTCCTAGTACTCTATCCATTGAGCCACCTAGCTGTTTCCAGCTTACTGGAAGACATCGCATCTAGGTTACCAGGTGTATCCACTACTGGACTGAGTTGAGCAGGGTACTCCTCAGGGCTGTGATCGTGCACTGGGCTTAGCTTCTGGCAAAGTCTTTTATGGACTCTAGTTCTTGGACATCTAGAGGCTCACTCTTCTGAGCTTTCAAAGATCACAAATTTATAGATATTTCCCATACTCCTTCATGTAAGAGGAGGACAGATACAACAGAGGTAGAAAAATAGTCATGTTATTATTATAACCATTGTGGAATTTAAAATATAGCTTTTGTATCTGTTTCCTACAAACAGAATCAATAAACAGATCAGAGAAATTATATCTTATAATATCTCCTACAATTTGTTCCTATACCTGTCCTCCTACAAAATATAACAGATCAGAGAGCATGGTTAAGAACCAGATCATAGAATTTAATATCTCCTTCGAGACAAAACCAGATCAGAGACAGACAGAAAAAACAATATCAATTTAATATTTTGTCCCAAAAAGAAAGAAATAACACATGATCATGTGTGGAGTCTCTCCTCCCAAGAGAGCCCAAGGACTCCCTCTTTCTGAGGGTATATAAGGTTTTCTCTGCTCACTGGTTACAGGGTGATGTCAGTTTTATTAGCATGATACAAATTAACCTAAAGCAAATACTATAATAAACAGCTTAAAGACACAGGAAGGGTTTACCAAGGACAAGGATGTCTAGATATTTGCTCTATTTACTCTTTGGGGGAAAGAAGATAATGAATGGGGACTCATTAGTTGAAGTTTAGTCAAAAGGGGCATTTTGATTTATTTACTCTCTTGGGGAGAGACCTTAGTAAATAGGGACTTATCTGCTAGCTATCTGGGTTCAGCCTGAAGTTTTAGCCAAAGGGCATTTTCCAGTGTCTCATAAAATCTATTTGGATAATAAGGTACCTCCATCAAACCCAGGTGATCCATATATTCATTTAACACCATGTATTGATCCAAGTGGGGAGAGTAGTTGCATGGACATGGAGACTAGTTTCTCTCTCTCTCTCTCTCTCTCTCTCTCTCTCTCTCTCTCTCTCTCTCTCTCTCTCTCTCTCTCTCTCTGTCTGTCTTGCTAGATGCCTACCTCCTTTTCCTGTCCTATTACATATCATTCTTCCTCACTCATTCTCTGTCTTAGTCAGACTGGCATACTAGCAGTTCCCTGGGCATGACATTGCATCCTCCTGCCTCTCTGCCTTTGTCCAGGCTATCTCCAATGTCTGGAGTGCTCTTTCTCTTAACCTCCATCTCTTAGGACTCCTATGTTCTATTCAAGTGCCAGTTTTGACATGAGTCCTATTCTGGTCTTCCCCAGTAGTTAGTGTTTTATTTTTCTTGAAATTACCTAGTATACATTTAATTTTTTTCTTTTTTTTGTGTACATGTTGTATTCCCCTAGTACAATGAAAGCTGTTTAAGGGCAGGGACTCTTTGGTTTTTGTCTCTCTCTATATCACCAGTGCCTAACACAGGAGGTACTTAATCTACATAGTAGGTACTTAGTAATGTTTGGTAAGTTGAATTAAATCCTTTCTGACCCCCCTTCCAACTCAAAAGATTCCATTATTCTATGGAAAAGATTCTGTCTGTTTCCACAGCTTCCATATACATGGTTCAACAATTCAACAAATAAGAATCCACTGTAGGAGTAAGACTTCTTTACTTCTTCTTTCAACATATTGTATTTCTTTTGGGGGGGGGTGAGGCAATTGGGGTTAAGTGGGGGGTCACACAGCTAGTAAGTGACAAGTGTTTGAGGCCGGATTTGAACTCAGGTCCTCCTTACTCCAGGGCCAGTGCTCTATCCACTGCGCCACCTAGCTACCCCTTTTATCACTTTTTTTTTTGGGGGGGTGGGCAATGGGGGTTAAGTGACTTGTCCAGGGTTACACAGCTAGTAAGTGTCAAGTGTCTGTGGACAGATTTGAACTCAGGTACTCTTGAATCCAGGATTGGTGCTTTATCCACTGCCACCTAGCTGCCCCAACATATTGTATTTTATTCTTTTTTTTTTTTAATTTTTTTTGGGGGGGGCGGGGCAATGAGGGTTAAGTGACTTGCCCAGAGTCACACAGCTAGTGTCAAGTGTCTGAGGCTGGATTTGAACTCAGGTCCTCCTGAATCCAGGGCCAGTGCTTTATCCCCTGTGCCACCTAGCTGCCCCCCATATTGTATTTTAAAGACTCATTTTGAATGAAATCCAACAAACTGAATTGAGTGTTTAAAGAATTTTATTTTTTATGCAATTTGGGGCTCAAATCTGGCCTAAGATTCTCCTCCTTAGTGGAGAATGCCTACATGAAGGGCAGGATTGGTGAGAGCCTGGAAGAGGAGAGATTTTTCTTCTCTCTTCTGGCTTCCTGCTTCCAGAGAGGCAGCTCCAGGCTCTAGCCAACTCCATGCAGGCATAGGGCATTGAGTATTTTTCTCTCTGCCAATGAGGAGAGTCTTAATGCAAATTCCAGGTTTGAGGCACAGGTTACGTTTAAATTATAGCGTTGTGTTTGAAAGTCTTGTAGGAGTTAATTGGCCTTGAAAACATTTCCTTGGCTGATTTTCCGTGTACTTTGCAAGCAGATGAGAAAAATCTGAAGGCTCAAAGACATTTGTAGGGCACTGTAATATTATTCTACCTTTTTCAAATATCACAGCCTGATAAAAATGCTCTAACAATGGTCAAAATTTCAGTAGCCAAAGGAACAGGGGTAGTAATGCCCATAAATGCTGCTTCATACTCCAAAATTCTCATTGGCTGCAGAACTTTATTTCTTTCAGATCTAGCTTTTATTTGAGAACCTGGGTCCATACACTTAATCTGAATTAAGTGTCAGACTTAGTGAGATTGTGTAAGATATAGACAATTCAGCAGGGTTTGTTCTGCCAACCTCCCAGGGTTCTTAGGAAGATTAAATCAGAACAAATGGGATGGTATATTCTTCGTTGTTCTCATTGTTCATTCCTCTTTTTCAAAGAGGACCCACAGGGTGATATCTTGACTTGCCCATGAATTGAAATGAGGCAGAGTTGCACAAAGTCGTCAGCCTCATTCTCTCTTCCAGAATCATTCAAGTCTAGTGGCAGGACAAAAGTCAAGATGACTGGCAATGACCGAGGATGCAATGGATGACCTTGGTGTCTTTGATGTCTGACCAAGCTCTAAGCATTCTACAGTACCTGCGTCAGCTATTTTCATGGCTATTGGAACAAATTGTTCTTATCTACCCATTCTGCTGGGAGAAGTCTTCACATGCTTGAGACAGACAACCCCCTAATTCACCTATGGGTTTGAACTCTGTCAGTTACCCTCAACCTGGTTTAGCATGTCTGTTGAAATGGTGTACCAGGGTGTACCAGTCTGTCTGCTGTGCATGTTACAGCTTCTTGGAGACACAGGTGAGAGTTGGGTAGAAGGTGGATACCAAAGGTGGATGAACATCCCTGAGAAGGGCTTGTTAAGCCCTCACACTAGAGGTGCTATAACTTCCTGAATGCCCCATACACTCCATATTCTTTGTAAAGCACTACAGAAATGTAAGGGATCAATGTCCATTCACTCATTTACTTATTTAGCCATTCAATCAATAACCATTATTAAGCACTTACTATGTACAAGCCACTGTGCCCAGGGCCTGGAAATTTACAAAGATTGGTAAGATATGTCCTCTGCCCTCATGAAGCTTACAATCTGGCAGGAGAATAACAAAACCTATACAAATATGCAACACTATATAAGAACTGTGGTGTCCCCCAAAAGAATCCAGAGCATCAAAGACAATAAGTACCAATCTTCTTACCAAGCAGAGAGATATGGAAGGCAAGGATTGCACTAGTTTACAAGATAGCCTCATTTGCAAAATATCAAAGAGAAAGATAACAGACAGCTATGAGCAGTATTGTCTCACTAAATAACAAAAATAACAGCGGGGAGATGGTAATAATTACTGCATTTATTAAATGGTTTAAGGCCTACAAAGTGTTTTACATATATCATCTCATTCAATCTTTACAACATTCTTATGAGTTAAATGCTATTATTATCCCCATTTTTCAGATGAGGAAACTGCGGCTCAGAGTGGTTTTAATGACTTGTCTAGGGTAACACAACTTATAGGTATAGAATTTGAACCTAAGTCTTCTTGACTTTAAGCATCCACTACATTACACTGCTTCTCAATTCAAATTTCAGAAGACTTGATGTGGCACCTAAGTTGTAGTATTCCAAGAATATTTGTATATAAAACTGCAAGAAGGACAACAAATAGATAAGAAATTGTACAGAGCTCAGGTACCACTTCCTATAAAAGGCCTTTCCAAATCAGGCACCAGCACTTACTCCTTCTTGCAATTACTTTGTATCACCTTGTGCACAAGCTATATCTCCCAGTAGAATGTGAGCTCTTTGAGGACAAGGATATGTTATTTTTGTATCCTTTGTGCTTAGCATAGTACTTTGAAGATATCAAGCGCCTTATAAATGTTTGTTGAATTCAGGATGTAACAAATGGGCTACCATTTCTACCATAGAATCATCCCATTTAAGTTCTACACATAAGCACTTGGCGTGCTATATTGAGCAAGTGGAAATAACACTTAAGAAGATGAACCCAGAAAGAAAATTAACCTCTTCCTCTCCCTCTCTCCCTCTCCCTCTCTCCTTCTCTCTCTCTCCTTCTCCCTCTCTCCCTTTCCCTCTCTCCCTCTCCCTCCCTCCCTTCCTCTGCGCTCCCCTCCCCCTCCCTCCCTCCCTCCCTCCCTCTCTCTCTCTCTCTCTCTCTCTCTCTCTCTCTCTCTCTCTCTCTCTCTCTCTCTCTCTCTCTCCCCCTCTCTCCCTCTTCCTCTCCCCCTTTTCTTATGGGATTCTGAGAAAAAGAGAGAGAGAGAGGAGAGGAGAGGAATCTCATGCTAGAGACAACATAATTTTGACATTCAAGCAAAATTGCTTTTCAAAATATCTCAGATGAATACAAAGGGGGAACAATAGGCAGGCTTCACAGGATGATTTTTTTGTCTTGTGGGTTGTTTTTTTTCGGGGCAATGAGGGTTAAGTGACTTGCTCAGGGTCACACAGCTAGTAAGAGTCAAGTGTCTGAGATTGGATTTGAACTCAGGTCCTCCTGAATCCAGGGCCCTTGCTTTATCCACTGCACCATCTAACTGCCCTCAGTGATTTAAAAAAACACACAACAGAATGGCTAACAGTCATACAATTGATTGAGATGTATAAAAGATATGAGATCCTGAAGTGTTGGTTGGTTGTTGCTTACAAAAAAGCATTTGACTCAGTAGAGAAAAATGTAGACTTAAAGATTCTTCTCCAACAGAATGTTTCCTAAGCATATGTTAAGATATTTGATTATTTGATGGATTCAGCTACAGAGATAACTTTGTTCACAAGTCATCTTGTTATTAATCATGAGTACAGCATAGAACAGGGAGGCCTATGCTTGCTAAAGTTTGTTTGCTTTTGCTATTCTCATGGAGGATAGTTGACACAGGCTCCACATGGAAGAGGAATTCCCAATAGTCAGAGGTTCTGTGTTCAAATATAAGCTTTGTTACTCACTAGCTATGTGGCCTTGGGTAAACCACTTAAACTCTCAGAGCCTCAGTCCCCTGAGAGATGAGAGATAAGATGAGAGATTTGAACAGTATGACATCTAAGGTCCCTTCTAGCTCCAAACCTATGATCTTATGGGGGTGGGGTATTCTGTAGGTGCTCCTACCTTCAGATGACATTGTACTGATTGCATGAAAATCCAGCTATTTTTTTTTACATTTTATATTTCCCCCTCAATGTCCCTAGTTCCACGGTTAGACTAGTGACTTGAACATCCAATAAGCTATTTACTCCAATCCAAGGCCCCAAGCCACTTAGGGCTCAAACTCATATATAATTTTAGACAAATGCTTGACATGGCAATAGGAGTCTGCCTTGTCACTGGCTAGGTAAGACTAGACCACTGAAATCAAGGTATTTTCTGAGTTGCCTAAGAATAAGGACTGAGAGTCAGGGTCCCAGAAAACTTAACTCTAACTTTGCCACAACAAATAAATGTCTGGAGACAAGAGCAATAACTTGTCTCTCGGTCATCTGAGCCTTAGCATACATGCATCCTGGGCCCTGGGCCTATACCATTAATAATACCAATTTTTACCAGTCATTATCATGATGTTTGAAGAATTAAGATTTTGAGTGACTCAAAGAGAAGAACCACCAATATTACTAATTGGTTATTTCCTGTTAAAGAGTTAGTTTCAATTTCTGTGATGTTTGGAGCTTGCTAGATCTGGTGCTCTCAGACTCTCTTTTTGAAAGCCACATTCAGGATACAAAAGCATCATACATCCTAGTAATTCATACATCAAGATTGGAAGAAATTGCTGCCCACAAGAAAGATTAATCTGTCAATCTAATAAAAGATGAACTAGGGAAAAGACGGAAGCTCTGGTCTTTTCATCAAGAATGCTTGGGAATAGGGGCAGCTAGGTGGTACAGTGGATAGAGCACTGGCCCTGGATTCAGGAGGACCTGAGTTCAAATCTGACCTCAGACACTTGACACTTACTAGCTGTGTGACCCTGGGCAAGTCACTTAACCCTCATTGCTCCCCCCTCAAAAAAAAGAATGCTTGGGAATCCTCTATTCCATTATATATTCATTTTCCACTCTGTAGTTTTTACTCCTGTTTGTTGGGTAAGTTATTGTTAGCATTCCATATCCTTTGCCTTCTAAAATACCATATTCCAAGTTCTCTGCTCATTTATAGTAGTGGCTGCTAAATCATGTATGATCATGATTGTATCTCCTTCATATTTGAAAGCTCTTATTCTGTCTGCTTGCAGTATTATTTCTTTGACATGGAAGTTCTGTATTTTGGTGCCTATGAGTGTTCATTTGGGGGTACCTTTCAGGAGGTGAATGGTGGATTTCTTCTATTTCCATTTTGCCTTCTGGTTCTAAGAGATTTATGTAATTTTCTTTTGAGATTTCTTTAAATATGATGCCTAGGCTCTTGTTTTGGTCATAAAGTTCAGGTAGTGCAATGATTCTTAAATGTTTTCAACTCAATCTGTTTTCCATGTCAGTTATATTTGTTGCATTTTCTCCCATTTTTCAGTCTTTTGTTTTTGTTTTAACATTTTTTGTTGCCTTATGGAGTCACTGACTTCTTTTTGGTACATTCTATGATATGTTCTAATTTTCAGGGAGTTTGTTGTTTGGTTAAGGTTTGGTAGCTCTTGTGCCAAGTTGTAAATTTTCTTTTCTAATTATTTCTTCCATATTTTCTAGTTTTTGGCATTTCTTTTTCAATTATTTCCTTAAGCACCTTCATTTCACTTCTAAAAACACTTCTAAACTCTTTAAAAACCTCTTGTTTAATTTCTCCAAGGAATTCTAGTTGGGTTTGGGTCCAAGCTTTGTTTTTCTATGTGGTATTACTTGTAGATATTTTAAAGCCATGCTTGTCTTCTGTGGTTGTGTCTAGACTAGCCATGTCATCACACTAGTTCCTTATGATGATGCATTTATCTTGTGTTTTCCCATTCTTCCAGCCTACTTCTTTTCTTTTGACTTGATGTTGGGGCTGGCTCTGTGGGGCACACTTTCAGAGAAGAGTAGCTTAGTTGTGTTGCTGCTTTCTTAGGGATATTGAATGTTGTGTTATCCAAGGATCTCAGGGACAGGATGGGGACCTACAAGCTTTTGGTACTCTCAAAGTACTCTGATCCAGGTAATGTCTGCCTTCCTGGTCTGAGCTCTGTAAGTTCACACCCTGGATTTGGGTCTGTATAAAAGTAGATTGCCATTAGATTCAACCTTATCAACCAGTTCTAAAACTCTATTGGCTCAGGATGGCAGAACTGTAGCCTTCCCTTTGGTCTGGGATTCTGCCCTTGATTACTCCTCTCAATGCTGACCTAGATGCTTTAAGTGAGACCCTGCTCTGTCCCTGGGGTTCAAGCTACACTGCTGCCGGCTTCTGGACTTCCTCCTTTTTAGGTACACCACCCAAGGCCTCCCTACCCAGGAATGCCACTCCTCTACTCACTCTCCTTAGTTTGCCCTGGATCTGTTATGTTATGTTGTTATGTTATTTGTCCTTCATTCTCAAAGAGGACCACAACATTGGAGTAAATTGGATTTAAGTGAGGGAGGGCTGTGCAAAGTCACCAACCTCACTCTCTCCTTCAGAGCCATTTGTGTCCAGTGGCAAGAGCTCTCTCTCTCTCTCTCTCTCTCTCTCTCTCTCTCTCTCTCTCTCTCTCTCTCTCTCTCTCTCTCTCATCTATCTATCTATCTCAGATATATCTATATATCAGGATGACTGGAGATGGCCCTAGATATTTAAGGTAATTAAGGTTAAGTGACTTGCCCAGGGTCATATAGCTAGCAAGTATCTGAGGTGAGATTTGAACTCAGCTCCTCCTTACTCCAGTGCCAGTGCTTTATCCACTGCACCACATAGCTGCCCCTCTGGATCTGTAACCTGAAACTGAGGAAAACTGACAGTTGACACCTATCCCCAGCACATTGTTCTGTATGGGTTTGATAGTGTTCTGCACAGTTCTGTGACCTCCTCTTCCCTTGGTACACATCCTTTCTCTGGGTGCTGGGCAGTATGCTTCTGGCTGACCCTGTTCCCAATATCAATAGAGCTTCCTGCCTATTTTCCTATTTTGAGCTAGGCTGTTCATTTTCACTTGCTGATATTGCATATTAATTCTAACTAGAAAGGACAGAACCTTGTCCAATGAATTTCTTTTTAATCCATTTAAAGTTATTTTGTTAAATATTTCCCAATTACATATAAATATTTTAGTATTTATTTTAAAAAAATTTTAATTCCAAATTCTTTCCCTCTCTCCCACCCCTCCTCCATCCTTGAGAAGGCAAGCAATATGATATTGATTATGCATGTGAAGTCATGCAAAACATATTTCTATGTTAGTTATGTTACAAAAGAAAATACACACACAAGCAAGAGAAATAAAGAATTTTTTAAAGAGAAAAGTATGCTTCAATCTGCACTCAGAGTTCATAAATTCTCTTTCTGGAGGTGGATAGCATTTTTAATCATGTTGCCCATTGAATTTAAATCAATCTAATTCAACAGTCCTTTTAAAAAATAATAATATTTTTATGTTCCCCCAACTACATGTTAGAGTGATTTTAAAACATTTGTGTTTTTGTGGGTGTTTTTACAGTTTTCAGTTCCAAATTCTTGTTCTCCCTCTCTTTCTGTCCTCCCCCCTTCCTGAGACGGTAAGCAACCCAATATAGGTCACACATGTACAATGATGTAAAACATTTCCACAGTAGTCATTTTGTACAAGAACAGTTGAAAGGAAGAAAGGAAGGAAGGAAGGAAGGAAGAAAGGAAGGAAAGAAAATGAAAATGACATGCTTCAGTTTGTATTCATATAATATCTGTTCTTTCACTGGAGGCAGATAGCATGCTTCATCATGGGTCCTTTGTCTTGGATCATTGTATTACTGAGACTAAGTCATTTATAAGCCTTTATTGTACAATATTGCTCTTGCTTTGTACAATATTCTCCTGGTTTTGCTCACTTAACTTTGACTCAGTTCATGATTTTTCTGAAATCATCCTACTTGTTATTTCTTATAGCACAATAATATTCTATCACAATCATATACCATAGCTTGTTCAGCTATTCCCCAATTGATGGGCTTCTCCTAAATTTCCAATTCTTAGCCACCACAAAAAGAGTTGCTATAAATATTTTTTTTACACATAGGTCTCCCCCCCCCCTTTTTGGATGTCTTTGGGCTACACATCTAGCAGTGGTATTGCTGGGTCAAAGAGTTGTATAGTTTTATAGCCCTTTGGCCATGCCAACAAGCATTTATTTATTTATCTATTTATTTATTTGTTTTTGTTTTGTTGAGGCAGTTGGGGTTAAGTGACTTGCCCAGGGTCACACAGCTAGTAAGTGCCAAGTGTCTGGAGCCAGATTTGAACTCAGGTCCTCCTGAATCCAGGGCCGGTGCTCTATCCACTGTGCCACCTAGCTGCCCCCAACAAGCATTTATTAAGAACTTTTGTTGTCGTTCAGCCTTTCCAGTAGTGTCCAACTCTTCATGACCCCATTTAGAATTTTCTTGGCAAAGATACTGGAGTGGTTTGCCATTCCTTTTCCAGCTCATTTTACAGATGAGGAAACTGAGTCAAACAGGATTAAGTAACTTGCCCAGGGTCACACAGCTAATAAGTGTCTGAGTGCTTCAATCTACTTCATCATTTCTCTTTCTGGAGGTAGATAGCATTTTTCATCACGTTGACCAATGAATTTAAAGCAATTCAATTCAACAAGCATTTTTAAAGTACCTCCTATGTGCCTATTATACTATGTTCTGGGAATACAAAGACAAAATGAAATATTATTTGTTCTCAAAGAATTCATGTTCTATTGGGGAAAACAACCTGTGTGTAAATACAAAGTACATACAAATAAATTTCCGGAGAGGTGGCAGAGGTCTCGCATTAAGGGAAGTATATTAATGAAACAAGGGTTCCAGAAAGCACAATGACAATGTAGGAAGAGTGGGATAGGAACATCTGAGAGATGGGGCTTACAGGGATGCCCCTAGGGGAACAGGGAATAGTGGTGTCAGAAGGGACCTTGTCTAGCCAATTTAAAACTCAGAAGCACAGGGCTACTGAGAGGGCCAATGGGGCAATTGTCATGCCCTTCACAGTAGTAAAAGTAGTGTTGATTTGATTATCAGTCTGAGAAAGAGGTGGAATAGGGAGGGAAGACACAGTATATTTTCTTGCAGGGCAAGGTCAGATTCTATGGAGTACTGGGGCAAGGAGGGTAATGGGGGTAAGGTAAAAAAATGATATCACTCTTCCAAAATGAACATGTACATATGTACACATACATTTGTAAATATACATCTCTATCTCTATCCATCTACCAATCTACCTACCTAAATATCTATCTATCTATCTATCTATCTTTCTATCTATCCATCTATCAATGTATCTATCTATTGAGTGGAAATTAAAATGAAACACAATTTCCGGGGGCAGGTAGGTGGCACAGTGGATAAAGCACAGGCCCTGGATTCAGGAGGACCTGAGTTCAAATCCAACCTCAGACACTTGACACTTACTAGGTGTGTGACCCTGGCCAAGTCACTTAACCCTCATTGCCCCACCTACCCCCACCCCCCCCAAAAAAAAAGGGAAAAAAAAGAAAAACAATTTCTCATAGGGATTGGGTAAAGAAGAAGTAACTATTATTAAATAAAGTCTCATAAGCAAGTCCACTGGTGGTTAAGTCCACTCATTTCTGTTTCTGGCTCTGACTTTTTCTGCATTTCTGAGAAAGTCATAGACTCCCAGAGTATAAAAGCTAGAGGGGACTTTAGGTAGAATCTAGTCCAACCCTCATATTTTACAGATGAAGAAACTGAGACCCAAAGAGTTTCTCGTTACTCTAAGGATGATTCCTTATTTTTTAAAATTGGTAGACAAGACTGTAGAAAGTGGTTATAAAAGGAAAACTTATGATGAGTGATGAGAAAATGCTTGGCTAATATCTGTGTGAAAATTGAGTAATGCTAAGTCTTTCCACAGGCATGGTCTATTAAAAACAGAGAGAATATAGTTTTAAAGCAAATAATAGCTTAACATAAAAAGAGAAGGGACAAAAAGAAAGGAATTCTCACTCTCTCAATTTTAGCAACAAAAATAAATTTTTTTTCTGAAAAGACATACCAAAAGCTGATTACCCTAAGCCCAAACGTTTCAGAAAGACTTTAGAGGCATAGAAATATATCCCCTCCCCCTCAACAAAAAAGAGAAATATCCCATGGTCCCTGTGCTAATTATGCCTTTTGGGATGAGGTAGTGCTAAGTTAAGGGGCAGCTAGGTGGCACAGTGAGTAGACCACTGGTCCTAAAGTCAGGAGGAAATTAGTTCATATCTGGCCTCAGTCTCTTACTAGCTGTGTGATCCTGGGCAAGTCGCTTAACCATATTTGCCTCAGGTCGTCATTTGGAAAATAATTTGGAGAAGGACATGGCAAACCACTCCAGTATTTTTTTCCAGGAAACCCCACCCCCCTTCTCCAATGGGGGCAATGGAGAGTCAGACACAACTGAAAACGACTTAACAACAATAAATACTGAGTTGTACCAGGACAAGAATGTGCCAATGACCATTATAATGTCAATGAAAAGAATACTCAAAGTATAATAAGTAATTTTTGTCCTGGACAACAAATAATGAAATCAATTTTCCTCTTCTCACAAGAGTTCAGGAACTTCTGAGATAGATTATTGTATACATTGTCTATCATTTTGCATAACTCTTTGACTTTGTTATGAAGGAGGGAGGGTTCAGTTCTGAGTTGGGTTTGATACTTGAGAATGACAGTGATGTAAAAATAAAAGGCATTAATACAACTTATTTTTAAAAGTTTAGGAAGCATTACGCTTCCCATGGATCTCTCTGTTTCTGTCTCTCTTCTCATTTGCAAAGTGGAGATAATAATAACCTTTGTACCTATGCCTCCCAGGGATGTTGTGAGGTTAGAATGACATAACACATACAGAAGCTTTGTGAACTTTAAAGAGCTAGATCTTTGCAGGTTGTTATTTTATTACTGTTATCTTAAGTTTTGCCACTGCTGACAAGAATAAACTTTGCATTCTTCTGTTTCAATATTGGGTTTCCATGGCCACCCTCTGCTATATGAAAGCAGGATATAAAAGCGATAGACTGACTCTCCTTAAAACCCACACCTTATGTTGGCCATGGGATAGATGTTAACACAGCAAAAGAAGCAATCAGCTAGGCTCAAACTGCCTTCATTTTAAAGAGTCAGTGTTAGGCAATGGATTTCATGGCAGATACATAGATCAGGGTCTCCAAGAATGCAGGAGAGGTAGAAAGAAATTAAGGTTTGGGGCCAAAGAGAATTGGAATAGATCTCCCTTTGTGCAAAAGGGGAAATTTTCTTTTTATTCATTTTTTTGTCTCTTGGCTCATTTTTACACAATTTTGCTAGTACATTGACTGGGTTGTTAAGTAACCACCCTAGATTGTACAGTTACTTGAAAGGATAGGTAGACATGGACCTTTTCTGTAATGTGCTACCAAAGCTTTAGGGCAGGGTCAGGTACATGGTGGTAGGAGGGGTGAAAATGGTGTTGTTAAGTCAAGGAGTTGATAAACACTTAGTAAGGGCCTACTATGTGTCAGGCACTTTACTAAGCACTGAGAATACAAAGAGAGGCAAAAATAGTTCTTACTCTCAAAGAGCTTACAGTCTAAGGGAGGAGACATGCAAACAATTAAGTTACAACAAGACATTTATAGGATAAATTGGAGATACTCAACAGAGGGAAGTGACTGGCCTTAAGGGGGCTCTGGAAAGACCTTGTAGAAGGTGAGACATGAAGGAAGCCAGGGAAGTTGGGAAATGGAGATGAGGAGAGAGGGAAATCCAGGCCTGGGGAACAGTCAATTAAAATGAACAGAGTTGTGTTATTCAACTTTTTTTTTTAAGTTTCATGGAGTAATTTTATTTTTAAAAACATTTTAATTTAAAGTTTTGAGTTTCACATTCTATCCCTCCCACCCTCCCCTTCCCTAAGATGGTAAGTAATCAGATATAGGTTATACATGTGCAATTATATAAAACATTTCCATATTAGTTATTTTGGATGAGAAGACTCAAAAGAAAAAAGAAAGAAAGAAAGTGAAAAATAGCATGTTTTGGTCTGTGTTCAGTCAATATTAATTCTTACTCTAGAGATGGATAGTAGGCTTCATCATTAGTCCATTGGGATTGTCTTGGATCATTGTATTGCTGAGAATAACTAAGTCACTCACGATTCTTCATTGAACATTATTGCTGTCACTGTGTACAATGTTCTGGTTCTGTTCATTTCACTATATATTAGTTCATGTAAGTCTTTCTAGGTTTTTCCGAAGTCATCCTGCTTGTCATTTCTTATAGCACAATAGTATTCCATCACCATCATAGACTACAGATTATTTAGCCATTCCCCAATGGATGAGCATTCCTTTGCTTTCCAGTTTAATGGAATGTCTTTTGGGAAGAAGAGCCAGGGGACCAAGATCACTGGATCACAGAGGTACATGGAGGAAAGTAAGATGTGAGAATACGGGAAAGATAGGAGGCAGCCAAGTCATGAAGAGGTTTGAACACCAAGCTGGGGAGTTTATATTTGAACCTGGAGTCACTGGAGCTTAGTGAATGGGGGGGGGGATGGTGACATGGTCAGGAAGATCAATTTGACAGCTGAATGAAGGATGGATTGGAGAATGGAGAGACTTGAGGCAAAGAGACAATGATAAAGCTACTGTAATATTCCAGGTGTGAAGTGATGAAGTTCTAAACCAGAGTGATGATGTTATCAGAGGAGATAAGCAGGAATATACAGGACATGTTACACAGATAGAATTGACAGGACTTGGCAAGAAATTGGTTATAGAGGATAAGAGTGAGGAGTTGAGGATGACTCCTAAGGTTGTGAAACTGGGTGACTGAGAGGATGGTGATGCCTTCTACAGTGATAGATAATGTAGAAAGAGGGTAGTAGCCTACAAAAAAAAATTAAAGGAGGAAGAAGTAGATAGAAAGAAAGGTGGTCATGCTGACCTTAGCATTTTTGGTGGGGCAAGTAACTGGCTTGGAATATAGGTATAATATAAATAGGTATAATCTATGACTCCAGAGCAGACTAAGGCTTTATTTATTTATTTATCTTTGAATTTCTCTTTTTCCAGCTCTAAAATGCTGAGTTCAAAGGGTTGACTCAAGCAGATTGTTTGTGGTTAGTTTGTTCATGTAGATTTTATTTAAGGGGCCAGAGAGAGAAGTTAGAAGGCTCTAGATGGATTTAGGGCAGGTAGGTGGCACAGTGGATTGAGTACCAGGTCTAGAGTCAGGAAGACTCCTCTTCCTGAGTTCAGATGTGACCTCAGATACTTCCTTTTTGATGACCCTGGGAAAGGCATTTAACCCTATGCCTCAATTTTTTCATTTGTAAAATGGGCTAGAGAAGGAAATGGAAAACCACGCTAGCATCTCTACCAAGAAAACCCCAAATGGGGTCCTTAAGAGTGACTGAAATGACTCAACAACAACAAAACATGAATCTAAGGCACCTTAACCATTCTTCACAACTATTCTGGACTCAAGACACGCCCAAATCCCAGGGAATTTTCTCCACACAAGTCTGGTCTCATGTGAGAGCTGAAGGAACCTTGTTTTTTGTTTTTTTTTAGAGGGGCAGGATGAGGGTAAGTAGGGACTCTGGACCAAGAATCATATGGGAAGGGGACTCCAGTGCAGTCCAGATAGTATTTTTCCCATGCAGTGTTTTTTCTACCCTCGGGGTTGAGTTCCAGGTATATTCCCAGGTCTGGGTGATGTATATAGGCTGGAGAATACTGTCACAGCTCTTGGCCTGAGCCAGCATTGTCAAGAAACTTCAAGTTCATATTGAAAATATACAGGGGCAGCTAGATGGCGCAGTGGATAGAGCACTGACCCTGGAGTCAGGAGTACCTGAGTTCAAATCCGGCCTCAGACACTTGACACTTACTAGCTGTGTGACCCTGGGCAAGTCACTTAACCCCAATTGCCTCACTAAAAAAAAAATGGAGAAAATATACAATTATATTTCTAGTTTTTCACATCAAAAGTGATCAAAGCCAATGAATATAGGTACACGAGAGTAGCATGACTATAGCTGCTTGTATTGGGGAGAAATTGTCCCAGGTACTTGGAAGTGATGTTAAGAGCTGGAATGCCAGTACATCCTGGTAACATTTGTTACTGGCAGAGTGATAACTTCTTTTTATTCCTGATGTGGGTTGGTTTTTCCAATATTGTTGGATGCTCACCACTGCTCTACTTTCGATATTGTGATCTGCCACCCTTCTGATGTATGTGCACTGTGGTCAAGCAGACCATTCAACTCATTCAGCTTTTGTGTAAGAGAGACAGGAAGTTTGAGGTCAAAGATTCATGAAGAGATTAGCCAAGAACATTCATTTGCACGTATAACCAAGTAATACTAATGAACAAGACTAGCTGAGCTGTCAATCATCCTAAAGCCAGTGGCTCCATTTGCTCAAGTCAGGGGGACTCAGTACTCTGTCCCCTTCTGTGAGCATGGTTTCTCTGGCAGATCACTGTCCTTCCAGGGCATGGATTTCCTGTCAAACCCTCTGTGCTTGCTCAGCCTTCTAGGAGAGGGAGAAAATGGCTGCCAATCTCACTCATTTCTTTTTAGGGTTGTACTAACTTTCATTTACCAAAAGTATTTTCTTTTTCTTTCATGGCACTCATTAAAACAACCTAACAAACTCTCATCTCTGTTAATTTGTAACTTCAGATCGACAGACTGTTTGGATTAGCCAACTACAAATTAAGTTTACAAAATCTCAATAATTTTCCCTATCTCTTTCCCTGCTATGTTTTGCATAATCATTAAGCAGGGTCAGAGTCACTGAATAGTGCATTTTATGACAGATCTCTTGTGGAGGACTGGTTAATTAGGGTGAAGTCCTTACAGCATATGCAGTATTCCCTGCCTGGCTTCAGTGTCACACACGGAGACTTGGTGAGCCTTCTTTAAGTCAAGAACGACTGAAGGGCTGGTGCTACATACTATGAAGGATTTTTCTTATTGCCTTCAGGGCAAAAGGGACTGATAATGGAGACAGAACTGAATTCACATATAGAGGATAATTTTGCCCTTGGGCCTTTTTTTTCTTTCTCTGTCATGCTTCTTTTCTTTCCTGGCAACTTATGAATGAGAAATAAGGCAGTCTCTGGCAGGTGGTGGTGGTGGTGATGGCGATGTGGCAGTGGTGGTGGTGATGGTGATGAGAGTGGGAGTGGTGGTGGTGGGAGTGGGAGTGGTGAGGATAGATATGAGGGTAGGGCAGCATTTTTGACTTATTTATCTCCTGGTTACTATGTGTCCCTGAACACACACTACCTTTTTCCCTTCTATTTATTCTTTCCTGGTCTTAGGTGAATGAATATATGGAGATAAAATGGGCCAGATTATGACCTTTGAGCTTCAAAAGGCAGAAAGCACCATAAGAACTTTCCTCAGCAATTGTAGTTGGTACTAAACTGGTAGAGCAGTAGTCCAATGAGGAACCAGTTCTGAGAAATGAACTACTTGACACTGCCTTGAAGTGAATTGACCTAACGGTTAAGAAATTACATCCTGCAAAGTTCTAGCCTAGCTGGGCAAGAGAACAAGTCCATCCACTGTGGGTTGCCTGTGCCACATCCAGAATTGAATTTGGTGGGGATTCCTCAAAGGGAGAAAAGGCTTTCTCAGGCCAGAAGTTTGCAAGATATTCTTTGGCCCCACATGTTCACCTAGATTTGTAGCTCAGTACCTTTTGGCTTCAGGATTGAAGCCATTCTCCTCAGGGACAGGGTGTTTACAGTGGGAAGATCCCCAGTTTGGGAGATGTTTTAGTCATTTCTATTGTTGCTATACATTCTTAGTAAAAATTCTCTTTTAAAAGCTAATTGATGCCAGTTGTTCAATTGCTCATGACTTGAGGAGGATCATGACATCTCCAACTCAACATGTTCAAAACATAAATCATAAACAAGAGTATCAGAGACCTTAATCCCTTAGAAGCTTGAGGGGAATAAAAGGAGCAGCCACTTTATGGGTATCTAATCTGGGAGTTGGAAAAGTGATGCCAGTGGGGATACTATAGATAGTTTTTAAAAAATCAAAATTGAAAGTAACAGGTAAGTAACAAAAAAGTCTATACATGTTATTGTTTTTAAGTCATGTCCGACTCTTCACAACCCCATATGGTGTTTTCTTGGCAAAGATACTGGAGTGGTTTACCATTTCCTTTTCCAGTGGATTAGGGTAAGTGATTTGCCCAGGATCACACAGCTAGTGAGTGTCTGAGGCTGGATCTTGAACTCAGGTCTTCCTGACTCCAAGCTCAGAGCTCTATGTACTGAACCACTTAATTGTCTCCAAGGCAAACAGAGGTAAAGTGACTTGCCCAGGGTCACACAGCTTGTGAGTGTCCAAGGCCAGATTTTGAACTCAGGTCTTCCTGACTCCAGGCCCAGAGCTCTATCCACTGAGCCATCTAGCATCCTCTAGTTTATACATGCCTTACTACTTCTATCAGTATCCAGAAAGGTTTGGATAAGAAGTTTCTCTAAAATGCAGAGGGGATTATCTGTCCTGGGTGAATGCCTTCTTCCCAGGGAATAAGTAAGGAGGAATTTGAAGGTTAACAGGTTCTGTTAATCCAAGTGAATGTCCCTTTCACCACCTCAGTGACTGTAGATTCCTGTTTCCAATCTTCTTGCCGGTGCCCAATTGCAAAAGAGGATTGGTTCCATCTCTACCTTCCCATATTCTTTATCTTTCTGGAGCTGCTCCTGATGGTGTGTCTAGAGTGTCTCCCATTTTGTGCTGGCTTCCTGCTCCTTCTTCCTGCTAGCCCTCTTTGAATTGGATTGAATTCAATTCAGAGTAGATAAAATGCTGCCTTTAAACACTCATTTTCACTTTTGACTTGAGATCATTGACTAAGAGCTGCCTTTTCTCCCTTTCTCTTCTTCTATATCACTTAGACGTCTTCCATAACTCTCTTATCCTTTACTCCTTTATCTGAAGAAGAGGCTGAGGCAAACCCCTCTACATGAATCCTGGATTCTATCACTTCCTGTATTCTCCAGCAGATTGTCTCTTCCTATAGACCAATATCTCTCACATCTTTTTTTGGGGGGGGGGGCAGGCAATGAGGGTTAAGTGACTTGGCCAAGGTCACACAGCTAGTAAGTGTCAAGTGTCTGATGCCAGATTTGAACTCAGGTCCTCCTGAATCCAGGGCTGGTGCTTTATCTACTGTGCCACCTATCTGCCCCCTATTTCTCACATCTTTAAAAAAATCCTTGCTTGGTCTGACCATCCTTGTTTATTATCATATTCTATCTTTCCTCTTAGCTAAACTTGAAAAATTCAGTCTACACTGTGTTTCTCTGTCTCTGTCTCTCTAGCAAACCTCCTAACACACAGCCCCATCCTCCCCTCTCTCCTGGACTCCAATAGCCTTCTATTGATCTTTCTGCCTCAAGGTTCATCCTCTTCTCATTCATCCTCCACTAAGCTACCAAAATAATTTTCCTGAATCATGGGTCTGACCATGGCCTTCCCTTACTCAGTAAACTCCAGTGGCTTCCCATGGCCCCAGGATATAACATAAGGTCTTCCAGGAATTCAATTCTTTCCCAAGCTGGATGCTTCTTATGTTTCCAATCATTGTGTACTTTGCTCCCCTCCATGTATTCAATGGTCCCTGTCACCTGCTTCCTGTATCCTTATTCTCCATCTCTAGACCTGCTGTCTTTGCACATGCTTTTCCTCATACTTTGAATACTCTGGCCCCTCACCTCTGCATCTTAGCTTTTCTAGCTTCCTTCAATACTTAGCTCAAATCCTACCTTCTTCTGCCAGGTCTTTCTCTCCTCCACCTAGCTATATATTCTGTATTTATCTTCTCTTATCCCGAATTATTTACATGTTGCAGCCCCTATTTAAATGTGCGTTCCTTGATCACAGACATAGTGTTTTTGTTTTTCTTTTATACTCAGTGATTAGTGCAGGACCTGGTATAAATTAAGCATTTAAGAAATGTTTGGTGACTCATTGACTGACTGACAGCTTTGTTTTGTTTTTTTGCGGGGCAATGGGGGTTAAGTGACTTGCCCAGGGTCACACAGCTGGAAAGTGTCAAGTGTCTGAGGCCGGATTTGAACTCAGGTACCGGTCCAGGGCCGGTGCTTTATCCACTGCGCCACCTAGCCACCCCCTGACTGACAGCTTTGTAAGGGAGAGGGCATGTTCTTTTCTGGGACTTTCTGTTCATATCACTTTCTCTATCTGCTAGACTAGCTTTGAGCGAAGGCCTGGCTTTGCAAAAAGAACATAGTGGGTATCTTTGGGTGAGAGAAATAGTGAGCTAGAGAAGTCTTGTGTATGGGATGGTGACCATGATGATGAGCATCCATATAATGCTTTACAATACCATCTCATTTTATCCTTTTCACAAACTTGGGAGGTAGGTGCTGTGGTGATTATTCGCTTTTTGCAAATGAAGAAAATGAGAGAGACAGAGGTTAAATGACTTGCTCAGGGTGAAGAAACTGGTGAGTATTGGAAATAATATTTAAACCCATGTCTTCCTAGTTCCAAATTCATTGCTCTATCTGGTGTACCACTTAAGCTGCCTAGGGATGTGATAGTGCTCACCTGTTGTTGCACCTTCAACTTATTTGGAAAACTGGCTTCATGAATTGTGATCTCAGCATCCTTTTTGGCTAAGAGGTGATGATGCTACCTGCCATCTCCCTATCTCTTTGGGTTACCGTTTCAACTCATGCTTTCAAGAATGTCAAGGGAAGACATTCGGCTAAAGAGCACTAATGCAGGTTATGGGGGTACTTTTGTGTGATATTTGTAACGATTGGAATGATGCCACCTGCTGGAAACTTACTGTAGAAGAGTTCCACCCATGAAGTGAAGGTCTTTGAGGGCAAGACCAGGAGTCTTTTCTTTGGCATCAGGAAGTGACGTTGGCTAGTGGGAGGAGGAAGGAAGAGACTGGCGCTCGGTCTCACGCTCTTTCCTCTGGACTCTGGTGGAGAGTGGAGCTAGAAATGTGCTCTCCCTTTAATAGATAGGGATCTAGGCCTTTCTCTCTCTCTTTACCAAATTCTTATTCTCCTTAATAAACGCTTAAAAGTCTAACTCTTGCTAAAGCTTATAATTTATTGGCGACCACTCATTAGATATTTTAGACAGTTTAGCTAGAATTTTAGCCCTTAACATATTCCTATTCTTCCCATATAAGCCTTTCTTTTTCTCTTCCTTCCTTTCTTTTTCAGGGCAATGAGGGTTAAGTGACTTGCCCAGGGTCACACAGCTACTAAGTATCAAGTGTCTGAGGCTGCATTTGAACTCAGGTCCTTCTGAATCCAGGCCCAGTGCTTTAACTACTGTGCCACCTAGCTACCCTGAGCCTTTAATTAATTTCTTATAATTCTATCAGTTCTCCCAGGAATCCAACATGACATTCTAGTATAATCAATCTACAGCAATATTCTAGGCCTGGGGCATTGAACCTTGGATTTGTGAACTTTAAAAAGCTTTTTTATAAGTATATTTCAACATAATTGGTTTGCTTTGTAATCTTGTACATTCTATTTTATGTATTTAAAACATTCTGAGAAGGGCTCGTTGGTGTTTAGTTGTGTCCAACTCTTCGTGACCCTGTGGACCACAGCACACCAGTGCTGTCTATGGGGTTTTCTTGGCAAAGATGCTGGAGTAGTTTGCCATTTCCTTCCCTAGTGGAATAAAGCAAATAGAGGTTAAGTGACTTGACCAAGGTCACACAGTGTTTGAAGCTGAATTTGAACTCAGGTTATCTTGAGTCCAGGCCCAGTACTCTATCCATTGAGCAATCTAGCTACCTCAGAAGCAAATATAACACTCCAAATGTAGTTGGATGACTGGCAGAGTCTAACCTCAGGAAATTTCAAATTAGGCAAAATTTGTCTTTGGCTCCAATCTACCTTTCTTTCTGCATCTTCTCACCTCTTTCCAACCAAACTAGTTGGAGTTCCCCTTGCTCCACACTTCCATTCTCCATTTTCTCTTTACCTCCCCCTATACTGCTTCCACTCCACCTTTTCCAAATGCAATTCTTTTTTTTGGCGGGGGCGGGGGGGGCAGGGCAATGAGAGTTAAGTGACTTGCCCAGGGTCACACAGCTAGTGTCAAATGTCTGAGGCCCGATTTGAACTCAGGTCCTCCTGAATCCAGGGCTGGTGCTTTATTCATTGTACCACCTAGCTGCCCCCCACCCCAACTCCCGCCAAATGCAATTCTTATGGGGGCAACTTCAAAAATAATTTTCAAATTGAGGTTATACATTTTCAAGCTTCTTCGCTAGAGCAATTGGCCAAACTGCCATTCTCATGTAAAACACACCTAGGCCTGAGAAGATGTTTTTTTTAATGTAATTTAACAAACTGCCTAGAGCCTTTAGTAGTTTAATAAAGCTCATGGAACAGTTGTTGTTTGTCCTTCATTCTCAAAGAGAACCATGACATCAGGTGATGTCATGATTTGCACTGAATTGGATTTAAATGAGGGAGGGCTATGTAAGGCTATGTAACCTCACTCTCCAGAGCTATCTGGGTCTAGTGACAAAATTATCTGTTTATCTATCTGTCTATCTGTCTATCTGTCTATCTGTCTATCTATCTATCTATCTATCTATCTATCTATCTATCTATCTATCTATCTATCTATCTATCTGTCTATCTACTTCTCTCTCTATCATCTCTACCATCTATCTGTCTGTCTGTCTGTCTGTCTCTCTACCTATATATCTGCATGCCTGGAGATGGCCCCAGATGTTTAAGGCAATTAGGGTTAAGTGATTTGCCCAAGGTCACGTAGTTAGTAAGTCTTTGAGGTGAGATTTGAACTCTGGTCCTCCCAATTTCAGGGCCATTGCTCTGTCCACTTCGCCACCTAGATGACCCATCGTGAAACAGTATGGTCCACAGGGTCATGAAGAATTAGACATGAATGAACAACAACGATTTGGTTCTGAGTACCACATTTTGGAAAGGATATTAATAATCTGGAGAATGTCCAGAGGAGGGTGATAAGAATGGTTAAGAAAAGCCTTGTGATTTAAATTCAATTCAACAGACATTTATTAAGCTCCCACTATGTGCCAGGCACTGTGCTAAGCACTGAAGATAGAAATTAGAAAAAGGAAGACAGTCTCTGCCCTCAATGAGCTTACAATCTAATGAGGGAAGATAACACAGAGAAGGAAACTGGAAAGGGGGGGAAAGCTGGGGGCATTGGCATGGGCACATCTTGTTCCAACAAATGAAAACCAGCAGAGCTGCAGATGGAAGGTGGAGCATTGTGGAAGTCCAATTTCTGATTTCAATAAAGGAAAGTTTTGGAAGGAGTTTAGGGCTCCAATTTCTAGCCCTCCCATCCTGGGAGAGGAGGCTTAGGGAGGCGGGAAGATGGTGCATATCCAAGGCTGAGTTAGCAGTATGGTGATGAGATGAGTGGTGATCAGTTTATTCTGGGAACAGCATCTTGCTCCAAGCAGAGCTGCAGATGGAAAGTGGAGTGGGGATAGGTCCAAAGTATTAGGGATGTATAGTCTGGAGAAGAGGAGATTTAGGGATCACAGATTTGCAGGACTGTCATATAGATGTGAAGGGCAGCTAGGTGGTGCAGTAGATAAAGTTCTGGGCCTTGAGTTTGGGAGTTCAAATTTGGCTTCAGACAATAACTGTGTGACCTTGAGCAAGTCACGTAGCCTTGTTTATCTCAGATTCCTCCTCTGTAAAATGAGCTGAAGAAGGATCATACCACTCCAGTATCTTTACCAAGAAAACCCCAAATGGGGTCCCAAAGCATCAGGCATGACTGAAAAAAAGAATAATAACAACAGCAACATATAGATGTATTTTCTTTGGCTCCCCTGAGAGGAAGCATACCACAGTGGATAGAGAGCTGACCTTAGAACTGGAAAGATCTGTGTTCAAGTTCTCATCTGACACAGTGTGCCTTTAGGGAAATAACTTGACTTCTCTGTATTCTAGCTGTATTTATTTATATAATGCTATTTATTATATTCATCACATATTATACTTATGCATTTTATTTAAATATAATATTCATATTCTGTTTCTGAGACTATAAGTTATAGAAAAGGTATTGACCTGCTTTGGCAGAAGAAGTTACTTCATCTAGTTCCTATCCCTGTTTGGCCCCAGAGGGCAGACTTAGAATCAGTTCTTGGAAGTAGGAAAGAGATAAATTTAATTCTGATGCAAGGGAAAATTGCCTCTCTAACAATTAAACCTATACATTAAAAAAAAGATGTGTCTTATAGGAAATAACTAGTGACAATACATTGAAGTGAATTAAGTAGGCAATGTGGAATCTTGTTCCACTTTACAAAAAGGAAAGGAAGGAAAAAATATCCAACCCAACATTTTACAATGGATTGCCTTTACAGGGAACCAGTAGGTTTCCCTTCCCTCAAAGTCTTTGAGCAAAATGTGGGTGACTATTAGGTCAGTATCTTGTAATGGAAATTCTTTTTTTTGAACATGAATTAGGCTACATGGCCACTAAGCTCCCTTCCAAATCAAATTCTGATTTTTGTGAAGTTAAGCTCCTCCCTTCAGCTCCCCCTTGCTAATAGTTAACCATGAAACATTTCTGTGGGGTGAACATACATTTTGTAGTCTTGAAGGAAAAAAAAATCAAGCAAGTGTAAATGAGGTTTTCCTTCTTTAAAAACAATAGAAATGATTTTTTAAAAAATCCAACCTCCAAACCCCATCACAAAGTCACTGTTGATGAGTTTGGAGCCATTGTTGGGTTGCTTATATTCATGTTGGTTGCTGTTGGTAACATCTGAGATCAGGCTCATGGACTCAGTGTAATAAATCTCAACAGATCACATAAGCAAAGAAAATGAGGAAGAACAGAAATGGTTTAAGATCCATCTCAGTCCAAATCTGGCAGAGATCCAGGCGGGAGAAAAAATTCCCTGCCTTTGGGACAGACTGACTCTATGGGACATTTTTCTTTTCCCATTTCTGTGTTTGTATTTTGACCATCTAAAGGAAATAAAAATAGTTGAAGTTTCTGATAAGATCCAAGACACACATTTTCTTCTTAACCGTATTTGTCAGAAGATCAACAAATCTCTAAGCAGAAAGAGACCTTAGAGATCAACATGCCCAACCCTTCCCTTATATAAATGAGGATACAGGCCATTAATGACCCACAACTTATTTGTTATCCTTTGGAATGACTCATGAGCCCAGGAGCATAAATAAACACAATGGCACAAGTGGGATGTGGATACTGCTTGATGACAAAGAAGGAAAGAGGAGCAGGTCAAATTGCTCATCTTTTGACATAGTTCTTATTCCAATTTTTAATTAAATTCAATTTGTTTGCTGGGAGAAGGGGAAAGGGAAGCAATGATTGCGCCCCTCCTTCCTCAATTACCTAAGTTTACCTACTTGAGCTAAGATCTCAAGTTCATCCTGCTTGTTTAAATTTATCTTTCCCTGATTATTAAGGATTTTGAACACTTGTTCAGGTGGTGGTTGATAACTTGTGTTTCTTCTTTTAAGGATGCTTGTTCATATCCTTTGATGACTTCTTTATTGGACACTGGGTCTTATTCTTTGAAGTTCTCATCAATTCCTAATGGGTTTTGGCTGTTGGACTTTTATCAGAAATGTTTGGTACAAAGAATTTTTCTGGCCTCTTTGCTTCTTATTCTGGACACTTTCCTGTTGTGCTTTTAAAAATGTACATAATTCAATTGATCTTTTCTTGACTCATGGAAATTTATTCAAGTCACAGCTGGTTGAATATTTCCTCAACCCTCTCTCCATATTTGTGAAAGTACAGCCCACTATTTACCTCTAGTCAAGCGAAGTCAGCGAGCACTTATTAAACACCCAATATGTGCCAAATACTATGCTAAGTGCTTGGAATAAAAATATAGGCAAAAAGACAATACCTATTCTCAAGGAGTTCACAGTGTGATGTGAGAGAACATGGAAACAGTTATGTATAAATAAGATATAGACAGGATAAATTGGGGATGATCTCAGGAGGAAGGGACTAACATTCAGGTGTATTGGGAAAAATTTCTTGCAGAAGGTAGGCTTTTAACTGAGACTTGAAGGAAGTCAGAGTAAAAGATATACTTAAAAATAATCATGTTTAATGTTGATTATTCTTTTATGGATGTGAATGGACATGGCCAGTTACTTATAGACCAATTACTAAAATTCAAAAGCCTTTCAGAAAGGCAACTTTCTCCCAAGCTCTATCATTTGACAATAGATTCCTCATGTATTTTTTTTGTGGGGCAAATGAGGGTTAAGTGACTTGCTCAGGGTCACACAGCTAGTAAGTGTCAAGCATCTGAGGCTGGATTTGAATTCAGGTACTCCTTAATCCAAGGCCAGTGCTTTATCCACCAAGCCACCTAGCTGCCCCACCTCATGTATTTCTAATATTACCTTCCACATATACTCAGAAGGTTAATGAGTTATATGTTTATTTCTCAACTTACTGAAAATGATTGAATTATGTCATATGCCATAATTAGTTCCAATTTCTTTTTAGTTCCATTTACATATACTCTAGCGATATTCCTAAGCGTGTGGCCACAATATTTGTACAAAAGGATGTTGTATCTTGAGGAAACAACCAATGACAACACAATGGAGTGAATGAAGGAAGGCAATGGAGAGACTTGCCTCACTTTGCAAAAAAAAAAGCAAAACAAGAAAAAAAGACACTTTCCAAGTATAAATTGATTTGCCACAGAGGGAGCAATGGAGCCTAAATGATGTATAACACAGATCTTCCCCCTCCTCCCCCGCCCCTTTCTGGGTTCCATACTCTGCCATACTATGCTGTGGGACCAGATGTTTTCATGTCTGCAAAAAAAGCTGCAAAATCACTTTGCCCCCATAAAGTGCATTATAGTTTTGAGCTTAATAAATGTTTATTGAATTGAATTGAATTGAATCATTATCAATATTAGTATTTGCATAGAGATGTTACTGGAGTAAGAGCTACCATACTGGATAGCCATGTTCTATGTAGTTGCATTTTACATATGAACACCTTACAATCTACATACCCATGCACACACATTCCCATGTGCAAAGCCACTGCCTATCCCAGACGTCCATACCATCCTCATTTTAAATTTCTTTTCCCATTGTCAGAAGTCTAACAACTGGTCCTTCAGATCACCAATATCTTTATGAGCTCAGTGTTGGCCCACACTGCTGCATGATTGGGACAAAGAGACGATGTAACAGTCTGGTTTCTATGGCAACAGAGGAGGGGTAGTTAAAACCGAAATGTTGGGAACACCCATTCTGATAATTGGGGCATAATTCTGGCTATTGCAACTACACAGACTCCCGAAGAAGCAAAAGTGGCTTTACCTTGCTGCTCTGGCTGCCAAAAAACCTGCCCTGCACGTTTTTCTTAGTTTAAGCTGTTAAGAGGAAGGAAACATCTCACACACAGGCCTCATTTTCTGCATGTAAAATGTGTGTGTTCTTTAAAAGCCAGTGGTTGGCTGGTTTTCCGGACATGATGTGGTTGAAGCTGTCATCGTAATGGAAATTCATTGCTGTAGCTATGGTAAATCGAGTTTTCTGCCTGTGCTGAATGCATTAGTCTAATGAGATGTTTGCAGCTGGAGAGCTGAGCTGCAGGAGACGTACAGTGTAGCCACTAAGAGACAGGGAGAAGATGGCTTGCGCGATAGTCCATGTGCGTGTCCTGAAAGTCCTCTGTCCTCTGGGTCAACAGTCTGGGTCCCGATAAAGAAACTGATCAGAGTTCTAAAATAAAGTAATAGGTAAGGGAAAGGCATGATTTTTTGGGAGGGTGGAGGGTAGGAGTGGGAATGCCTTGGGTGGCAGAACCTTTTTCTCTAACTGTCATAACTGTGAATGTTTGTATGTTAACTTCTTTAGTGGTTTCTGGGTTGCATGCCTCCGCCTGTGGATGTATGAACGCACTGCCCATGTGAACATGGTACCCAATTGAAAGTTTGGTCCCAGAGCTTCTAAATGCGATGTTCGATTTCCCAAGAAGAACTCTGGGAGGGAAACTTAGCATAGCTCTATGTTCTACAAGTTTGGGGAAAATGGGTGTGTATGGATGTATATATGTTTGTATTTGTGATCACCTCCCTTTCATTATGCATTGAATATGCATAAAGTCTTCATTCTTTTTCAAATAGAAATCTAAATTTGAGTGGCAAGTTGTCTTTCTCTACCTGGTGTTAAAAAAAAAAAATCTCCTCTTTTGCAGCACATCCTGACACAAAAGGATTTTACAGCAACCTGATTTTTAAAACTGATAATGCAAGTGTTCTAACTCCTTTGTTGATGGTTGTTTTGTTTTGCTTTGTTTTGAAGTTGAATTTGGTCATCAAGATTTTTGGATTGGAAATGCCAGTTGGCTTTCTCTAACTTACAAGATGTAGACAAAGACACTTAAATTGTTTCCAGTTGCTGCTTTTACTGCATTTTTAGGGAAAATCCCCCAACAGGTTGATTATTGATGTATCATCCATTTCCTGAGCAAAAATGCAGATATGCTTTCTTAAGGGCTCATAAGCACAAACCTACTAAGCAAAATGTATGTATATATATATGCGTGTATGCGTGTGTGCATGTGTGTACGTGTGGGTATGTGTTTAAGATGGGGCTGCCTGGATATATTTTTTCTCAACTTCACAAGGCATACATCTTCCTTCTCCATTCTGCAGGAAGAGACAGAGAAAGAGAAACACACAGACAGGGAATGAGACAGAAAAACAGAGAGGCAGAGAAGGATTTGTTGAAAGAGGGTAAAGAAAATCTGCTTTGTAAGTGATTTAATGAACAGTTGACATGCTTACGTAGAAGTTATTTCATTTTCTTATTCCAGTAAAGGAGAGATTTTTGCCCTATTTATGTTGTGCTTTGGGTTTTGGAAACATGTTTGAAAAAGGTAGATAAAATTGACTTGTTTGTGAGAGGATGGTTGGTGTGTGTGTATGTATGTGTGAGTGTGTGTGTTTATACATATATCTGTGTCAATTGGGTACAACCCATACTGAGCTTCAAAGAAAAATTTTAGCAACCATGATAAAGTCTGAGTAATGTAGGAACTTTGAGATAGATAGCTATGTAGGTAGGTAGATGGTATGCTTTTCTCGACACACCAGAGATTTATTTAGTAGCCATTTTCATTTAGTTAGGGGTATAGTTTTAAAAATGTTTCATGGAATAATTGAAGTGAGAGAATAAAAAAAATAGTTCAAAATAAATTAATGATACATCCAATGATGACCCAATATTTTGTGGGTATTCTGTTGTATGGCTTAGCCAAAGAAATATGGGTATATTCCACAACATGGGAAATGAGGCGACTTAGGAACATAATGCTGATAAGCTCCAAATCACAGAAAACATTTATTAGAAATAGTTTGTTTTAAGGACCACTGGGCAATTTCCAATTGATTGCTTTTGAGGTCCTCTTGTGACAGATATTTTTAAGAATAAAAATGTGGATTAACTTCTCCCTCTTCTCCCCCCCTCCTAAAAATATTGACATTAAGGAATGCCAAAGAGTATTGAAAAGTGAGAAGCCTTCCTAGGATCATATGTCAGTTTCATTCTGAGCTGGTCTGATTGGCTTAGAAAGTTCTCTCTCTCTCTCTCTCTCTCTCTCTCTCTCTCTCTCTCTCTCTCTCTCTCTCTTTCAGAATAACTTTAAGAAAAGCTTGGATAACTGAAAGGTTCCTCTCCACTCCATCCATAAGCCCCTATGCCATTAAGATACATACCAGGAAATTCCATTTTGGTAGGTCCCACTAATTTTGGGGGCCAAAACAATAGAACTTCTTCCAAGAGAGTCAGCCAGCCACTGAGAGACATTTCTGAGAAGGAGGCTACAGCCAAGTACTTTTTTCTCCACTCCCTGGGACTTTGATACCTCCTCCTTTACTTCCTAGGGCCATGCTGTGTTTATCATATTAACTCACACACACACACACACACACACAAGTGTCTATGGGCACTAGTTCCATTTCACACAGTGGCTTTAGATTTGTAGAAGGTTAATGAATGGCCTCTAGTTTAGCTCTGGGTCATATTTCTTTTTCATTGGTTTTTGGATTTGGGGGTATCAGTGTATGTGGGTTGGGGGACATTTTAACTTGATTAACTATGAACCATCATTAGGTTGAGGCTTTCTGGAATGAAATGTATGAAAGTGGCATAAAAGTTGTGTTCAGAGTGCAGAATATTTCTGTTGGTGGCAAGTGTCAAATGCAGAAGTGGGATCACTGTTTCATACTTCTCCATAGAATCTTGATTAAATGCCTGTGGACTCATTCAGGGATAGCTTGAGGTATAAATATTTTTATTGTCTTCAGTGGAAAAAAGTGAGGAGAGAACGGACAGAGAAATAAAAACTGCTCCCAATGCTAGGTGGTACAGACAATACATCTTGCTGGTACATGGAACCTGATATAGAAGTCACCAGTGTGCTCAGAAAATTACTCTAAATTTTAATTAATGAGTCACAGAAGCCAAACTGCATGCTTAAAAAATTACCCCTGTATCAATGAGGTGATAATTAACTCTCTCCAGAATCAGCACTCCTCCCGGACTCAAAGCAGTCTTCAGTGATGCTAAGTTTGCTGGCATGTGTCCAGTGCTGAATAATTGATTCTTTCGCAGTCATGTCTCGGATTTTCATTTAAATACTTGTGACATTTTCTAATTGGGCCAAAAGGTCAACAAGATCACCAGAGATCACTGACAATCCTGATGTGGGGGATAAACTAATATTTGGGAAAGGTATTTGGCCCTCCCCTTGCTTTTGCAACATCATTTTTTCTCTCTCAAATCTAGAGAGAGACAGAGACAGAGAGACACAGAGAGACAGAGAAACAGAGAAACACAGAGACAGAGACACAGAGAGACAGAGACAAACAGAGACAGAGACAGAGAGACAGAGAAACAAACACACAGAAAGAGACAGAGACAGAGAAAGTCCATTTCTCCCTTCACAATGCCACAGATAACATTTGTGTTTTTAAAATATATTTTTGTTGAATATTTCCCAACTACATGAACAATTTTTAAAAAAAATTCATTGTTAAAAATGATGAGTTCCAAATTCTCTTCCTACCTACCATCCCCCACCCCTAGAGAAGGCCACTTAGAGCATTTAGTATAAATCTCAGTTGCCACCTTTATTGGAAACCTCGCATGTGCTGGGACTGCACATGTAGTAAGTTTGAACAGTCTGCCCAGGGGCCAGTCAGCTTTGAAGTGCTTTTCATCCATCTCTGTTTCAACTCCAACCAGGTCCTGTTTATATTTCTGCAAACATGAGCAGGCATTTGTCAGCCACTGAGATTTAGGGGGAACCTTAAGGAGCAGAAGAGGGAAGCAGGAGAGATCTTTTGGGGTCCTGATGCTTTCAGATCTTTTTGAACAGGTGCCTTTCAGAGTAGGCTGCTTTGTGAATGCCATCTTGCCCAACCAAAGGGATAAAGACAGACTCATTAGTTACTGTCCTGCTCATGTCTGTGGATGCTTATTCCACGATTGGACTTTGGATCCTCCTCACTAAGGGTAGCTAGGATTTGGCTGGCATGGACAATAGACAATTCAAAACCTCTTTCATCTACAGATCAGACTCCCCAAGCCTGAAATGTTTGGGCTCTTGTTTCTCAGCAAGCAGACATAAATAAATAAATAAATAAATAAATAAACAAACAAACAAACAAACAAACAAACAAATAAATAAATAAATAAATAAATAAATAAATCTGGCATAGACCAGATTTAGGATTAGTCTTGGGACAAGATTTCCTGAGGATCTTACTAGGAGGTGCCGTCATGGGGAATAACATCGCCACTTTTAGGGGAGGAAAGAAGGACAGCAGTAAGTGGGATCTGTAGACATCCCCTAATAAATTGGGGTCTGACAGTTGGGGAAAATGCTTTAGGGCCAGGGAAGAGATGAGATAAAAATTCACTTTCAACTTGATGATGAGTTTTAGGGATACTCTTTTAGGACAAACAATATATTATCCAGGGATAGGAATCACTGGATATAAAGCCTGAAATCCATTTCCCTGAAACTATTGGACATTCTTACCTGGGCTGATGACTTTTGACCTATTATTTTATTTTAAAAATAGTTACATTTTGCAAGGGGCCTGCCAGTACAAACAAGGGAGTGGTGGTATCTATCTACTTAGTTGCTGCCCAGAGAGATAACTTTCTCCTTCTTTTTTTCTTCTTCCCTCCTTCCAGTCTTCTTTGGGACTTGGGAGTGCAGGAGGAGAAAATCTAGATCTTTGGGGCCAAATAGTTCAGCAATATTACTTTTTGAATTTACGAGACTTGGAGGAAAGGTCTTCTTGGATAACGGGAAATAACACGGTCCTTTATGTTTGTTCATTCTCAGAAATGACCATGAGTGTGAGTGTGCAGATTCTGCTTTGTCCTTGTGGAGTAGGAGTATAGGATCATATTTAGATCTGGAATTGACTTTCGAGGTCCAGACCCACCATTTTATCTGAGGGATTGCCCAGGTCGCACAGGTAGTAAGTGGAAGAGCTGGGTTTTGAACTCAGCTTCTCTGATTACAAATCCTATTTTCACTGTACTCCTGATCTCTGTAAGTACTTGTGGGAGAGTGACTTTGGGGGGTGTTTTATACCAATTGTCCTTAGAGTTGTTAAATCGTTTCAGTCACCTTCAATTCTTTGTGACCCCATTTGGGGTTTTCTTGGCAAAAATACCAGAATAGTTTGCCATGTGCTTCTCCAGCTCATTTTACAGATGAGGAAACTGAGACCAACAGGGTTAAGTGACTTGTTCAGGGTCACACAGCTAGTAAGTATCTGAATCCAGATTTGAAGTCAGGAAGATGAGTTTTCCTGACTCTAGGCCAGGCATTCTCTCCACTGTGCCACTTAGCTGCCTGTTGTTTTTAGAGTACCACTTGAATGAATATCCTTTTCTAAAAGTTATTTAATACTACTACCTACTTGGTTGGGCCTTGGACTGATGATATTAATTACCCCCAATCCCTCGGGGTTGCCCCTAGAAATTTGAAGGGAAGATGTAGCTGAGCTCTGAGGATTCAACTTGTCATTGGGAATGGAAGTGGGAGTTGGGATAAGGATCCTCAGAACTTAGATGGGACACCTCTGCTTTCTCCAGGCAGCATATGGGCACAAAAGAAGGATGGCATCTCAGCACAGTTAACTGCTATAAGAAAAATAATACATTTGGGACAAAAATGTAAATTTCATGCTTTTAAAGATGGTGATTTACTTTGTGAGTTTGGGAGCTGTAGCTCAACTTTTTGAATGATTTGTAATAGAGTTTTATTCTAGGTCTCCCCTCTGTGTAGATCACTCTGTTGGGAAAATTTCTAAGTTAGATGAAGAAAACACCAAAGTCTCCAAGCCAAAGAAAATAGGTTTATTGAGAAAGGGATCCTGTCTCACAATAAAGCTGGTCTCAGGTCTAAGACCCAAAGACCCAGAGCCTCAGGATCTGGGGCTATTTATATACGATAAACTCCTCCCACAAGTTTAATACCCAAGTGGTACATGTACAATGAGTATGAAATAGAGAGAAAGAAACCATCAATCTTTCATCATCCAATTGGCTAGGCTGTTGGATTTCGTTTTGTCACCATAAACGATGACAATCTGATGGCATTCCACTTAGTTGATTGCCAATGTCTGTCTATCTGGCTGTCCACCGTACTACTGTTCCAACTTTTGTTTAACTCTGGTCTCTTTCAGTTCAGAAGTTACTGTTTTTGGTATTTGACCTTTAAACTGATTGGTAGACACCTAACCACAATTGGCATTGAGTCGATGGATATCAGTTATGTGGTTTCCAGGCCACTTTACAATATAGCATTTGTATTAACTCTACCAATATCTATCTTACTTACTCCATTACTATTTGCTCAAGCTACTAAAGAACACCTAAATATGCTAAGTCAGTTTGTAGTCTATAAACTGATTATTAACACAGTTTAATCACTTGTATCTAAGCAGTGGGGAAAATCTCACTCACAACTCAGACTGAAAGTTCAAATTCTCTAGAATCAGAATGACTTTCACTTTGAGAATGATTTTTAAAAAGAAATGAGGGGGCAGCTAGATGGCGCAGTGGTTAAGCACCGGCCCTGGATTCAGGAGGACCTGAGTTCAAATCCGGCCTCAGACACTTGACACTTACTAGCTGTGTGACCGTGGGCAAGTCACTTTACCTCCGTTGCCTGCAAAAAAAAAAAAATTATAAAAAAAAAAAAGAAATGAATAAAAACTGAAAAAAAAAACCCCACATAGTAGGCACTTTGAAAAGTTTAACGGTCACTTCAGGAACAAATGTAGAGTTGGGTGGAGAAAAGGAATGTTAAAATAGGCTCCAAGTTCAGTGAATGGGAAATTACACAGAGCAAATTGCATAGTACTGAGATAAGATCCAGATCTGGTAATGGGGTCCATAGACTAATGAGGTCGAACAAGGAGAATATTCACCAATCTTCTCCAAGATGAGGATTTCGCCTTTGCTCTTGAAAATCCTCATTGTCTACTCCCTCCTCATCTCCTCCTTGGAAAACCTTTGTGCATGGCCAAAAGAATCCAGTAACTAATATGGAGATTTGCCTCTCCACGTTTTCCTTGTTGGCTCTTTTCTTTTGGGTCAAAGAAAAGGGTTTTTTTTTGTTTTTTGTTTCCCCTCCCCTTCCCTCCTTCCAATTTGTCTGCAATTCATCATGGTACAGCTCATCAATCTGACGAGAAAATCAGGGCAGAATACTAAGGAGGTCATTGTTTGGATCAGTCCTTTTCTCTCTCCTGGACACTCAATCCTATCCTTTACTGCCCTATGAACCTTTTTTGGAACCAGGGGGTGTCTTCCCTTCTGCCCTGCCCCATCTAACCCCAGGAAAGTAGTCTAGATCATGTCTGTGGGCTGCTCTGCAGATGATATTAAGTTAAATGCTGGATGGATGATACATTAATATTGCATCTGAAGGGCTGGCTTTAAGGCTATATTAGATCCTTGCCAAATCCTGGATTTTAATTATGTTTTATTAGGCAACCAGGACCACAGATAAGTAAGTAAGTAAGGAGAGATATAAAGAAGGGTATTAGGCAGAGGTTAGGAGGCATAAACAGATTTGATTCAATTCAACAAATATTTTTAAACTGTTTTCTATGTATCCATACAATTTGTCATCACTTTTGAGACAGGGTGGGGAAGTCATATTAATTTTGGAAGAAAAGTACCTTGAGAGCAAAGACGTTTTCATTTTTTTTGTCTTTGTATTCCGGATATCTAGCACAGTAACTAGAACACAGTTACAGGTTTAAATAAATGTTTGTCGAATTTAAGTCACTTCAATTTTCTTGACCTAGTAGCAGCCTCTTCAATTTATCCTCTAGGTAGCTGCCAGAGTGATAGTTCTAAAGCACTGTGTAACCAAGTCACTCCCATGCTCAAAAATATCTGGTGGCTCCCTATTGTCTAGAATAAAATACAAACACTTTTTTTTTGGAGGCAATTGGGGTTAAGTGACTTGCCCAGGGTCACACAGCTAGTAAGTGTCAAGGGTCTGAGGCCAGATTTGAACTCAGGTCCTCCTGACTCCAGGGCTGGTGCACTATCCACTGCACCATCTAGCTGTTCCCAAACACTTCTATTGGATATTTAAAGCTCTTCACAATCTGGCTTTGCCAAGACTCATTACAATTTACGCTTATTATAATTTATACAATATATACTCTTGAGTTGTGCCAAACTGGCCTTTTTGCTGTTCCTCAAGAACAACATTCAATCTCCCACCTCTGTGCCTTTGTATGTGTTAATCTGGATGTGAGAATATACTTCTCTCTTACCTTCAACATTTAGCATCCTTAGCTTCCTGCAAAGATCATTGTAAGTGGTATCTCCTACAGGAAGCCTTTCTTGAACCTTCGAATTGCTCGTGTGTGTTTGCCCCCCCCCCCAAATTAGTTTACATCTGTCTGTGTGTGTGAATTTAGATTTACACACGCACATATTATATAAACATACATACTATTTATATAAACATATGTATGTATGTATGTATGTACTTATTTCTATTTATTTCCATCAATAGAACTTACATATCCTTCAGGGCAGGGACTGGGGTGTGTATGTGTGTGTGTGTGTGTGTGTGTGTGTGTTCATATCCCTTACATCTAGCACAATAATAGCACACAGTCAGGCCTTTGGCTGATCCAGCTGAGAAGGAGAATAGCATAGTGGGAAGAGCACTGGACTTGTCATCAGATCACTTGGATTTGGGTTCTGGCTCTGATACTTATAGCCTGGAGAACCATGTACAGATCACTTCTTCTCTGTATCTCAGTTTCTCCATCTATGAAATGGAGAGGTTGTCAGAGATCAAAGACAGTGAGAAAGAATACATATGTATAAAAAATATTTGTAGTGGCACTTTTTATTGGAGCAAAGACCTGAAATCAAAAGAAGTGCTGGTGAATTGGGAGATAATTAAATAGATTATGGTAGATGAACGAGAAGGAATATTATTGTGCCATGAGAACTGACAAATATAACTGAATCAGAGAAACTTGTGAAGACTTATATGGACTGATGCATGGTGAACTGAGAACTAGGAAAACAATTTACACCACATCTTAAATAATGTAAAGACAAACAACTATGAAAGACTTTGGAAGTCTGATCAAGGCAGTGACCAATTATGACTTCAGAAGACTGTCACTTCCTAACTCTTGGCAAAGAGGTGATGAATTAGAGGTGCAGAATGAGACTGACATTTTCAGACATAGATAATGTATTGATTTGTTTTGCTTGATTATTGTCACATGGGAGATGTCTATTGCGGATAGCAATAATGATAAAGAAAAATGAATGAAAGGAACATCAATGAAATATTTTAAAATGCACAGAAAAGGGGCAGCTGGCTGGCGAAGTGGATAGAGTGCCGGCCCTGGAGTCAGGAGGGCCCGAGTTCAAATCCGGCCTCAGACACTTGACACTGGCTGTGTGACCCTGAGCAAGTCACTTAACCCCAATTGCCTCACAAAAAAAAAATAATAATAATGCACAGAAAAGAATAGAAAGAAGTCCAGAAGAGATTACAGACAAGCAGGACATTTTTATTACTATTGTGTTTAATATGCACTAAAAAAGCCCTTTGCCTAACAAATTCACAGTTCCACATATAATTCTCTTCTCTGTTCTTTGTATATTGAAATGTTCAAGTTTGTTAAATTCATAATAAAAAGAAAACTAATATTAAAAGCTTTAAAAATGGGGAAGAGTATTTAGAACTAGATGAAGTATAAAGTTGTTTCTAGCTCTAAGTGAACCACCCCCAGACTGACAGGAATTATTTCTGCTTTTAGTGACATCCTAAGAGAAATATTTCATAGAATCTCTCTGTAATCCAGAAGGGGCAGCTAGGGGGCACAGTGGATAGAGCACTGGCCTTGAAGTCAGGATCACCTGTGTTCAAATCTCACCTCAGACACTTAGTAGCTATGTGACCCTAGGCAAGTTGCTTAACCCTAATTACTTTAAATATCTGGGGTCATCTCCAGTCATCCTACAGCAAATAGTATTCCATTACATTCATATACCACAATTTATTTAGCCTTTCCCCAATTGATGGGCATTTCCTTGATTTCCAATTCTTTGTACCACAAAGAGAAGTGCTATAAATATTGTTGTACATGGGGGTCCTTTACCCTCTTCTATGATCTCTTTGGGATACAGACATAGTAGTGGTATTATTGGGTCAAAGGGTATGTACAGTCCCATAGCCCTTTGGCCATAGTTCCAAATTGCACCCCAAAATGGTTGGATTAGTTCACTGCTCCACCAACAATGCATTAGTGCCCCAATTTTCCCACAGCTTCTCCAACATTTATTATTTTCCTTTTTTGGTCATATTATCCAATCTGATAGGTCTGAGGTGGTATCTCAGAGTTGTTTTAATTTTCATTTTTCTAATCAGTAGTGATTTAGAGCATTTTTTCATATGGCAATAGATAGCTTTGATTTCTTCATCTGAAAACTGCCTGTTTATATCCTTTGCCAGTTGTCCTGATATATATCTTGACACTGGACTCAGATGGCTCTGGAGGAGATAGTGAGGTTGGTGACCTTGCAATGACCTCCCTCACTTAAATACAATTCAGTACAAGTCATGACATCACCCCAATGTCACGGTCCTCTTCAAGAATGAAGGAAAAAGGGGCATCTAGGTGGCATCAGCCTTGGATTCAGGAGGACCCGAGTTCAGATCCGGCCTCAGACACTTGACACATTTACTAACTGTGCGAACCTGGGCAAGTCACTTAACCTTCATTGCCCTGCAAAACCCCCCCCCCCAAAAACCAAAACAAGAATGAAGGACAAAAAAAAAAAAAAAGGAATGAAGCACAACACCAAATGTAATCCAGAGATTGCAGTAAATAGAGAACTGAGTGCTTAGCTGATAGTCAAGAAGACTGAGGTTCTAATAAATACTTGCTTGTGTAACCAAAGCCCCAGCTAAAATTCTGTCTTCTATAAGAAGTCTTTCCTGATCCCTCTTAACGCCATTGTCTTCCTCATACTGATTATTTCCAATTTAGTCTGTATATAACTTGTTTCTACCTACTTGTTTTCATGTTGTCCTAAATTAGACTGGGAGCTTCTTGAGAGCAGAGACTGTCTTTTTCTTTTTGTTTGTATCCTTAGCTTAGCATAGTGCCTGGCACATAGTAGGAGCTTTTGTTGTTGGTCAGTCACACCTGACTCTGTGACCCCATTTTTGGTTTTCTTGGCAAAGATACTGGGGTATTTTGCCATTCCCTTCTCCAGCTCATTTTACAGATGAGGAAACTGAGGCAAACAGGGTTAAGTGACTTGTGTGGGGTCACACAACTTGTAAGTGCCTGAGGCCAGATTTGAACTAAGGTCCTCCTTATTCCAGGCCCAGCACTCTATCCATTGTGCTACCTGATTGCCCTACAGGTCTGTACCAAAACCCAAAAATATTGGCAGCAGGTGTTTGGATTGTGGTTAGCTAAGAATTTCACAGAGGGAATGGATTTCTGTTTTTCTTTTTTAATCTGGGGAATTCTGGAGAATTCTGGAGAACCAAATAAGAATGAATTCATTCTACAAGGGTCATTCTTTTCCATTCCCCCTCTACTTCAGATCTTTATGGAGTTAGCATTGGGAGTATGATGAGTGGTCCAATAGACCAAAGTTTCTTAAACTGGGGGTCATGACCCCATGTCACATAACTGAATCTGGGGGTCACAAAAATTTTGGCAACAGTAAAAGGTTGTATATACCTATTTTATATACCTAATTTTTGGGGCAAAAAGGGGTCACAAGTGGAAAAAAGTTTAAGAAGCCTTGCAACAGACCTTTGAATGCCTTTGTATGTTGGGATATTTTAACCCTTTTAGGTTATAAGGATACAGTGGGTGAACCTGTTGTGTCGACTCTTAGAACCTTATCAGAGCATGAGCATTAGGAAGAGTAATACATATCACATTATACTTTTGCTCACTAATTATAAGCGTAGCCTCAGAAAGAGAGAAAATAAGAAGAAAAGGAATAAGCATTTACTTAGTGCCTGCTATGTGTCAGGCCCTGTGCTAAGCACTTTACAAATATTATCTCATTTTATCCTCACAACAACTCTGTGAGGTGGGTACTCTTCTTATCCTCATTTACAGTTAAGGAAACTGAGGCAGACAGAGGTTAAATGACTTACCCTAGGTCACACAATTAGCAAGTGGTTCAGAAGGGGATATAGACAAGGTAGTTTTGTAACTACAATGTTGTTTAATATACAATTTAAAAAATGTATGGAGCAAAACTGCAAAATGTTAGAGCCGAAAGAGACCTTCTTCAAGGTCATCTAGTCCCAATATCTCTTTTAGTAGGTGGGGAAACTGAGGCCAAGAGAGAGAAAGTTATCTGTCATACACATTTCTCTTCCCTCCACAATCTTTCTACCTCCTCAAGGGGGAAAATATCACAATTTACCTTGGTGAAGTATACAGTTTATCTCTTGGCTTGGTGTGTATTGCATGCATCTCATTGTGTGATAAATTAACCATGTCTTTGCCAGTAGATGTGGTTAATTTATCACACAGTGCGATGCAACATGACTGTGTACTGCCTTAATGAGATGTCGTAAGTATATGCTATCTGTAGGAAAAATGAAAGCCAGCCAAACTATGGGGAGGTTAAGGTGGGGAAGGGAAGAAGCTGGAGTCTTCTTCTGCCTTGGGCCCTTTCTTTAATGGCCAGTAATCAGAATGTGGATGCTTATAACATAAGCATAGAATAATTTTTTTTCCCCTTCTACTAGTCTTCTTTTAGTCCAGATAATGAATGCAGTTCTTGGTTCTTGAAATCGTTACCTGTAAAGACTGCTCGCTTAGCCATTTTAAGCTAATGCTGGGAAAGCTTGGCCCAGTTGGGGGGCTGTATATACAGAATTTTGACAGAGTCAAATGTGGGGCTGGAAAAAGTTAGCTTTTTGGTGCTTTGCTTAACACACACTTTTCCAAAAGCAACCCCAAATCCCTAACAGCTGAACTCTGTACCAACTACCCAAACAGGTTACTGAGAAATAGAGTTCCCACTAATTAGCTTCAGGCCAAGGGAGCATGAAATAAACTTGACATGTAATCCCCATGTCTTCAGCATAGGTCTGGGCCCAGATTTAATCACTGTGCTCATAACAATTACTGAAGTTATTACGCTCTTTAAAAAATTACCTTTGGGTAAATGAGGGAACTAGGGCTTAATAGCAATATCGGATTCTATGTCAGAGGATGACCTGGGTTCAAATTCTAATTTGCTTCTTTGCTGCCTGTGTGATCTTTGACAATTGTTTGACCTCTCTGGGCCTTGGTGTATTCATCTGAAAAATAAGATTAGATGATTTCTCCAGGTAAAAATAGATTAGATTATCTTTACAATCCCTCCTATCTCTGAGTCATATGAAGGGCCTGGAAATTACTTGTAGATTCATAGTCATGGAAAGTTTGATGTTACCCAATGTGATGGGACTAATATTTATCCGGTTTTCTCTGGTAACTTCTTTGCTTCCACTCACAATATGGGTAGGCCCAGGCCTCTCTTTTTTCCTTTGTCCTTAGGGATTAATTTTATAAAGTTGTCCCTGGCACCTGATTGGTCTTGGTTTCCCTGAGATTGCTTCCTGGTCATTTAGAGGTGTTATGGGGAAAATAGGGAGGGGTTTGGGATAGGGATTCTTAGGAATCCCTCTTTAAAGAATTACACCCTCTTGCCCACAAGTCCAATTAGAATAAAATAATTGTTTATTTAGATGCTAGGAAAAGGAAACCAAGAGAGAAATCCTTGGCCTTCTCATGGAGAGAAGGCATGGCAAAGAGGCACGCAGGCAGGAGACGGGCAGATACTTTTATAGGGGACTGATGATGGGGTGATCATTTGACTGTGGAAAGTTCCCTTATGGGGGAGGACCATCCCCTACTGGTGGTGGCTGGGGGAAGTTGGGTGAGGGGCGGCTCCAGATCTCTCAAGCCATTTCTCTCCTCCTCATGCCACAAAGGCAGCAGCCACACCTAATCTTATATCCCCAAGGGGTGGGGGAGACTAGAATGAAGGGTGGTGGTCCTGGAGCAAACTCAGTCGCTATCCAGTGCCACTTATCTCTTTAGGTGTGTCTGTCCTTTGGTTAATTTCTCAAGGAGAAGGTTCTTTGATTTACCCCAGAAAACTTCTGAGGTACCCAGGGGCCATAACATTGGCATCAAGAAGTCCCAGGCATGGACAATTAGGCCCTTCAGACTTGGTGGATTTCTGAATACCACCATGTCTTTCATCATACCCTGCCCTTATGACGTTTCCATTCTAAATGTTCATATGGACTATTTGTGCCTGACCTGTGGTAGAGCCTTCCAAACTCCAGTTGGTCTGATCAGCCACAATTGGACACACTTATCTTGACCCCAATGTCGTGACGTCACTCTGGACCTCTTCAAAAATGAAGGACACCAACCAACCCACTCACCCTGCCCTGATGACCAGATATTTCCATACAGAGATGAGGGGGAAACTAAGTGTCACTCTACCCTTGCTGTGTTAGGGCAAAGTAAGCCTCTTCAATGAGTTGTGAGTACAGTTATTTCATACTAACATTGAACCTGAATTAAGAGAACTCTAGTGCTAAAGCCACATCTCTGATATCCAGCAACTTGGGCAAATTAAAGTCCAAGACATTTAAAACTTTGGGGAAAAACTTAAGAAAAACAAACTAACAGATCTGTCATCTTATAGGTCCAGGGAATTTTCTCTGCCAGTATAGTTTGGCACTTTCTCTGTAGCTCATAGACTTGGTGAGGGCACTGCCTAGCTTTGCTCAGTCACTATGTATCAGAGTTGGAACTTGAACCCAGTTACTCCTGGCTCTGAAGCTAGCTCTGCCTCATATTCCATGCCTCCTCTCCTGGGAATGCTGTGTGTGACCTCCTCCTCTGCCTCCCTGTGTACACTTTGGATGACCCACTGGCTCATGGTATACTCCTATGGTCTATTCCTCTTCCTGTCCCTGTGGTTGCTGATTTGAAACCAGATGGAGAGAATTAAGGAGCATCAGGCCACTTAACAGAACAATAGCTGGCATTTGATGAAAAGGTTTAAAAGACAAAAACCCAGTCCACAGGGGATTGTTGGCTTCTCTGTTTGGGTTTTGAAATGTTGCTTGAGCAGGCCAAGCAGTTTCACCTGTAGGGGCTAGAAAGAAAAAAAAAACATGCTATAGGCTATGCTATCCTTTCTTGGATTGGGCTGGAATCTATCCCACTTTCACCAAGTTCTAGAAGGGAAATGCTTCCCTGCTCCATCCACCTAAAGATACATGTTTATTTAGTTCCAGAGCCCACTCCTGGAGAGATGTGACTTTCTATTTTGATGTTTTACCATTATTGTTTGATTTCTCTCCAAGCTCCAGCTGACTGGTGTTTGGGAAGAAGATGCTTACTGCTTTTCTGCATTTTCCTCACCCTGTTGCCCTCCCAGGGCAGCTTCATCAATAATGGTTTAGATTCCTAGTGACACTAGGTGTCCTAGAAGATGAAATGACTAAAACCTGGAGTTTCCAGATGAATCAGAAGACTGTGGTCTCCTTTTTAAAAATTTATTTAGAATTTAATTCCCCCCCAATTACATGTAAAAACAATTTTTAACATCCATTAAAAAACTTTCTATTACAATTTCTCTTCCTTCCCCCTTCCCTCTTAAGAAGTCATGCAAAACATTTCCACATTAGTTAGGTTATGAAAGAAAGTACACCAAAAAAACTCAAGAAAAAGAAACAAAAAATTATGCTTCAGTTTGTATACAGACACCATCAGTTCTTTCTTTGGAGAGGGATTGCATTTTTCATCTTAAGTCCTTCAGAGTTTTCTTGGATTATTGTATTGCTGAGAATATTAAAATCATTCACAGCTGACCATTTTACAATAATGATATTACTTTGTATACAGTACATTTCACTTTGCATCAGCTCATGTAAATCTTTCCAGGTTTTTCTGAGAGCATCCTGCTCATCATTTCTTAGAGCACAATAGTGTTCCATCAAGATCACATCCCACAATTCATTCAGTCATTCCCCAATTGATAGGCATCCCCTCAATTTTGAATTCTTTGCACCAGAAAAGAGCTGCTTGGCTTCCTTTTGACTCTTTCTCCTCCACACTGTGTAAGGGTTTACTGTAAATGCAATAGTGCCTCACTATTATATGGATTCATTTATCCTTAGTCTCCAAGCAAGTGCTCCAGTTGTTGAGTCATTTCAGTCATACCCAACTCTTTGTGACCCCATTTGGGAGTTTTCTTGGCAAAGAAACTGGAGTTATTTCCTTCTCTAGATCATTTTACAGATGAAGAAACTGAGGCAAACAGGGTTAAGTGATTTGCCCAGGGTCACACAGCTAGTAAGGGTCTGAGGACAGATTTGAAGTCAGGAAGATGAGTCTTCCTTATTGCAGGAAGGGCACATTATCCACTGCATCACCTAGCTGCCAAAGTGCTCCAGGAATTTCATTCATTCATTCATTTGTTCATTCATTCATTCATTCATTCAATAAGCTTTTATTAGGTGCTTATTATGTGCCAGACACTGTGCTTGATGGTGTGGGTGACAGAGACAAAAATAAATGCAGTCTTTGCCCTCAAGGAGTTGACAGTCTGCTAGGGGAAATCACACATATGCAGATTAGTAATTCCAAAAGAAGTACAAAGATCATATGACTTCCCTACTCAATAGACTCCAATGGCTCCCTGTTAATTATAGGATAAAATATGAACTGCCCTGTTTGACTTATAGAGTCTTTCACAAAATGGAACAAATCAGTTTTTTCAAGACCTATTAGATAGTACTCCCCTTTTTGCTCTCTGTGATCCAGCTACACTCACTTTCTCTCTGTTGCTCACACATAGTACTCCATCTTCTGTCTTTACAGCTTTGCACTGGTTGCTTCCCCTGTCTCTCTGTTTCTTCTCTCTGTCTCTGTCTCTCTCTGTCTCTGTTTCTCTGTCTCTTTCTCCGTGTCTCTGTCTCTGTCTCCTGAGGTCTTAAAGATGCTGCTGTTACTGATATGACAATCACATTCATGTATATGGCTGATGAGTCGAGGACCCCAAGTCCTTCCAGTACCCCTCCATAGGAAGCTTGTCCTTTGCTGGTGGCTGCAGGGTAAAGCCCTGACCCAGGGGTTTTTTGCCTTTGGGGGTCTTTGGTGTCGCCCCATTTGGAGAGTTGCTGACTTCTCTGTCCAGAGTAGAGTGGAGTACTTATTTCCCACCATGCTCCAACTTTGCTGCACTCTTTGATTGCTGTGCCCTCGTGGTGTTGCTGCAGCTGTTGGGGCATCCTGCCTTATTCACTTCTCTGTGTGGTGTCTGCCCAGAATATCTTTGCTTCAGTGAGCATCACTTCCCTATTGAAAATCTAGTTGGAGTAGGGGAGGGGATGGAGGGTATACTAGATTATCAACTCCAAGAGACCCAGGATTTGTTTATTTATCTCTCTCCCCCAGTGTTTGGTACCATAATCCACTTAACCAATGCTTCTTTATTCCCAAGTGTGGTGTAATGAAAAATTCTGGTTCTGGATTCATAGTGCTTGCATTTAATTCTTGGTCTGCCTCTTACTACCTGTGAGACCTTGAGTGAGCAACATCTATAGGACTCAGTTTTCCTCCTCTACAAGATGAGGGGGTTGAACTAGGTACCCTTCAAGGTCCATACCAGCTCTATAAATATGATCTTGTTGAACCAAATTGAACTGATTTCAATACATTGAATAGCTGTGTGGTTGTGTACAAGTGTATTTGGCCACTAATTAGTCCATCTAGGTCTTGGGTGCCTCTGACATGGGTTGTTCAAGAAACCCAGATGTATGATAAGAGATAGGATAGTTACAAATATCAAAGTTGTAAGGGGGAGTTTAGCATTTTTTGTGTTTCTATCTGGCCTAAGGTGGTTTTATTTTGTTCTGTAGCCCCTTGACAAGGCAGTGAAGGAGAAAATGGGAGGAACTAGATTAGTATCCTGGCTTTGCTTTTGTTTTCCTGTAATAATTTGCTCCATGTCCCCTTCTGCTTTTTTCCAATCTGTTTATTTACAAAGTGTTGCTACCAATTTTTCACCTGTATAGTCATAGTCAGTATGTCCACTGTATGAATTCTGGTCTTCTTGAGCATCACTTTCTCTCTCTTTATCTCTTTGTATTCTTCACATTAGTCATCTTAACGGCACAAAAATATTCTATTACATGGACAAACCACAATCTATTTGATCATCCCTCAGCTGTTAGGCATGAAGGTTGTTTATGGTTTTTTACTATTGCACATAAAACTGTTATGAATATTTTTATACAAATAGGTCATTGCCCCCACTTTTAATATAGTACTCAGTTACAGGACCACTGGGTCAAAGGTTGAGACCAATTTAGTGAGTAGAAGGTAACATTCTAAAGTTGCTTTAGTTTGCATCTATCTCATTATTACATAAATTGAACAACTTTGAAAGTTGTTATTAACAGTTTGCATTTTCCCCATTGAAAATAGTTCACAGGGCAGCTAGGTGGTGCAGTGGATAAAGCACCAGCCCTGGATTCAGGAGGACCTGAGTTCAAATCTGGCCTCAGACACTCAATACTTACTAGTTGTATGACCCTGGGCAAGTCACTTAACCCTCATTGCCCTGCAAAAAAAAAAAAGAAAGAAAGAAAATAGTTCACATATTGTACCCTAACCATTTTAAGGATGGCCCTTCTCTTTGTTGTTGTTTTGCCAATTCGTCAGATTAGTCATGTTCAACTCTGTGACTCTATTTGGGATTTTCTTGGCAAGGATACCGTAGTGATTTGCCATTTCCTTCTCCAGATTTTTTTTGTTTGTTTTTTTGGCAGGGCAATGAGGGTTAAATGACTTGTCCAGGGTCACACAGCTAGTAAGTGTCAAGTGTCTGAGGCCAAATTTGAACTCAGGTCCTCCCGAATCCAGGGCCAGTGCTTTCCAGATTATTTTACAGAAGAGGAAACTGAGGCAACAGGGTTAAGGGACTTACTTGGGTTTACACAGCTAGTAAGTGTCAGATCTGAACTCAGGTCTTTCTAAGTTCAGGCCTGGTACTCTATCCTCTGTACCACCTAGCTGCCCATTCTCTAAGCAGATACTTTTTTATGGGGCAATGCTGAGTAACAATCAGAACTGAAGGTTAGTGTAATCCTTTATTATCATTCCAACATGAGGGTTTTAGTATATGCAGAAGAGAACTAGCCTTTGATTCTTAAAACCTGGGGTTGACATCTACTTAAGATAGGATATTGAGTAAATCACTTACATTCTTTGACTTCTAATCCTTTGTTTATCAAATGTGGGAGGCAGGCTGAAACAGGGGATCTCACTGGTCCACTCCAGCTCCTTCACCCTACCTATCATCTTATGATTCACATCATCAGACTGCCAAAGAAGACAGTCAATGTAAAGACCATATGATGCTGGTTCATATAAAGGGGAGGGCATTGCCTCAGACATGATGGTAGAAACACAAAGAAACATAAAATGCAATAAAGCTAACAAGGGTTTTCACAAAACAATTTATATTTATTATTATTATTATTTATTTATACACAGAAAGCCATGGTAAGCTTTTTTTTTTCCTTCCCCTAGGGTAAAGGAAGAAAATGTATTCATGGTGCTTATCTCTTGATTTCATCTGACAGTTTTCATCTATTTTCCTATAAACTATGAATGAGAGATGTGTCTCATAACAATCTCTTATGGCTCAGTAAATACTTGAATTTATATGCATATTAAGTCAGCTACTTTCTTCCTGTCCTCACTTCAGGCTAGTAGGCAGCTATTTCTTCGTGGGACACAAAGAGATCCAGGCTTCTACCAGGGCAAAGGAAGGCGTCCGGTGCCTCCAGCTTCCTTTTGAGTGGCCACATGGGTCTCATGCGGAGAGAATGCCATGAAAATTCATTATTATTTAATATAAGCAATTAAACCAAAGAGAGCAGTAGCCTACTATGGTTAAGTGGCCCAATCTGTCTGGCTGACAAAGGACAGAAGTCTGGGCTTCCTTCAGATATTGTGAGGGAACCATCATCTCCAGGTGGCACTGCTCCATTGTGCAGTATCAGCTTTCAAGATGAGTGGCCCCAAAAGGTCATCCCAAATCCCATAGCACTTCACACTTAGGTGTTCCTAAGTTCCTATTGCCTGTCATTTGTTTAACTATGGATTGGAATTTGGATCTTTCTTTCCCTTCCTGCTACTTACTATCCTAAAAGTCTGAAAATTAATAATAGCAATACCTTGAGATCAGAAATACAGAAGAATGCCAAGAAATAGGTATTCTCAACATCATTGTGTTAAGAAAACTTAGGCTCAAATAAGTTAAATGTCTCCTCTGCTTAGTAGCACAACCAGAGCTAAAGCTTGGAAATGTTGAACCCTTGGTTAGAACCCAATTCAATATCTTAAAATCTTTGATCTGCTTGTGGGGCTGTGGTTAATAAGAATGAGGAGACTTGAAAATACAACTTCTCTAATGGGTTAAGATAATGGATTTAAGGGGCAGCTAGATGGTGCAGTGGATAGAGCACTGGCCTTGGAGTCAGGAGTACCTGAGTTCAAATCCAGCCTCAGACACTTAACACTTACTAGCTGTGTGACCCTGGGCAAGTCACTTAACCCCAATTGCCTCACAAAAAAAAAAAGATAATGGATTTAGCAGATACTCAGGGACCCACCTGGAGATTTAAACTGATTGAATTGGATAAGGCAGCTGACTGGATTATTGACACCTAGTTAACTAGATTGTAAAGCACGTGTGGCAGTTATTTAGGAGTATTTAAGAAAGCATGGTTCTCAGAATCTGACGGCTTTGAACTTTGACCACCTTCCAACCCAGTCAACCAATCGGCTTGAGAAGCCTCCCATTTCTAGGAGGAGACAGGAAGGAGGAAGCAGGGAGTTCTGTCTCTTTTGGTTCCTGACATCGTGGTGGCGGTGGCAGAGGACTTCACAGAGGAGTTGAGGAAAGATAGGATTGCCAGGTTGTAGGAATTCTGTTCTCAATCTTTCTCTTTCTTTTACTATCTTTCAGTAAACCCTTAAAAACCTAAACCCATTTATTAGTGATTTTAGTCAGTTTCCCCCAAAACTGGGGGGATGGATTAGAATCGACATTTAGAAATTTAAATTACACACTAATTAATAGGTAATGACATTAGAAATGTTTAGTTTCTAACCAGGCCTATCTGCAATTTTGGGTAATGTTTCAGACTTTGAAGATCAATCAATCAATCAGCAAACATTAAGAGCCTACTATGTGTCAGGTACTGTGCTAAATGCTGGTGACAACAAGAGGCAAAAGATGGTCCTTAAGCAAGTTGCCTAACCTTTGTCTGCCTCAGTTTTCTCAACTGTAAAGTGGGGATGATAATAAGAGCATCTCCCTCAAGGGTTGTTGTGAGGATCAAATGAGATAATATTTGTAAAGCACTCAGCACGTGCCCAGCATGTAGTAGGTGTTTGATAAATGCTTCTTCCCTTCTTCATAGAATGTTAAATCTGAAAGGGACCTTAGAGGTTCAATCTCTAAACTTTATAGATAAAGAAAATGGAGCTCAGTAAATGAGTGAGTGTTGCCCTGACTCGGGTAAGCCTAGCTTAGCTAGGGTCTTGTTTGTCAGCTGATTCTTTTCTTACCCGTGTCTTAACGATGGCACACTTGGAATGAGTTCATGGCCAACATTACATTACAAAAATCGAGCAGTCTAATGTAAGGACTGAAATGCCCCTCTTCCCTATATTTCCACAGAATGTTAGAGTTGAAAAGGACCCATCACCTAGGCAAGGAGTTCACCAAACTTTTTTCAGGCTCCATATCACTTGGCTTTCAATAAATCTTCCTATACCTTCTATTTATTTTGAAAGAAAATGAATCTGAGTTTACTTTACATGTATGCACAATAAATTAAACAGTGATTGCTTAATTTTTACTAAAGAGAATTTATTTGCTACATAAAAGTTTTTAGCATCATAAAATTTCTAATTATTAGTATATAGTCAAATAAATTAGTTGAGACTCTTGATTTTATTTCTTGTTAACCAACAGTTTTATTTTTGACATAGTTTGGGGAGTTTGGCAGCTGGGTGGCACAGTAAATAGAGTGCAGGGCCTGGAGTCAGAAAGACTCATCTTTCTGAGTTCAAATCTAGCCTCAGACATTTATCAACTGTGTGACCCTGGGAAAGTCACTTAACTCTGTTTGCCTCAATTTCCTCATCTGTAAAATGAACTGGAGAAGAAAATGGCAAACCACTCCAGTATCTTTGCTAAGAAAATCCCAAATGGGGTCACAAAGAGTGGGATTCGACTGAAATGACTGAACAATAAAAATAGTTTGGGAAATTTCCACATATCATACTCAGCCTCCAGTTTGTTTCTTGCTTTGGATCTGATTGAGAATAAGACTGAAAATTCTGATTCACAGAAATACGCTTTTACAAATGAAAACAAAGCCTTGTGATCATGTTTAGAAAAAAATGGCATGTGTTTCTCCAGGAGTACACCAAAAACTTTGGAATTTCATTGATTAGAAATCAATTCAAAATTTCTAGTTACTGGGGAGATCATTTAGCTCATGCTATACCAAATCATTGCTACCTATTTTTTTTTCTACCTCACTATGAAAAGGATCTCATATCTAAATATCATTCATTTGCCTTTTTTTTTTTTTTTTTAGTGAGGCAATTGGGGTTAAGTGACTTGCCCAGGGTCACAAAGCTAATAAGTATCAAGTGTCTGAGGCCGGATTTGAACTCGGGTACTCCTGACTCCAGGGCCGGTGCTCTATCCACTGCGCCACCTAGCTGCCCCATTTGCTTTTGATTAGTAGGAATTATTTCTTTAGCTGGCTCTTTCAAATTTTTCAATGCACCATAATGTTCCCACCCCACCCTCTACTCATTGCTCTCTCTTCAATCTACATACAACAGGATAACATAGTTATTTACCAAACATTCTCTCATATTCACTGATGAATTTTTTGAACCTTCTAAGGGTTTATGTCCTCAAAATTGGGAATACCTAATTTAGTCTAATCTGTAGTTGAACAGAAATCCTTTCAATAATATCCTGACAAACAGTCCTCCAGCCTCTATTTTAGGACCTCCCCTGAGGAACTGCACTGGAGGAATCCAATCCACTTTGGGGGTAGTTCTAATTGTTTTCCTTGCATCAAGCCTAAATCTATTGATCTGAGGCTTCAACCTATCCTTCTGCTCTTCTAGGGACAAGGTCTAAACCCTCTTCCCCAAGATAGTGCTTCAAATATTGGAAGACAACATGAAAGAAAAATTCATTATATTGTGTTTTAGGAACGAATTTTCCAGACTCAAATTTATGAATGAATTTTTTTCTAAGTTTCTCTAGAGCTGACAGTGAAAATCTAAAGGGAAAATCTCTTTGCCAAAGCTATTTTTTTTTTCAGTGAGGCAATTGGGGTTAAGTGACTTGCCCAGGGTCACACAGCTGGTAAGTGTTAAGTGTCTGAGGCCGGATTTGAACCCAGGTCCTCCCGACTCCAGGGCCGGTGCTCTATCCACTGTGCCACCTAGCTGCCCCAGCCAAAGCTATTTTTGAGTTACAATTTATAGGGTTCAGGACAAACAACAAATGACCAAAAAATTCTCCAATGAAAGATCACCTACTGTACCCTGGACCATCATCAGTTGTCTTGATTTTTGTCCTGTCGATGACTCTGGAGGAGAGAGTAAGGCTGACAACTTTGTGCAACTGCCTCACTTCAGTTCAATTCATGGGCAAGTAAAGACATTATCTTTGTGATGACTTTGGTCCTCTTTGACAATGGAGGAGGAACAACAACAGTGAGAGAAAACATAGTCACAAAGTTCAGATACAATTTTGATTCATTAAGTGGACAATTTGCATTTAACTTTTGGCTCACCCTGGAGAATTATCATTATTATTTTAAAAAACTATTCAGTCCTTCTTTAACTAGTAGGTCTAAGGATTTTTCTTTGAGCCTAGTCAAAGGTGAGCTCAAGAGATACATCTATTAATTGAATTAGTCAAAGATTTCTCTTGTTCTAATCAATTTTAAGGAGGAAGTACTTTCTGGGCTGATCAAACCTCTCCTTTGAAACCAGTTAGGCATTCAATAAGGATGATATTAAGGGGACTTCAGACCAGTACACTATCTTGACATTTTTTTTTCTATTCAAAGGAAAACCAATTAGATCTCTCACCTAAAGAAGACTAAGGATTTTAGACTAAGACATTGAATAAATATTTTTCAAACACTTCCAAAAGAGGAAATGGGCCTTGGTGTCTTTTCACATCAGCTGGGATGTTTCCAGAGATAAAGAAAGATTTTTGCATCCTTTAACTGATGGCTTTATAGTTTAATTCCCAGTCTCTTCACTTTCCTGGCCAATCTCCTCTTGATATACTATAGTTTAATGTTCTTCCTAAAATGTGGTGCCTAGAACTCAACACAATATGCCATAATTCTTATGTTCCAGAGTAGAACATACCTCCGTCATTATGGACCCTATGAAATTATCACAATACTGTGTCAGTTTCAAGATAAGGTGGTGGGATAGTCCAGTGGTAGGACTGATCTTTTTTCTATGAATATACTTATTTCCCCTCTGTCTTTTCCTTGCTACCCTTTCCTCCCTTCAAGAATTACTCCACTCCCTTTCCCATCAAAGGCCTTGAGATGTCTACAACTTACTTAAGAACTCTATACCACAACTACTCTCAGGGAAAAATCTCTAGTCCACATATAGACTATGAGTTCCAGTAGGGTTTGACCTTCAACAAGTCACATGCCCTCTCTGTCAAGAAAATGAAGGGGTCAGATTAGATGGTTTCCAAAATCCCTTCTGATCTTAAATTTCTGTAGTTCTATTTGTTTTTCCCTTAAGAAAGACTCCAAAGAGGATCCTACTCTTCTTCCCCTTTTGGATCCTCCTCTTTGAATCTGCTGCTCTGCCTAGTTTCCCCTCCCAGGATAAGTTTACTACTTCTAAACTTACCACCATGCTGCTAACTCAAGTTTTGATTGGCACCACTTACCTCAGCTTCCTCTACCCTCTGATTTGGGGAGCAGGAGGGATGGGTACCAAACTCCTCCCATTGTCTTTTTTCATAGAGGGCAGAAACTGTACTCTCAACTCCCCGCACTTTGCATCTGCTGCTCTGCTTGGTTACAACTCTACAAGATGGTCCCAGCCCGACCTCCCACCACTGTGTCCTGTCCCTCCTCTAGATATGCTTTCTTGTCTTTTGTATGTTTTCTCCTTTCGCCCCCCCCCATTATATTAGAAGCTCTTTGAGGGCAGGGACAGTTTTTATTGTTTGGGGGGTTTTGTCCTTTTTATCCTCAGTGTCCAGGCCAGTACCTTGAACATAGTGGATGTTTCATAATGGTGTATGGAATTGAAAGGCAAGAAGGCATTTCCTATAGTCCTTGGCATGAGCTTCCATTCCCAGCCTTGCTTTTGAATCTTGAAGCTGCTTCATTGCCAGAAATCTTTGGCAGGTGCTGGAGGTCAGTATATACTGGAACCGCAGATATTTTGGAGCATATAGTAAAATTTTCCTTTGTGGTGTGTGCTTTTGTATGTTTTATAAGCAAGTCTGCGTCTTTACACATTTTTTCCCGTGCATATGAAACATGATGCTTAAAGAGTGAGCTAAGGTGACTAAAGAAATTTCAATCTCTTGCAGGGAAAAGTCACTATTTTTGTACTTGGAATTCACCTAAAGCAGGGGTTATTAATCCTTTTCTGAGTGGCATGATCCTCTGGCACTCTGGGGAAGCCTATAGAACTGATTTTTAAATACATAAAACAAAATTTGTTGTTGTTTAGTCATTTTCAGTAGTAATCGACTCTTCCTGACCCCTTTTGAGGTTTTCTTTGCAAAGATACTGGAGTAGCTTTCCGTTTCCTTCTCCTGCTCATTTTACAGATGAAGAAACTGAGGCAAACAAGATTGAATGACTTGGGTCCCACGGCTTAGGAAGTGCCTGAAGCTGGATTTGAATTTAGGTCTTCTTGACTCTAGGTCTGGCACTCAATCTACTGGACCACCTAGCTGGCCCCAATAAGATCTGTTACTAGCCCTTAAAGACATGCAGCCAAGTAAGTCCATCTTGGGAAATAATAGTTTAGCAAAGACAATGTAGTACAGAGGAAAAAGCATTTGCTCTCAACTCAGAGAATGTGGGTTCAAATTCCACCTTTGAAGAGAGTTGTGGGACCTTCAATGCAGCTGAACCTGTTTTTCTCATCAATAATGTGAGCATAAGGGGCTGTGATTAGATACCTCTCTTCCCCCAAATCCCTTTTACCTCCAGGATATGATTTAACTTGAATCTGTCTCTCTGGTCCCAGTACTACCAGCTACTTCTTAAACCTACATGAATTAGGCAGGGGCTGGTGGCATGGGTTTAATCTCTTAATGCATAGCTTGGTGATACTTGTGTAAAGGGCCCTTCTCCTTGGGAAACCTGGGACCTTGCAACAGATTCCTTCTACCCTCTAGTTGGGAAGTGGGAGGGCTGACAGAGAAAGCCAAATTGTTTTCTCCCCCCCCCCCCCAGTAGGGCTGAAAAATCCCAAGTGTTTCCCATTTAAGCTGCTTCTTTGTGCCTTGTGGGTGGAATGACTGGCCTTGTGCCCTCTACCCCTTCTAGCCTGTCTGTGGTCTCCCTTCCTTGTCCTCAGTTTTATCAGCTCTCAGCCAAGATCCCCTAAAACACAAATCTATCAGAGTCAGAACTCTATGAATAAAAGGCCCACTGAGCAGGAGCTTGAGGGGGTGTCATGGTGCAGAAATCTGTCTTGGGAAATTCTGCCCCATGAAAACTTACAAAAGGGATGCTATTCTGCACCTGGAAGAAGGCTCACCTACCTGGACCTAGTGAGAAGGGCCAGAAGCCGCCTCAACAAACAGCATACAGCTTTCTTTAGGTGCTTGTTTTCAAGAAAATGATGGTGAAATAGATACAATGCTTAGAGTCAGGAAGATCTGCATTCAAATCCTGTCTCAGAAACTTAGTTTGGTAACCCTGGGAAAGTCACTTTACCGCTCTCAGCCTCGGTTTTCTCAATTGTAAAATGGGGTTGTTGTGAGGGTCTTTGCGAGCCTTGAAGCATTATATAAATGCTAGCTGAGATTGCTGAAGGCTTAATGAATCTTTTTTTTTTTAAAGAAATTTTTGGATAGGGAGAAGAAGAAAGAGATCGGTGTGTATGTGTTTTCTTTTTGCCAGAAACCACAAAATAGTGGTGTCTCTTTCCTTCCTTGTCAAATATTCCCGAGGGTTTTGTTGGGTTTTTTCTCTCTCAGCTTTCTTCTGTTGCTCTGAAGAAAATCTGTCCCTTACAGATGAGCCGCGAGACAGCCAGAGAGGCTGACTTGGAAGGAAGGGAAGTAACAGGATGAACAGGGCAGAAATAAAACTTAATCCTGAAAAGCAATGGGATTTAGGCCAATGGCATTGCTGAGGCATTTGGGGGTTTTGCCCTTAGGTTGTAATGCATTGATTAAAGTTTTTGTTGTTCAGTCAAGTTGGACTGTTCAACCCCTTTTGGGATTTTCTTGGTTTGTCATTTCCTCCTCCAGTTCATTTTATATATGAGGTAACTGAGGCAAACAGGGTTAAGTGACTTGCCCAGGGTCACACAGCTAGTATGAGTCTGAGGCCAGATTTGAACTCATGTCTTCCTGACTCCAGGCCAAGCCACTCTACCACCTAGCTGCTCTAATTAATTAGTTAAACTAGAATATGTTGTTAAATAGCAGCAAAGGGACTTGCAAGCAGTGACGGCAACCTGGTCATCTTATTGGAATGAGTATAGAAAATAATTGCAGCATTTGGAGAATGACATCATTGCCCGTGGGCCAGAACTCAGGGGAATTTGCCTCTGGCAGGTCAACTAGTATGATTTGAGATTGCAAAATTTGCCAGGGAGGTGGAGAGGCTGGGGCTAGGGGTGGGGTGGGACCTAAAGGCACCTGGAGAGTGATGTTGAGACACTTTGCCCATAAGACCATGGTGATTTTTACAGAATCTTCCATAAAATATTGCAGCCAATTGACTAAGTAGAATTTCACTCATGGAGATAATTACAAAAGATACCAAAAGAATAGCAATGGCTGACACAGCAATATTTTTGTTCTTTAAATTTTTTTTTTAATATTTAGGTGGTTTTTTTGGTGTGGGGGGGCAATGAGGGTTAAGTATAATATTTAGTTTTTTTAAAAAATTATTTTAAAAAATATTTTTTAAAAATTGAGTTTTGAATTCTCTCCTTCCCTTCTTCCCTCCCCCCACCCACTGAAAAGTCAAGTAATATGTCAATTATATATGTGAAATCATGCAAAACATACTTCCATATTAGCCTTTTCTTATAAAACAAGAAAAATAAAGTGAGAAAGTTATACTTCAATCTGCACCCAGAGTTCATCAGTTCTCTCTCTGCAGGTGGATAGCATTTTTTTCATCATAAGCTCTTTGAAATTATTTCAGATCAATGTATTGATCAGAGTATCTAAGTCTTTCACAGTTGCTGTTCTTGTGCACAATGATCTCCCAGTTCTTCTCACTTCACTTTGCATGAGTTCACATAGGTCTTGCCATGTTTTTCTAAAACTACCCGACTTGTCGTTAAGAGCTGTTATAAATATTTTTGCACATATAGGTCCTTTTTTATCTTTGATATCCTTGGAATATAGACCTAGTAGTCATATTTCTGGGTAAAAAGGTATACACAGTTGCGGTAGATATGTATGCACAGGTATGCCCTTTGGGCATAGCTCCAAATTGTTCTCCAGAATAGTTAGACTAGTTCACTATTTCATTAGCATACATATTTCCCCCTGATCCCCTCTAGTATGTCATTTCTGATAGGTGTGAGGTAGTACCTCAGAGGTATTTTAATTTGCCTTTCTCAAATTAATAGTGATTTAGACCATTTTTTCATATAACTATAGATTGCTTTGATTTCTTCTTCTGAAACCTGCCAGTTTGCATCCTTTGACCATTTATCAGTTGGGGAATGGCTCTCATTTTTATAAACTTGACAGTTCTATACTCAGTATTTATTTGAGAAATAAGGCCTTTATCAGAGAAACTTTTCGTAAAAATTGTTGATATTCAATTGTCTGTGGTGCCTTTTAGCAAAATAATTCCCTGATTATCACTTTTAATTTGGTCTATTTTTGCTTTTGCTTTGCCTGAGATCATGATTACTATCCTTATCTTTTTTACTTCAGCTAAAGCATATTAGATTCTGCTCCAGCCCTTTATTTTAACTTTGTATGTGTCTTTCTGTTTCAAGTGTGTCTCTTGTAAATAACATATCGTTGGATTCTGGTTTCTAATCTTCTCTGCTATCTGCTTGTTTTATGGGTGAGCTTATCCCATTTACATTCATAGTTATGATTACTAACTTTTCTCTCTCCATCTTATCTTCTTCTGTTTCTTCTTCTTCTCTCTTCCTTTTTATCCTGTCTCTCCTCAAAAGTTGTTTTTGCTTCTAACCACTGCCTCCTTTAACCGCCACCTTCCTTTCATCATTCCCACCCCCCTCCCCACTTCTCTTTTAGAGTAGATTGTGGTACAGTGGATAAAGTGCCAGACTTGGAGTCAGGAAGACTCATCTTCCTGAGGGCAAATCTGGCCTCAGACATTTACTAGCTGTGTGACCCTGGGTAAGTCACTTCACCCTGTTTGCCTCAGTTTCTTCATATGTAAAAAGAACTGGGGATGGAAATGGCAAACTACTCTAGTATCTTTGCCAAGAAGACCCCAAATGGGATGATGAAGAGTTGGACATAACTGAGAAATGACCAAACAATTCCTTTATCTTATACCCTTCCCCTCCTACTTCCCTATTGGTTAAGTTGGATTTCTATACACACTGGTATGTATGTGTGTGTGTGTGCGCGCGCGCGTGTGTTCTTCCCTCTTTGAACCAATTCCAATGAGAGTGAAGTTCAAGCATTTTCTGCCCCCCATTTCCCCCCAAACTGTAAAAGCTCTTCTTTGTGTATCTCTTTTATGTGAGAAAATTTTTTTCCCAGTACATACCTCTTTCCTTCTTTTTCACTCCTTAATTTTTTTGGTTTGTTTTTGCAGGGCAGTGAGGGTTAAGTGACTTGCCCAGGGTCACACAGCTAGTAAGTGTCAAGTGTCTGAGACCAAATTTGAACTCAGGTCCTCTTGAATCCAGGGCTGGTGCTTTATCCACTGTGCCACCTAGCTGCCTCCTGACCCCTTCATCTTTTGTAGATAATTCCAATATAATTGACTCACAACTGTGCCTTCTGTTTATGTAAACTCCTTTTAACTGCCATAATGATGATAAATGTCTTAGTAGTTACATGTATCATCTTCCCATATAGGAATGTAAACATTTAAATTTTGTTGAGTCACATGATTTTTTTTTTCATGTTTACCTTTTTATACTTCTCTTGAGTCTTGTATTTGAAAATCAAGTTTTTTATTCAGCTCTGGTCTTTTCTTCAGGAATGTTTGAGAGGCCTCTAATTAAATATCCATTTCCTCCCCTGAAGGATTATACTAATTTTTGCTGGGTAGGTTATTCTTGGTTGTAATCCTAGCTCCTTTGCCTTCCAGAATATCATATTCCAAGACCTCTGCTCCTTTAACATGGAAGCTCCTAAATCTTGCATGATCCTGATGGTGGCTCCATGATATTTGAATTTTTCTTTCTGGCTGTTTGATATAGTTTCTTAGATGCAGAGGAGTTAAGGGTCTTGCTTAGGGTCACAGAGCTAGTGTATTTAAACCCATGTCTTCCTAACTCCAGATTCAATACTCTACCACAAAGCCTCTTAAACTGTGGGTCACAACCCTATATGGGGTTGTGTAACAATGTATGGGGTTACAAAAAATTTGGCAACAGTAAAAGATTATGTATATCTCTTTTGTATACCTATATACCTGGGATCACATAACAATATCTCTGGAGAGGGGGGCAGCTAGGTGCCTCAGTGGATAGAGCACTGGCCCTGGATTCAGGAGGACCTGAGTTCAAATTCAGCCTCAGACACTTGACACTTACTAGCTGTGTGACCCTGGGCAAGTCACTTAACCCCAATTGCCCTGCCCCCCCCAATATGTATATATTAAGAAGCCTTGCACTACCAGATCATAATGCCTCACATTCCATTATGTTGCCATATCACAATGCATTTAGCTAATCTCCAGTTCATGGGTGTCCAGGTGGTATAGCAGAGCTTTTTATTAATGCTGCAAGGGGGAAAAGAAGGAAAGCTCTGCAATAATAATTGTGGGCATTTTCAGTGGAAGTCCTGGACAAACCAATTTACTCCTCCAATAGGGTGTGATGAAAGTCTTACCACATTTACCCAAGATATACTTACTTGGCTGTTTGTCTTTAGGGGCTAGTAACAGGTCTGATAAGAGGTAAGGTATTTTGGAGGCGGAGTGAGAAATGCAAGTTTCAAGAATAAATAAGAGGGGGCGGCTAGGTGGCGCAGTGGATAAAGCACCGGCCCTGGATTCAGGAGTACCTGAGTTCAAATCCAGCCTCAGACACTTGACACTTACCAGCTGTGTGACCCTAGGCAAGTCACTTAACCCCCATTGCCCCGCAAAAAAAAACAACAACAAAAAAAAAAAGAATAAATAAGAAACAGACAGAGGCCAAGAAGAGAAGAGAGGACACTAATGCACTGGAATTAGATTTTTGTTTTTTTAATTGCTAAGTGGTGGCAGAGGTTTTAGTAATTGGCATTTCTATACTTTATTGAAACTTCATAACAAACCACCCTAGGAGGTAGGCACTCTAAGCATTTTTTTTACCCATGTCTTAGACCTGTAATTTTTACTGATGCAGAGAACCCCTAGGGAGAAAATTCCCTCTACCAATGCAGGTATTGTTATTCCCATTTTGCACATGAGGAAACTGAGGCTTAGAGAGATTAACTGCTTTAACCATGGCCACACAGCTAGTACAAGAGGCAGGATTCACACCCAAGTCTTTCTCATTCCAAGGCCTTCACTCTATCCACCATATGACAATACCTCTCAACAAGAATGACCCCATCCAATGATAGATCCCAATTCCATTTTTAAAAAGACTCATTTTATTGTCTCTAGCTTTTAAAATTTGGCTTAAATATAATAAAAGAATAAAGGCATTATAAATCAGGAGCTGGTGTCACAATAAGCTTCTGAAATATATGGACATTACAGATGAAAAACCTAGGCATATTTCAATAGATAATTTATTAATCCCTCAAGATTTATTTAAATGATTTTCCTCTCCTTTCCCTATTCCTGATGCAGCAGTATCAATCTATTTCTTATTTATTGAGACATGCTTTCATCTCTCCCAGGGCAGACTCAGCTTTTGAGGACAGGGAACAGGAAGAAACACCGACATTCTTATATGATTAAAAAATCATCTACATGTCAAAAGGTCTGGGGCTTTGCCCGACTGAAGGCACCATGTTGACAATGTGCCAGCCACTCTGGGCCTGTAGCTAATTTGTATCAGAAGGAACAGATGGTAGGTGCCCACGTCTCCAGCATGGCGTCCTTGGAAACAGCAGGCCCCGGCAACGTGATGACTGTGTCTATGTGACATTTAGCTCTCTTCAGCCCAGGGTCTTGAAAGGCTCTGGAACATGAAAACACCACATCCTCAATGGTACTTACATAGTGGGGGGAGTACCAGCCTGGGAACGCCATTAAGTGAGGAGTAGAATGTGGGACAAAGATAAATCAGGCCCACACCAGAGGCCTTTGTGAAGGAGTTAATGACATCAGGTATAAATTTTTTTTTTTTTTAAAGTGAGGCAATTGGGGTTAAGTGACTTGCCCAGGGTCACACCGCTAGTAAGTGTTAAGTGTCTGAGGCCGGATTTGAACTCAGGTACTCCTGACTCCAGGGCCGGTGCTCTATCCACTGCACCACCTAGCTGCCCCCATCAGGTATAAATTTAAGGCACTGGGAAGTGAGACAGATGTATCCAAAAAATCTCACTGGTTTTAATAGTAGTAGTAGTAATAATAATTGGGACCAATCCTTCAGCACTCAAAGGTTTGCAATGCGCTTTATATTATTTCACTTGATCTTTATAACAACCATTGAAAGCCTGTGCTATTATTTCCATTTTGCAGATAAGGAAACTGAGGCTGAGAGAGGTCAAATGACTTGCCTAGAGTCACAAAGCTACTAAGTGTCTGAGGTCAGGTTTAGAACACAGGTCTTCCTGACTCTAGGTCCAATGCTTTATCCATTGGGCCACATAGCTGTTAGGCCTTCCTTCCATCACCCACTTGCTCACCTGCCTGGACTTCCCCTATTTCATGACTCCAGAATTCTCACATTCTGCATGTTTTGCCCTTCTCCCAGGACCTGTCACCGAGCTTCACAACGTTGTTATCATTCACAGAGCAGGAAGGAACCTCAGACACAATTCTAATCCAAATTATATTTTGTTGTTGGTCAACAAGATTCATTAAGCCCTTATTCTGGGGAGCAGCTAGGTGGTGCAGTGGATAAAGCACCAGCCCTGGATTCAGGAGGACCTGAGTTCAAATCTGGCCTCAGACACTTGACACTTACTAGCTGTGTGACCCTGGGCAAGTCACTTAACCCTCATTGCCCTGCAAAAGAAAAAAAAAAGGAAAGCAAAAAAGCCCTTATTCTGTATAGTAAATACCTCGTTCTATACTCAGCATCTCTTGTCTCTTCCAAGATGAGAGGAAGTTGTGTCTTCTCTCTTCTTCGGGGACAAACTTGATCATTACAATTACATCAAGTTTTGACTTTCTATGGGCATTTTCTTTTGAATTCTTTTGGGACATTTTATACTGTTTTTTGTTGTTGGGTCATTTTTAGTTGTCTAACTCTTTGTGACCTCAGTTGGGGTTTTCTTGGCAAAGATATTGGAGTGGTTTGTCATTTCCTTCTCTAGCTCATTTTATGGATGAGTAAACTGAGACTAACAGGGTTAAATGACTTGCCCAGGATCACACAGCTAATGTCTGAGGCCAGATTTGAACCCAGGAAGATGAGTATTCCTGAGTCCAGACCCAGCATCTATTTGCTGCATCACCTAGCTGTCCATTTTATGCTGGGCTTGTCCAGTTTTCTGGCTGCAGAGAATGTGACAAATAAATCCCATGGCCTGGAGTCATCTGGGCCCTGTGGGGATTCCATTGCCTTCCAAAAGAAACATTTACCAAGTCTTAGTTCTGTCATTAAAAAAAAGGGAAGGGTCAACTAGGTGACCTCTAAGGCTCCTTTCAACTTGAAATCCAAATGCTGTGAAGATGGGATCTCCTTATACTTCTTTCAGAAACTGTCTAAAAGCTGAGGAACATGAGTTAAGGATTGTGTACCCTTTACTTTATGGAGTACTGAATTTCAGTTCGCTACCTCTTTCCTCTTTGGTTCACCTTTCATAGGGAGGCAATTTTTTGACTCCCGCACCCCACCCCATGCTTCTGTATTCATCACAGTTCAGAGTACTCCACCAGCTTTTTTGCCATTATGCCAGTCATAATTTCTTGTCAGGTCCAAGGGCTCTGTAAATGTTCCCTTGGTTCACCACACATTAGGACAAGTAAGAGCAGCTCTGTGCTTAGAATGAAATGAAAAATCATTCTTTTAAGCAAAAGGAGGAGCCAAGTTGATGGGGACAGTTGAGCATTTACTGGGCTTTCAGGTATAGTTGTGTGACTTTCTGCCCACAAAGCTATTGGAGACCAAAAGGTCAGTAAAGGGTCTAGGGTTTCATGGAGTTACATGAAATATCTGAACTAAACTTGTAGTGATTGCCACACACCAGCTTTAATTAAGTGAGGTTGTGGCTTAAAACACACACACACACACACACACACACACATATATACACATACACATATACACACACATACATACACACATACACACACACATACACACACATACATACACACATCCCAATTGCCGTTTCCTTCATAATTAATGTTCAGTGAAGCTCAGCATGCTGCCACCACCAAGAAGATGGCCTTCATCCTTAAGAAGCCAAACTGCTTGGCTTCCTTCTGCTGTGCAATAGGCTGGCATATTCCATTTGGGCTAGTTCATTTTGTTGCTGTATTTAAATGTAGATGGTTGAGAAGATTACGGCTGAGAGAAATGGATAATAAAATGGTCCTGCTGGGTTCTATCCTGATTAGCTCTTTTCTGCTTCTGTGTCTAATTTGCCTGGCTTGCAGAAACTTGCAGAAAATCAAAGAGATGAGTTTATATCCAAGAGGCATCCCTGTAAACTCACCCTGAAAATGGGAAGGTCAGCTGGGCCTGACCCTGGTTCAGTACCATCATCCCCAGCCAGAAGGACTTGGCAGTTAGAAAGGCTTGTGTAGGGACAGGGATTAGGGGTGGGGAGACAGAGATGGAGACGGAGACAGAGAGACAGAGGCAGACAGACATAAAGAGATAGGAAGACAGAGAAAAAAGACAAGGAAGAAGGAGAGGAGACAGAATGGAAGGAGAGATGGAGAAGGGAGAAAGGAGATGTTTCGCTTCTGTAATAGAGTCCTGTTTTTTTCCTCAATTACATGTAAAAAAAAATTATTTTCCTTTTCATGTAAAAAAGATTTCTTTCTTTAAAAAAAAGTTTATTAAACATTTACTATTAAATATTGATAGTCAATTAAACTTGCTCAGTAACCATTTGTATTTAAATTAATTAATTTCAATACATAAAATATAACCATTTTTGAATTACTCACTTTGTTTTCATCAGGATGAAGGGTTCACATATCTATTTTTCTTCCCTTTTCCCCTTATATGATCATGGTGTGTATGTACTCAATGTGATCTCATATGGGGTCAAGTAACTGAATGTGGGGGTTGTGAAAAAATTGGCACCAGTAAAAGGGTATGTGTACCTATTTTATATACCTACATACTTGGGATCATGTAAACATTTCTTGGGTAAAAAGGGGTTCAGAGTGAAAAAGGTTTAAGAAGCCCTTATCTATGTTGATGATTCTACTTTTTTTCACTTCTCATTATCTTATTAAGGTCCTTCCAGATTTTGTTCTTTGTGCTTGTCGGTCTTCATTGCAACCTCCTATCCCATTATATTAATATAGAGAAAGGGACTGGTCCTGGGATTTCATTACTGTGGGCAACTACCAAGTTTCCTTTAGTAAAGCAGGTGGGCACCTTTTTGCAGCTGAATCTTCCACATCTGCCTGAAGCACTGAGGTTTTATGGGCTTGTTCGGGCTCACGTAGCCAGTATGTGGGAGATGTGGTAATTGAATGTAGGTCTTCCTGTTTTTTAAGGCCTCTCTCCATCCATTATACCATACTTCCTCTGCATTAATCTGCCACAATTAATTTTCATTTCCCTCAGTAGAATAGGGTTCTCTCAGGCACAGTGAAAGTGGTGAATAGGATGTGGGGGGTTAGAGTGGGTAATTGTGGGACCAGGTTGAAGGCGAAGGTTTGAGTTGAGGTTGCAGAGGTGAGAAGGTGTTGACCAGGGTACCAGCTATAATTAACAGGGATGCTATTCGGTCATTTTACTTGTGTTTGACTCTTAGTAACTCCATTTTGGGATTTTCTTGGCAAAGGTACTGGCTTTGCCATTTCTTTCTCCAGCTCATTTTCAAATGTGGAAACTGAGGATAACAGGGTCAAGTAACTTGACCAGGGTCATCACACAACTAATAAGTGTCTGAGTCTGGATTTGAACTCAGATCTTCCTGAGGCTCTATTTACTGTGTCACCTAGCTGTCCTGTTAAGAGGGATGGTAGAAACTTTAAAGTGAGAGGTTTTTGTGTAGAGACAGAAAGAAAAGAGAAATGGGACTCCTGGATGCTGTAATCATGAAGAATGATTTAAAAAGAAAGAGGAAACACTTAGTTTATTGAGACAAAGAAATACCGATAGGAAAAAACATTGAGATAGAAGAAAATATGTGCCCCCCCCCACACACACGTATGCACACGTGAGTCCAGGTCAGACTATAATATTGCAAATGGAATGATCATAGGCTTGTATGTATGTATGTTTATTCATTTTCAGTCGTGTCCAACTCTTCATGACCCCTTTTGGGGTTTACTTGGCAAAGATATTGGAGTGGTTTGCCATTTCCTTCTCCAGCTTATTTTTACAGGTGAGAAACTAAGGCAGATAGAGTTAAATGACTTGCCCAGGGTCACAAAGCTAGTGTCTGAGGCCAGATTTGATCTCAGGAATATGAGTCTTCTAGACTTGAGACCTGGCACTTTTTCCACTGAATCACCTAGCTACCCTGTTCATAGGGTTGGACCTCAGTAAACCTCAACTGCAATAGAACATGAGCTCTCTGAGAACAGGAATGGTTTTTGTCTTTGTATCTCCAACACATAATATATTATCTGGTGTATCATAGGTGTTTAATTGAGTGGAAAGAGCACTGGATTAGGTCAGAGCACAAGTGTTCAACCCCAGGCAAGTCACTTAACCTCTTTGAGCCTCAGTTTCCTCATCTGTAAAATGTGTCCAATTGGATTAGGTGACTTCTGAAGTCTAGTCTAACTCTAGATCTGGGATGGCTTATCATGACTACTAGAGGTCATGGTGATGAACTTTTCACACACATTGAAATTGGGGCACAGAAAGGCTTTGTGGTTCATCATAAAATCAACTAATTCCAAATGTGGCCTTATTTAGGTCTCTTTGCTTATTTCAGGTCTTCTTGAGTCAGTGGCCTGGTAACTGAAGTCATGAACTAGACAGTCCAGTGGGAGCAAATTTGCCTGAATGGTATTAAAAGTCAGAAAGGTTTTGGGGCTTTTAGCAAAACCAGGAGACCATATTAGGCCTTGGCCTAAGGTGATGCTGGCCAGGCAATTTTGAGTCTTTATTTTCTTCTTAATTGTTGAGTGAAATTAGGTTACTTTACAACTCATTGCTGCTTTGTGGTCAACTTTTGAACTTGTGTAGGAGCAGTAGCCACAGAGTTTTGTTTTGTTGCTGATGTTTTAAAAATAGCCACCAACTTAAAGATTTTTTTTAAAACCCAATATACCATCACATTAAATAGTTAGAAAGGAAATAGAGAAAGTAAAGAAAAAAACAATATTTTTGCTTGATCTAACACCTACCCTTGCTAATAAGATGCAAAGAATTATGTATATTTTTTGGGTCAATTGAGACACAAACAGTAAGTGTCTGATGCCAGATTTGAACTTAGGTCCTCCTGACTCCAGTCTATCCACTACACCACCTAGCTGTCCCTAAACAGTTACTCTTGAAAATTGTAAAGGGTGATTTATTTTAGAAACACTACCTGAGTACCAAAGGTTAAATATACAAGTTCTTGTTCAGGTTTTTCTTTTCTTTTTTATTCCTTTCTTTTTTTTTTTGTGAGGCAATTGGGGTTAAATGACTTGCCCAGGGTCACACAGCTAGTAAGTGTGTCAAGTGTCTGAGGCTGGATTTGAACTCAGGTCCTCCTGAATCCAGGGCTGGTGTTCTATCCACTGTGCCACCTAGCTGCCCTCTTGTTCAGTTTTAAGGCAGCTGGTTGGTGCAGTGGGCAGAGCATTTGGCCTGGAGTTAGTCACACTCTCTGTGTAATCCTAAGCAAGTCACTTAACCCTGTTTGCCTCAGTTTCCTCATCTGTAAAAGGAGCTGGAGAAGGAAATGGTAAACCATGCCAGTATCTTTGCCATGAAAACCCCAAATGGGGTCGTGGAGGCTTGAATGTGACTGAAAAACAACTCAACAACAACATGTGCTAGACTCTGTTCTGACTTTAAGCTGTTAGAGCTTAACATTTCATTAAGACTTTTACCATGTATATGTGTGTATATCAATGTATATGTGTGTAAGTATAGGCATATGTATTTGTATATATGTATGTGGTTATTTACATTCATATACACATACACCTATCTTTATGGAAGACTTTTGTTTGGATTTTTATTTTTGCCTTGGGATATTAGGAAGGGTGAGCAAGAGCCAGATCATACTGGCTCTCAAGAGTTCCACCTGGGATATTGGCAAACACTAAAAATTAGGCTTCATTTATTGTCTCGTTGCTTCTCTAGACTTAAGTGATGAATCAAACATTAATTATGCAAGTTAAAGGGGTGCTTTTGTGTACTTATTTTTAGAAAGCTGGTTGTTAAATATTTACTAGCATCCTTCTCAATATTAGTCACCTAGAGTGAGGTTATCAGCACTGGCATGATGTTGAATGGATACACACAGGTTCAGAGAGTCATATCTTTACTCTACCCTGGAAACTCTTTCCATTATAAAGGCTTTGTGATTCATAAGGTATCCTGGGTAGATTCTAAACTTGGAGTCTAGGAGACTTGGGGTCTCATCTTGCCTCTGACACTCACTAACTCTGTGACTGTGAGCAAGTCCTTTGCCTTTTCTGGGCCTTGGGCAACTCTCTAAGGTTTGTGAGTGATGAATAGATTCTATTCTGCCAGTGAAAGGTCCTTGACATATACTTTCCTACTCTGGCTTTTCAATAATTAGTGGAGCTGGGTTGAATTTGGTGTCACTTAAGGATAAGCATAGGGCAGCTAGGTGGCACAGTGGATAGAGTGTCTAACCTGGAGTCAGGAAGACTCCACTTCCTGAGTTCAAATCTGACCTCAGACACTTATTATCTGTATGACCTTGGGCAAGTCAATCCTGTTTGCCTCAGTTTCCTCATCTGTAAAATGAGCTGGAGAAAGAAATGGAAAGTCACTTTAGTACCTCCACCAAGAAAACCCCAAATGGGGTCATGAAGATTTGGACATGATTGGACAGCTACAACAAGGATTAGAATGCCTCAAATGACAGGACTTGATTCCTGCAAAGTTTCTCTGGGCTAACATTCCTCTGGTGTTCTCCATAGCATATGACTAACTACAGGAAGAGGAGAAAAGGAACAAAACTCAAATCACCAAAAGAATAAAATATGTATCACCTACTCCCAACTTGGGTTTCTTATATCCTTCCACGCTACATACATAATAGGTTATGCACTAATTGCTCTAAATACAGCCAGAGTTTAATAGGGACTTCGTATTTTCTGGTTATAATTTTATGTGGGTCCATGGAGGACCCCTCCTTATGTGGAACCATGCTTTGAGAAGAACAAGCAGCCATGACTCAGCTGATGTATAACCTAAACAACTGTGTAATCCAAAGAAATGAATGGAATAAAGTCAGTCCTTGAAATCAAAGGAATGCCCATCAATTGGGGAGCAGCTAAACAAACTGTGGTTTATGATGGTGATGGAATATTATTGTGCTATAAGAAATGACAAGCAGGGTGATTTCAGAAAGGCCTGGAAAGACACGTAAGAATTGATGTATAGTGAAGAGAGAAGAATCAAGAGAACATTGTTTACTGAGACAGCAAAATTGTTGGATGAAGAACTGTGAATTGCTTGACTTTTCTCAACAATACAATGATCCAAGACAATCCCAAAGGACTATTGATGAAACATACTATCCACATCCAAAGAAAGAACTGATAATGATGGAACAGACTGAAGCATGCTATTTTTCACTTTCTTTCATTTTTTTTCTTTTAAGCAAATTTTCTTGTACAAAATGACAAATATGGTAATGTTTTACATCATCATGCATATATAACCCATATCTGATTGTTTGCTACCTCTGGGAGGAGGGAGGGGAGGGAGGAAAAGAGGGATAAAAATTGGAACCCAAAACTATAAATAAAAATGTTTATTACAAAAAAAAAGAAAGTCAACAGATTACAACCTGCTTCCTTATGAATGAGTGAATCAGTCTCACCCATACTCAGGTCTTTCTTTTCACTTCCATATTTAGGAAGCTTCTATAAGTAAAGACAAATGCTCAGTGCCAGCAGTGTGGGTCAAGTTTTCTATATGAAGGATAGTTCTTTGTTTTTTGTTTTTGTTTTGTGTGTGGGACAATGAGGATTAAGTGACTTGCCCAGGGTCACACAGCTAGTAAGTGTCAAGTGTCTGAAGTCAAATTTGAACTCAGGTCCTCTTGAATCCAGGGCTGGTGCTTTATCCACTGCACCACCTAGCTGTCCCTAAATCTGATTTTTAAAATGAAAGTATTTATTAAAGGTAGCAAAACATTTAAAATAGCTTTAATTTGAGCTATATGAAGGCTTAGAGAGATCATCATGGAACAGGGATTATAGTTTCTAAATCCATAGTATTTGGACCAAAGAATTCATGTAACCTTTCCAGAAAACCTTTGTGAATATCATGAAACTATAGTAAAAGCCTAATATTATAGCTTTTCTTGGGTTATTCTATAGATAAGTGAGAAAAATTTTATTCTCTACATTAGGAATGTCTAGGCTAAAACACAAACTCTTCTATTTGGCATTTAAAGCTCTCACATCCTATTCATTTTATGTTTCAGCCAAACTGACCTATTTGTTGTTTTCCAGACACATTCTATTGTTTATCATCCCTCCCCCATCCCCATACCTAGATTGCACTCACTCTTTTCTTAGCTCTTTCTCTTAGAACAGCTTCCATTAAAGCTGGTCTCATCTACTCAGCTCTGAATATGATACACAGACTTTGTACTACTCCATACCAAACTGTGGTGAAGCCCCTTCTCTTGGTCCTTGAATAGCATTTGCAACAGGAAGAGAGTCAAGCAGCCACAGAGACAGGGGAGGAAGTTGTTTGCAGACACACATCGTGGAAAGACCAGGTGCTGACCCCAGGATATGGTAGTAGTATTGAACTGCAGGCTATTTAAAGATGAGTTCTGTTAAAAAAAGAAACTTGTCCCCCACAAAAACAGAAACAGTGATGCACAGTTATGTAAACAAGTACCTATTTTATTTCTCTTCAGTACTCAGTGCATGGGTGAGGAGCAAGAGCAAGAGACAGAGAGACAAAGACAGAGAGAGAGAGAGAGAGAGAGAGAGACTGACTCAGAATTACTTGAGGAAGGGGATATTTAAACAGCAGGGTCATAGTTTTAGGGGATGCAGTTAAGATTTATGATCTTATTTTTTGAGGGAGATGCCTATACGGTTTGGAATCTGCCATGGGTGCTGATCACAGCAAACATGGATTTCTCATTCCATTTCAATCTGACAGTTCAAGCCTAGAGCATAAATGGTAAAACAGGCAAGGGAAGAGTTTCTGTAAATAAGCTACTATGAGCTCAAACTGCTTCAGAGGGTCCACTCCTGGCCACCCCAATGGATTGTTGGTGTGTTCTCATTAAGTCCTCTCATTATCTAGATAACTGGGGGCTCAAACAATTTAGGGTACCCCTATTTTCTACAGTTCTACACTTGTGTGATCTAGTCTGGTCACTGTGAGAGTGAATTGGGGTGAAGTCCAGAAGTTCAGAAGTAGAGCTGGTAGATGAACAAGGACTGGCTGGCCTGGTTCCTTCCTCAGTATGGAGGATCTGGGAGGAGCTCACCAATAGGAAAGAGAGGCTGAGGCAGCATTGTGATATTCTAGGATGAAATACCTCAAAGTACTAAGGAAATTTCTAGGGTGAGCAGGAACTGTGGCTTTGTTTTGGGTCTCTGGGGCCAATGGGGTAAGTAGTGCAGGGCTTTGGGCACAGAGGAATTCAGTCAAGGAAAAGGTGAATGCCTGGAGACTCAACTGAATACTATTAATAAATAGAGTGCTTTAAAGTTTGCAGAGCAGTTTACATATGTTATCTCACTTTATTCCTGCAACAACTCTGTGTGGTAGGTACTATCATTATCCCCATTTTATAGATAGCAAAATTAAGGCTGAGAGGTTAAGTGCCTGGGGCAGGATTCAATCTCAGGTCTTCCTGATTCCTGATTCCAAAACTCTACCCATTGCTACAATTAGCTGCTCAGTGGGAAGTCTCCTCCTGACATTGTGCCCATTTAGAGGCCCTTGATAGCTAGAACTCGAGTGTCCCAGCTACCTATTCCATCATCCATCTGTCTATTTTGTCCACCATCTCTTGCCTACTCTTTAGTTGGCCTTCGGTCTCCTTTTTCTCCATTCAACTCTCTCTCAATCTTTACTCACAACCCAGGCCCTGGATATTCCTGGATCTATCCCTAATGATATCATTTGTAAGAATAGAAGATTCCTGGTGATGAGTCCAGGGATTACTTTGTACTTGTGAGACAGACTCTCATGTGCCAGATTTTGCCTGTGAGTAGAGCTGAGGGCAACAATGTTGTAAGAATGTTTCCTGAATCCAGAGGAGAAGGCAGGCCTGATCTTTTAAGTTTTTCTTTTCTTTCTTCTGACTCTCCTTACATGCTGACCTGGGAGGACAGGTGCTGTGGTTCCTAGAATGATGTGAAGGGGGAGGGAAGGAGAGGAAAGCAATTTGAGAAGTAGCAGTCATGCAGAGAGGGTGTTTGGGTGGGGTCAAAGTCATACTACCTCCTCTTCCAGTGGGGCAGTGGAGAGAGGGCCAGGCAGGAAATAAGAGCTGAGCTCTTCCTCAGCTGACCTTAATAGGAACCCCTGCAGTTCCAGCACCCAAGAAGGGAAGAGTCTTTGCTTAAGGTAAGAATATTCTGACTCCAAACTTCTTGAAGGGAAATCCCACCCCACCCTAAAAATGAACAAACTAACAAAAAAAACCCCTCAACCTTTCTATTAAGTTCAGTCTTGGAGCAACTTTCTGAACTTGGGTCTATCTGGTGCCAGGCGATGACAATTAGTCAGTAGATTAAAATGAGTGGAGCCTGACAAATGTAAGGAGTAGGCTGGGTTAGGGAGTATGTGATTTCAGGGACTGTTCCCTTTCTTGAAATTTAGCTTTCTCAGCTGCTCAAAGCTGTCCTGGGTATCCTGGTGACATGGGTTCAGTCTCTTTCTTCTCTCAAAGTGTGGTAACCCTTTGAAGAATAACACACTTAACTTTATTGGTCATATTGTATGAGTGAGTTTATCTGATACTTTCATGTGAGCAGATTGTTTTAAATTTTTGATCAGTTTTTATTGAGTAGTGATTTCATTCCCTAGAGTTTTGTCCCCCACTTGTCAGACAAGACATTTATTGTGTTTCCTTTATGCCAGGCACTGTGCTAAGTGCTAATGATACAAAGAAAGACAAAAAAACACATTCCCTGCCCTCAAGAGCTCACAGTTGAATAGGGGAGATAACATGCAAGCAATTTAGGACATAAGATAGATATAGATATTTTATAATCTATAAAATAATTTATATGATTATATCTAGATACAAGATGGATATAGTTATATCTATAATTTATAAAATACAAGGTAAACATTGATATATGATATGCATAGATGTATCTATAATATGTAATATAGTAGTTATATCACAATAATTATATATTAAATATGACATATATAATATACAGATATGCCTATAATCTATAAGATATAGATATATGGGTATAAAGACATAAAGACATAAGATAGATATATCGAGTCTATAATCTACATGATTATATCTATATTTATCTTACATGCATATAATTGCTATATGTCACTATACATTTATATATAATAAACAGGACAAATAGAAGGTAAACTGGGGAAGGAAGGACCAGGAAAGGCCTCTTGCAGAAGGTGGGATTTTAATTGAGTCTTGAAGGAAGCCAGAAGGTAGAGATGAAGTGGTAGAACATTCTCTGAATGGGGAAGAGTTGGTGAAAGGAACAGGGTTGGCAGCTAGAGTGTTGAGTGTGAATAACAGCAATTAGGTCACTGTAGCTAGATTATGAAATATGTGGAGGGAATCAAAGTGTAAGAAGAAGGTAGGAAGGGATTAGGTTGTGAAATATTTTAAAAGTCCCAAAGAGGATTTTATATTTATTTGATCTTGGAAGGAATAGAAAAGGAGTTTATTGAATGGGAGGAGGGGTCAGACTTATACTTTGGGAAAATCACTTTGGAGGGGAGAATGGATTGAAGTGGAGAGAGACTTGAGGCAGAGAGATCAACCAGAAGGCTATTGCAGTACTCTAGGTGTGAGGTGATAAGAACCTGAACCAGGGTGGTGGCTGTGAGAGTAGAGAGCAGAGAATATATCAATCAATCTCTCTCTCTCTCCCTCTCTCTCTCTCTCTCTCTCTCTCTCTCTCTCTCTCTCTCTCTCTCTCTCTCTCTCTCTCTCTCTCTCTCTCCCCCTCTCTCTCTTCTCTCTCTCTCTCTTCTCTCTCTCTCCCTCTCTCCTCTCTCTCTCTCTTCTCTCTCTCTCCCTCTCTCCTCTCTCTCTCTCTCTCTCTCTCTCTCTTCTCTCTCCTCTCTCTCTTCTCTCTCTTCTCTCTCTCTCTTCTCTCTCTCTTTTCTCTCTCTCTTTTCTCTCTCTCTCTTTTCTCTCTCTTTTCTCTCTCTCTCTCTTTTCTCTCTCTCTTCTCTCTCTCTCTCTCTCTCTCTCTCTCTCTCTCTCTCTCTCTCTCTCAGAGAGGTAGAAATGATAAAACTTGCCAACAGATTGGATATATGGAACATGGATCCATGGAGTTGAGGGTGATCCTGAGGTTCTGAGTTTGGATGACTGGGAGGATGGTGGTGCCCTTGACAGTAACATGGAAACTAGGAAGGGAGGGGGCTTAAGCAGAAAGATAATGAATTCTCTTTTGGATATGTTGAGTTTAGGCGTCTATGGGAAATCCATAGATATCAGGTAAGCAGTTGGTAAGCTTGAGTTTAAAATATCCATGGGTTATCATGTTATTTCCATAATTCAAATATTTATGGTTTCCTCAGCTTCGGTGTTCTCTCCAAAGCAGACTGCAATCCATCTTATCCACTGTTAGCACTTGTGGGATGCCCTTTGTGTACCTCTTATGTTTCTTCTGCCTACTTCCTCTTTCCGGTCCATCAGCTTTCATCTAGTGCTCACTATGTGTAGACCCCTGGGCTGATTACATCAGAACATATACCCTTCTTTGCCTTTGATGAACTTAGAATCTGACAGGAGAGGCTAATCAAATATACATGAAAGAACATACCTTACATGAAAAGTTGATGGTAACTCCCACTGTTCTATTTGTTGGACTCCTCTGCTTAGCCTCTCCAGGAGCAGCAGTTCCTAACTCTTCTTCCTCTTAAGGAACTATATCAGGCTTTCTAGTCTTCATTGCTTGACCATGTCTCAGATGCTTGAAAGGATAGACACCCAACTCCAGAGTGTCCTGAGTGCCCAAGTTCAATGACTGGCAGAGCATTAGTTTAGGGATATCAATGATACCCTGCTATTCTGAAGTTAATTCTCCTTCAGTCCTACTTCTATCTCTAGCTAGCTCTGTGACCTTCACTTTTGGGGGCGGTGCTCAATTTCTCCATCTGTTAAAATTAAGAGATGGAGTTAGATCAAGAGTTCTTAACATGTTTTGTGTTCTGAATCCATTGGATTGTCTTGTGAAACCTATGGACCCCTGAGAATAATGTGCATTTGTGCGTTTTAAATGCATATAAAATAAAATACAGAGGATTATAAAGGAAATAAATTATACTGAAATATAGTTATCAAAATAATTTTTAAAAATTAAAATAATTATAAGGATAAAGATGTTGGCTACAAAAGCTTCTCTTCCATTACTAATTCAAACAGGAATGTAATAGTGAAAGTAAGTATTTCACAATCGACTTGTAGACAAAGGAAGCAAGAAAGGGTCAGACCCCAGTTCAAGAGTTGCTGGGTTAGATGATCTCTAAGACCCCTCCCATCTTGTAAATGTCATGATTCTGAAATAAATAGAAAGACTGATGTTAATTTTTTCCCTTGTTTACCCAGGGAGAAAGATAGAAAACCAACCAACCAACCAACCAACCAACCAGTCTTACCGACTGGCAGAGTTAGGCAGCTGTCTGACTGAACCAAACTTCTTGAATCTAGTATTGAAAAAAATTTTAGAGATCAGCTAGCCCAATTCCCTCATTTCATAAGTGGTTAAGTGACTAGCCCAAGGTCTCACTGAACCATCTTATCTATTTTGAAGTTTATGTAAATGAGTTGTTAAGGAGTTTTCTCATAACCCTGTAAGAAGATATGAAATAGTTCCTTAATCAACTGGAGAAGTTTACAATACTTTAGTCACTGGATGTAAGCAACCAGACAGAAAACTTCTAGTGATTGACTGAGAGAATTGGTAGTGTGCCCTTAGGCTTGTTAATATATATATATATATATATATATGCATCCAACAATTGGAGGGTGGGAGTGCAGGTTCAAGCTTTTTGGAAAGTCTCTCTTCTCTCCCCCATAGGTATCTAGAAACAGAGCTATTCACATAGAAGCAAAGATCCTACCCAGTAGCTCAGAGTCAGCTTGAGAGAATTTGAGGCACGGTGTAGGAGCAGAAATACATATATCAGACCAACATAGATACAGAGAGGCAGCCTCTAGAGGTAGGAAGACCTAGGAGCAAGAACTCTGGCAGGAGAGAATGAAGCTGTGGAGTCAAGAGAGAGCTTGACCAAGCATGGATTTTGGGTTGTCTCCTCCATTTCTAGGTTTTTTAGTCACATTTTTCATTGGGATTGTTACAGGAGTTTGCTAATTGCAAAATCACTTGGAGGGGAGCCTATATCACTCAGAATACAACCAGGCTGTGTAAAATGGGCATTGCTCTCTTGCCCTTCTTCTCTGCTTGCTTTTGTAAGACAGTTAAACATAAACACTTATGATGCTGCTCACAACTAGAGTCCTTAATGTCTAGACTATTCTTCGTTTATTGGTCTGACACTATTTTCACAGATGTGTATCTTGCCTCCTCAACTAGAATAGAAGCTCCTTAACATTGTGCACAGAGAAAAAAAATTAAATTAAAAAAATTTTTTAAAGCCTGTGCACAGAGACAGTAATATTGTTTGATGAAGAACTCTTAATGACTTTATTCTCAACACTACAATGATCCAAAGGACTATTGATGAAACATACTATCCATCTCCAAAGAAAGAACTGATATTGATTGAACACAGACCAAAGTATGCTATTTTCAATCAATATCAATTCTTTCTTTGGAGGTCAATAGTATAATTTATCATTAGTCTTTTGGGATTGTCTTGGATGATTGTACTGCTGAGAATAGTTGAGTCATTCACAGTTCTTCATCAAACAATATTGCTGTCACCATGCACACCATTCTCCTGGTTCTGCTCACTTTATTATCTGTCAGCTTATATAAGTCTTTCCAGGCCTTTCTGAAATCTTCCTGCTTGTCATTTCTTATAGCACAGTAATATTCCATCACAATCATGTACCATAGCTTGTTTAGCCATTCCCCAATTGATGGGCATTCCTTTGATTTCCAATTCTTAGCCACCACAAAAACAGCTGCTATCAAATTTTTGTACAAATAGGTCTTTTTCTCTTTTTGGGGATGTCTTTGAGATCTAAACTTAGCAGTGGTATTGCTGAATCAAAGGATATGCACAGTTTTATAGCCCTTTGGGCATAGTTCTAAAAGGGGACTCATATTCCAAAGACAACAAGGCAATAACTAGGTTTGTATAAGATATATAAAGAGCAGATGGAAGACACTCCAAGAGGGAAGACTCCAGCACCAGGTGATTGGGGTCAGAAATGACTGCAGCAGAAGGCAAGGTTTGAGCTGTCTTTGAGAGAATGCAGGGAAGATGAGGCAGAAGTGAGAGGTCAGAGAATTCCAGGGGTGAGGGAAAACCAACCCAGAGGTATGGGCTTATGGGAGATGAGAGTGCAATGTGTTAGGAGCAGCAAGTAGACAAGAGTACCTGAATCATGGAGTGAGTGGAGGGGAATAAAGTATGAGAATACTGGAAAGGTAGGAAGGGGCAAGTTTGCAAAGAATTTTAAAAGTCAAACCTTGTTTTATATTTGATCCTGCAGGCAAGAGATAGGAAGTTGTGGGAATTTAATTAGTGGATGGTAGGGTGTTTTAGAAAAATCAGTTTGGTAGCTGAGTGGCAGATGGTATCCCAGCTCTGATCAGTAGAGGGTAGGGGAAGGGAACAAGCATTTATTAATCACCTACTATGTACCAGGCACTTTACAAATATCACCTCCTCTGAGCAGCTAGAGGATAACACAGAGTCAGGATGCTGGTACATCCTTTCAATGTTTCACAAAATTCCTGATTTGTTTTATCAGTGAGTTCTCCCTCCACTAAAGTATACAGCAACTTCTTTATGGAAAAAAAAATAGACGTCTTCATGAGTTGCTGTGGCCAAATATATTCCTCAGTGGCTTCTAACCTTCTGGTAATGAATCCTTTCAACCTTAGTCTGGCTGACCCACAGACTGAAGACCCACATGCCTCTACATCACTGAGCGCATACTTTATAACCTTTCCAGCTTATCAGAGTTGGCAGAGTATATGCTCTCTTGGCATAGCTTTAAATAATCCAGGGTCACCTTTACTCTATACTGAGAAGCTGGAATAAAACTTTAGTGGAATGAGTTGAGAGGATATTTGTTTAAAATCCTTACCTCTTTCTTAAATCATTACCGTCAAAAGTGATGAAGAAGCAATGAGAGCATGTCTTGGGGCAAAAAATAAGCGTGGGTTACATAGGCCCTTAAAAACCCCCCTAAAACAATGCTGTTCTATGGATTTGAGTAAATTTCCTTTTGGGAGCAGAGACATCTTCCCATCGGGGGAAAATATTATTGTTCCTATTTACATATGTTGACACAGCAGGTTCAACATATGTTGAAAATTATTTAGATGTCTCATCTAGTACAGAGACTGCTTCTTTTGCTTTCACAGTAACAATAGCAACACATTATCAAAGGGAATGACAAAGGATAAACAGAAGAATTTATGTCATCAAAGAAACATATGAATGAAAAAGAAGCTCTGGACACATGGGTAGAGAGGGCAAGAATTGATGAGCACTCTGTTTTCTGTTGGTATCCTCTCAATGTTAAGAGAAATCAAGGAAGGCCTCCAGCACTGTTATAGAAGACTTATGGGTAGCAATGGACAGAAATTGTATAAGATGGGCATCAATGTTGTTTAGTCATTTAAGTCATCTCTGACTCTCTGTGACCCCATTTTGGGTTTTCTTGGCAAAGATACTGCAATGGCCACACATCTAGGAAATGTCTGAATCAAGATTCGGACTCAGGTCTTGCTGACTCCAGGTAGAGTTGGGTGGGGTGCTGAGCCACTTAGCTGCCCCAGGCTGCAATAGATGGGTTGCATTCATCACAAGGAATATCCACAGTGTAGAGATCACATATCCACCAGAGTTTTTAAATAATGATACTACTACTACTACTACTACTACTACTACTACTACTACTACTACTACTACTACTACTACTACTACTACTACCACTACTACCACTACTACTACTACTACTACCACTACTACCACTACTACCACTACTACCACTACTACTACTACCACTACTACCACCACCACCACCACCACTACTACTACTACTACTACTACTACTACTACTACTACTACTACTACTACTACCACCACTAACAACAACAGTAGTAATAGCCAGGAGAAGCAATGTAGCATAGTGGATCAAAAACTGACCTCTAAACTGGGAGTAGGGAAGACCTGGGTTTTATCTGTTGATGATGATGGTGGTGGTGATGGTGATGATGATCATAAAATATCCAGCCTAGTGTAGTGTAAAGGGGCAAGAGAAGGGAACAAGCATTCATTCTATATAATGTGTTGGGCATTATACTAAGCACTTTACAAATGTTATATCCTTTGATTTGGCTTAAAGGACGCAGCTCTACTACTACTAATTAGTTGGATGACTTTGAGTACGTCATTTAATAATAACGAATGTTTATATAGTATAGTGCTTTATACTTTCTTAAGGGAGCCTCATAACTCTCTTGTGAGTAAGGTAGAGCAAGTAGTATTTTCCCAGTTTTACAAAAGGGGCTTAGAGAAGTTAAATCTCTTGCCCATGGCCACACAGCCATTATTAAGTGTTAGAAGTAAGATTTGAACCCAAGTCCTTCTGACTCAAAATCCAGTTCTCTATCTACTGACTATACCACCCTGGTTCTCTGGACCTCAATAAAGCTCTCTGGGTATTTGTAAAATGAGGGTCTTGGAATTAGTTGAGCTCTAAAACCTCTTTCAATTCTAAATTTCTAGGATTTTAATAATATTTCAATACTTCAAGAACTCCTGATTTCATTGGTGTAATTAGGCTGGTTCTTAGATGGTGAGGCAAACTTGTTTCCAGACCTGGGCTTGAGGTCTTTCCAGTATGGTAGGAACTTCCTGAACTTGCCCTCCACTTCAAGGGAACATAGACTCATTTCTGCATTGTGATTGGGATATCCACAAAGGACTTTAGTGGAGGATTCTAATAAGAGCTTATATTTTATTTTAAAATTTTCCATTCATCTCCTTGCCCTGATGACTGTGTTCTAAGCACCCCACCCATCATATCCTTGGACACCTGGTTCTGATAGGTGAGTTTTTACCTTCTTTTTCCCTGTAAATAGGTTTCTACACTACTTCCAGGCTATCTCCATACCATAATATGCTCTCTCTTTCTAGGGGTCAGCTGGTATTTTTTGTTACTACTGATGCGGACAATGGACATCTCACAAACTGTGTGACTTGCCCAGGGTCACACAGCTAGTAAGTGTTAAGTGTCTGAGGCCAGATTTGAACTCAGGTCCTCCTGACTCCAGGTTTGGTGCTCTATCCACTGCGCCACCTAGCTGCCCCAGGTCTACTATTTGTACAAAAGCTGATTGAAATCTTTTGGGTTATATGGCAAGAGGAGGCTATCTTTTTATAGTTCTGAGAGAGATCGCAGAGGCAACATGCATGAGAGGACTCTCAGACTTTTTCTTTTTTCACTGTGAAATGTTATATGTTTTCTCCATGAGAATATGAGGCCCACCAAAGACAGTTCAACTTTCTTGCTTGATTATGTATTTGTGTTTTTTAAAAATAATAAACATGTTTATTTATAGTTTTGAGTTCTAATTTTTATCCCTCCTTCCATTCCTCTCTTTGCCCCTCCCTGAGGTGGTAAGCAATCAGATATGGGTTATACATGTGCAATTATGTAAACATTACCATATTAGTCATTTTATACAAAAAAACTTGAATAAAAGAAAAAAATGAAAGAAAGTGAAAAATAGCATGCTTTAGTCTGTTCCATCAGTATAAGTTCTTTCTTTGGAGGTGGATAGTATGCTTCATCATTATTCCACTGGGATCGTCTTGGATCATTGTATTGTTGACAATAGTTAAGTCATTCACAGTTTTTCATCAGACAATATTGCAGTCACTGCACAATGTTCTCTTGGTTCTGCTCACTTCACTATACATCAGTTCATACAAATCTTTTGTAACGATTGGAATGACGCCACCTTCTGGAGACTTACTGTAGAAGAGTTCCACCCATGAAGTGAAGGTGTTTGAGGGCAAGACCAGGAGTCTTTTCTTTGGCGTCAGGAAGTGATGCGGGCGAGTGGGAGGAGGAAGGAAGAGACTGGTGCTTGGTCTCACTCTCTTTCCTTTGGACTCTGGTGGAGAAGGGAGCTAAAAATGTGCTCTCCCTTTAATAGATAGGAATCTAGGCCTTTCTCTCTCTTTACCAAATTCTTATTCTCCTTAATAAACGCTTAAAAGTCTAACTCTTGCTAAAGCTTATAATTTATTGGCGACCACTCATTAGATATTTTAGACAGTTTAGCTAGAATTTTAGCCCTTAACACTTTCCAGGTCTTTCTAAAATCATCCTGTTTGTCATTTCTTACAGCATAATAATATTCCATCACCATCATATACTACAGCTTGTTTAACCATTTCCCAATTGATGGATATTTCTTTGATGTCCAATTCTTAGTCACCACAAAAAAGCTGCTATACGCATTTCTGTACAAATAAGTCTTTTTCTCTTTTTGGGGATCTTTGGGATGTAAATCTAGCAATGGTATTGCTAGATCAAAGGGTATGCACAGTTCCATAGCCCTTTGGGCTTGATTATGTATTTATAACTTCAGTGCTCCCTTAAGAAAGTATATTATTAAATGACTTGCTCAAAGTCATTCATACAATGTTCAATAAATCCTCTTTACCTATCTATTTGTCTATCATTTACCTATTGTCTGTCTGTCTATCTATCAATCATCTATCTATTTATCTATCTATAGCATTTGATAGTTACAACATATTTACACAGACATCGACTTATTTGATCTCAACAATAGTGGGGGGAGGGCAGCTAGGTGGCGCAGTGGATAGAGCACCGGCCCTGGAGTCAGGAGTACCTGAGTTCAAATCCAGCCTCAGACACCTAACACTTACTAGCTGTGTGACCCTGGGCAAGTCACTTAACCCCAATTGCCTCACTAAAAAAAAAATAGTGGGGACATACAGAATGGGGGTATTATCATATTCCCTTTTAGATGAGGAAACTGAAGCAAAGAGCACCTAAGTGACTTAGGTTCTTAGGATTTGTACCTGCAAAGCAGAAAAATGACTTGTTAAAGGTAATACAAGTAGTGAGTAGTAGGTTTATTGCTTGTTTTGTTTTGTTTTTTAAGTGAGGCAATTGGGGTTAAGTGACTTGCCCAGGGTCACACAGCTAGTAAGTGTTAAGTGTCTGAGGCCGGATTTGAACTCAGGTCCTCCTGACTCCAGGGCTGGTGCTCCATCCACTGCGCCACCTAGCTGCCCCAGGTCTACTGATTGTACAAAAGCTGATTGAAATCTTTTGGGTTATATGGCAAGAGGAGGCTATCTTCCAGGAGTTCAAGGATGTCTCCATTGTCCATTTCTATAAAGGAAAGGAAAATAGGTTGTCCTGCAGCAATCAGGGGGAAAGAGTCTCTCTCTTAGTCATTGTCAGCAAGATTCCTGCCAGAGTCCTCTTTAATAGGCTGATCCTTCCCCTGGAAGATGGTCATCAACCCAAGAGTCACTGTGGCTTCAGAGGGCCTAGAACAGTTGATATGGTGTTTGCTGCCTGACTATTCCAGGAGAAATACCAACAGAATAGAGGTCTGCACACAAAATTCATTGATCTGACCAAGGTCTTTGATACTGTCAGTTGTGAGGGCTTGTGGAAGATCATGGCAGAATCTGGTTGCGCAGAGCAGTTCATCAGTATTATACATGAATTTCATGATGGCATGCTCTCATGGGTTCTGGATAATGGATGATAATCTTGTGCTTTCCCAGTCACCAATGGAGGAAAGCAGGGCTATGTGCTTTCCCCCGTTGTTTTTAGCGTGATGTTTTCAGCCATGTTGTCAGATTCCTTCAATGAGGACAAAACAGCATCAAGGTTAGCTACCACACTGATGACAAATTATTTATTTTTCTTTTTTCTTTTTTTTAAAGTGAGGCAATTGGGGTTAAGTGACTTGCCCAAGGTCACACAGCTAGTAAGTATTGTCTCAGGCTGGATTTGAACTCAGGTACTCCTGACTCCAGGGGCCGGTGCTCTATCCACTGCACCACCTAGCTGCCCCAATGGTAAATTATTTAACTTGAAAAGGCTACAAGCCAAGACTAAATTGAAGGGAGAGTTAGTGTGCAACTTTTTGTTTGCACTTATGCACTCAGTGAAGCTTCGGAGGCTGAGATGCAACAGAGTATGGATCAATTCTCTGCCGTTTCTGCTAATTGTGACCTGACAATGAACACTATGAAAACAGAGGTTCTCTACTTGCCAACACTACACCATCCATATGGCAAATGGAGAAATTTTGAATACTGTGGACAAGTTCACTTACCTTGGCAGTATACTTTAAAATGATGCACACACAGATTATGACGTTGATGTATTCAGTGCCAGAGCTAGCTCAGCATTTGGAAGACTCTGAAGGAAAGTGTGGGAGAGAAGAGATATTTGACTGCCTACCAAACTGAAGGTCTACAAAGCCATTGTACTGACATCATTGTTGTATGCCTCTGAAACCCGGACGATGTAAAAGGCAGGAAATGGAATCACTTTCATTTGAATTGCATTAAGAAGATTCTGAAGATCAGCAAGACAAGATATTGGACACCGAGCTCCTTTCTTAAATTGAACTGCCAAACACTCCAACTCTACTGCAGAGAATCCAACTGATGGTTGGTCACCCTGTTTGAAGGCCCAATGTACGTTTGCCTAAAATACTATTTTACAGAGTACTCACACAAGGCAAGTGCTCCTATGGAGGTCAGAAGAAGCTATACAAGGACACCCTTAAAGGCCTCTCTGAAAAACTTTGAAAGCAATTGTGAGACATGGAAGATATCTGCATAAGACCACTCAGCATGATGGGCCCCCATCAAAGAAGGTGCTGTGCTCTATCAGCAAAGCATAATTGCAATAGCTCAAAAGAAACATGAGATGGACAAATTTAGAGCCATCTCTACTCCAAATGTCTAATGGACTATTTGTGAATAACCTATGGTAGAGTCTTCCAAGCTCATATTGGTGCAGTCACAGACATACTATATATACCTTAACCCCAACATAGTGATGCCATTTTTTTTTTACTGAGGCTATTGGGGTTAAGTGACTTGCCCAGGGTCACACAGCTAGTAAATGTTAAGTGTCTGAGGCCAGCTTTGAACTCAGGTCCTCCTGACTCCAGGGCCAGTGCTCTATCCACTGCGCCACCTAGCTGCCCCATAGTGATGCCATTTTGATTCTCTTTGAGCAGAAAGGACAATGACCAACTAGCAGAGCCAAAAAGAATCTAGGTCCTTTAATTCCAAAGCCAATGCTTTTCCCACTATACCACACTAAAATCAATTAATCTACCAATAAATATGAAGTACCTACTATGTGCCGGGTGCAACCAGGGCTTAAATCCAGGTCTTCTGACTCCAAATGCAATGTTCTTCTAAATCATTTCCCTCCATCCTCTAGTCTTCATATCACATATCCTCTCTGGAAATCTATTTGACCTGGTTTTCAAGGGACCAAAGATGAGATTAGGAGCTAGAAAAGGTTCTGGCATGGCTGGGCAAAATGGCATTAAACTTTCTCATTGAGTAAGTTCTAGACACCAGACTGAACTAGGCCTCATTATATTGAGGATTTGTCTCTCAAGGAAAAAGACAAATCACTAATATCACAAAGTGGCAGGAAGGAAATTATAGAATCATAGAATTTCTGAGTTGGAAGTGACCTCAGAGGCCATCTAGCTCTGGACTTCTTATACTTTTTCCACTGGCAACCCCTTTTTGCTTGAGAAATTTTTATGTGACCCCAGGTATATAGGTATATAAAATAGGTATACATCACCTTTTACTGTTACCAAAGTTTTCGCAACCCCCACATTCAGTTCTGTAACCCCATATGGAGTCACGACCCACAATTTAAGAAGCTTTGAATTAATTCTAGCTCAATCCACACCTAAATCAAAATTCTCTCTACAACATACTCAATGAGTAGTCATCCAAGTTTCTCTAAAAGAGCAATAGTGAGGGGAGAACCCATTAACTTGGGAAGCAGCATGTTCCACTTTGAGTTAGCCCTAATTATTAGGAAGTTTTTCCTGACATCAAGCTTTCATTTCCCTCTTGACAATTCCCGCCCATTGCTCCCAATTCTTACTTGCTAGGCTAAGTAGAACAAATCTAATCCCATCTGATACGCGTTTAAAAGTTCGATAAGCAGGGAAGCAGCAAAAAGGAGGGGGGTGTTATTCTCTCCTTCAAATACTTAGCTTTCACTAAGTAATTGTGCTCAGGCTCAACAGTTCTTGGTGAGATAGTTCAGATGTTTGCCCACTTTGACTTTTCCTGTCATGTGGGTGAGATCTTCCTCTATCTGTAAAAGATTTCATCTGTTTTCTCTGGTTGCTGCTTTTGCTGTCAAACTTGCTTTTTATAGTTCTGAAAGACCTCAGAGGCTGCCATGGCAGAGTCGGCAGCTCTCAATCTTTTTTTTTTTTCTCTTTCACTGTGAAATGTTATTCGCTGTGGAATCAGGGAATACAGAATGTTTTAGTTGGCAACATTGTAGAATTTGTATATGCCTATTTTCCCTTCAGTAAGAGCATCATCTTTCATTGAGTTCTTTGTAAGTTCAAACTCTGATGTGTTTTGAGGTTAGCATGTCTGTGTAACACACCATATCTGACTTTTCTAGACTACATTTTGGGGTTTCCTTAGCAAAGATAATGGAGTGATTTGCCATGTCCTTCTCTAGTTCATTTTACAGATGAGAAAACTGAGGCCAGCAGGGTTAAGTGACTTGCCTAGGGTCATACAGTTAGTGTCCGAAGCAAGATTTGAAGTCAGGAAGAGGAGTCTTTCTGACTCCAGGCCTGTATTCTATCTACTGTGCCACCTAGCTGCCTAACATTAAATAGGTTTGTAAACACAGAAAAAAACATGGAACCAATACGGATTCATTCATCCCAACTTTTGTGGCATACTTAGCGAGAATTGTTGTTACCCTTCAAGAATCACTGGTATAGTGGAAGACTCTAGCTGTGAGATCACCAGTGAGCCCCTTGTTTGAGCCTCAGTTTCTTTATTTATAAAATAGGAATAATACTACCTACTTTATAGGGCTGCTTTTATGTTTAATGTTATTATGTATATATGACCTATATCAGATTACCTGCTGTCTAGGGGAGTGGGGGTGGGAGGGGAGGGAGGGAGAAAAATTTGAAATTGGAAATCTTCTATAAACAAATGTTGAAAACTATCTCTTCATGTAACTGGAAAATGATAAAATACTTTTATTTATAGGGCTGCTTTGAGAATCAAATGAGAAGATGTATGCAAAGGGTTCTAAATGGTAGTTATTATTGGATGAGAGCTTCTAGGTGGCGAAGTGGATAGAGCACCAGGCCCAGAGTGAGGAAGACTCATCTTCATGAGTTCAAATCCAGCCTCAGACACTTACTAGTTGTGTGACCTTGGGCAAGTTCATTTAATTCTGTTTGCTTCAGTTCCTCATCTGCGAAATGAGTTGGTGAAGAAAATGGCAAACCACTCCAGTATCTTTGCCAAGGAACCCCCAAATGGGGTCACCTACAGTTGGACATGATAGAAAAATGGCCGAAAAACAACAAATTATTAGATGAGTGATCATCATTATAAGATATTTTATAACTCTGAAGTGTACTGATTAGTGTGTTTAGGACTTAGGAAAGTAGAAGGTAAAAGAATGATGAGTTCTGAGTTTGGATGAGCACAGTTGTAGATGCCTAGTCTCATTATTTTAAAGTAATGGCATCCTTGTGTGAAATGGTATGAGGCTGAGGCTGTAATTAGAACATGCTATGAGTATCCCCCATCTCCATACTTTTACTCAGGTTGTCTTCCTCCTCTCTGTTTATCTAAGCCCCACCCTTGCTTCAAGGTTGACCTTCTTCGTGAAGTCTTTTCCAACAAGTGACAGCTCACAGTGATTCCTCCTCCTTCTGAACTTTTGGCTCTCCTCTGCTTTAATCATTTTAACCTCATCATATGCTATCTTAGATCATTACTTGTTTTTTTTTTCTGTATAAGTTTTAAAATTCTTTATAAATATCATTGTGACATAACCATCTTTGATGACAAGTTCCCGAGGGTAATGCCAGCTAAAATTAAAAAAAAAATGCAAGAGTGGGTTGGTACCTTAGAAATCCAGCTCAGTTTCCCACCCATTATAGAAATCACTCCATGGAATGACTAATATAGGCACATAGCCTTTGCTATAATGTAAAGGGGGCTCACTACCTTATTAAGACCAACCATTCAGTTGTTGGACAGCTCCAATTGTTTTAGACAGTTCTGATGATGCTGAGTCAAACTGTCTCCCTATAACTGTAATCTATTGAGATCTGTCTACATGAACCACACAGAAACAATCAATGAATAAGTACTTAAGTTCCTACTGTGCACAAGAGAAAGGAACATAATGGATAAAGCCTTGGAACCAAGGATACCTGGCTTCAAATTGCAACTCTGGCCCAAACTGACTGTCTGATGCTGGACAAGGCAATTCTTTAAAACTCTAACTTGCTGAGAAGGTGCATTAATAGAGGTAGTTTCCTATAGCAATAAAGTCACAGACCTAGTTCCTATCCATGTGCCAGGTACTGTGTTAAGAGTTGGGGATTCAAAGATAAATATGAAAGAGTCCCTGCCCTCAGAAACTTACACTCCATCCCCAAACATCCTTTTTATTATGCTAATATTTTAAGCATTTGAAAATTTTTCTTTTCTTTATTAGACATCACCACTTCTTCAGCTGTTTCTTATATGTCAAGATGTCTAGACTCTCACCATCCTGCTTATCTCCCTCTGGACATATTAAAGGTTGTCAATATTCCTCATAAATTGAGGTACCCATAATTGGACAAAATGTTCTCTATGTGGTTTAACTTGCACAGAGGAGATAAGGACTATTGCTTTCCATTATCTGGACACTACACTTATATTAATGCAGCCTAAGATTGCCTTCATTTTTTTAAGCATCCATTTTTGCTTCATATTAGGTTTGTGGTCAACTAACACCTCTAGATCTTTTTCCTATGAATAACTTTCTCCTTCATCTTGAACTTGCAAAAGTGGTCATTTAGAAGCTATATTCAACCAAAGCTTTGTATGTAGTTCTGGTAACATAGCTTGTCAGTTGAGAGGCCAGTTTTTCAGCCTGTTGAAAAGGATATGGCATTAGCCGCTCTGTCTAGCTTTGTGTCATTTGCAAGTTTGATGAGTATGTCTGTTGTGTCTTCATCTAAATCACAAGAATTTTGAACAGGACAGGGCCAAGGGCAGAACCTTGGGGACACTCTCTTCCTGAGTGATAGAAATCCATTAATCAACACGATTTGGGGTATGGCTGCCCTATCTATCAGTAGCAAACTCATTTAATAGTCCTAAGAGGTATGTAGACCTGTCATGAAGTTCACATTTCATAGTCTTATCTACAAAATATAATGGAAGACTGTCAAATGCTTTTCTGAAACTAAGGTTTACGATGACTATAGTATTTCCCTGAATCAATAAGAAAGGGGAAAGGATGCTAGTTTGGTTTAGCCTATTCTTACTCAGTCCATACTGTTCTATATTCTATTCTCAGTGCTTACAAACCCATTAAATGTTAACTGTTCTATTATTTTTGTGGGACCCTCATCAGGATTAATGTCTCATTGTTCCTTCTTTCCCCACACCCACCTTTTCAAAAATTGGAATGATGTTAGCTTCTTTCTAGTCTTTCAGCACCTTTCCCCTTCTCTGTGATTTTTCAATGATTTCTTGACACTGGCTCTTAGATGAGAACTACATATAGGTTTCCTATATGAAACTGCTTACTGTCCCAGATAGGGGCAGGGGAGTGAGGGAGGGATGGAATTTGGAACTCAAAGCTTAAAAAACCCCAATAAATGTTTAAAATTATTTTTACATATAATTGGGGGCAATAAAATATTATTTTTAAATGGTCTTTACTGTACTATGTTATGGAAATGCTTGTTTCATTCTATAAATTAAAATTTTATAAAATTGGTCTTTACATGTAATTGGGAAAAAATGAAAAAAAATTTAAAACCCATAGGTTTCTTTAGTACCAGAGAAGGTAAAGTCATCTAGGCCTGGAAATGCGAACTCATTTCCAGTGACTAGATGCTTTTATAATATCTCCTTAATTTTCTACTCTTCTCTATTTGAAGACTATCCTACTTTCAAGAGAAGGCAGAAATAAATTAGGAGGCACTGCTTGACTAATCAGGCCAATCTCTGATTTGCTGGACTGGGGCACTTCCCATGGAGTTAGACATGTACCCTGCTGGGATGATGGAGCAACTCCTGATTGGTCTCTAGTGACTGGGGAGGGGAGGGGTAGAGGGGGAAAGATCAGCTTCATTGAAGCTGATTGGTGATTCAGTGTCAGGGAGTATACATAAGCTGTTGTCAAGAAAATTCCTCTCTGTAGTAAGAGTTTGGGAAACATGTCTGTTCTTCTCTTCGGGAACTTTGTTGGGGGCTCAATTCCTCTTCCATCAATTTCTCTCTCTTAGACTTCCATCAAAAGAAGAGCATTTCCTTACCATTTCCCCTCAGTTGCCATGATGAGTTGCTTGAGAAATAGGAGCAGCTGGGGCCTCAGGCTCACCTGCACTGGACATTGAACTTGGATTCAGAGCCTTGATTCAAATCACACCTGACATTCATTAGCTATGGGCAAGTCACTCATACTTTTTGGAACTCAGTTGTCTCACCTATAAAACAAGGGAGTTGATGTACTATAAGGGCCTTTCCAGCTGTAAATCTATGATTCTATGACTTCTCTATGCCTCAGTTTCCTCATCTACAAAAATGGTGGGCAGTGGTTTGGTGTGCAGTTATTTGGATTCAATGTCTTCTAGAGTCCCTCCTACCTCTAAATCTGTGATCCTATGTTCCAAGGTACACATTCAATTCTGAGAGATATACTCCCTTGGGTATTTTAACATAGTCTGTCATTCTTTTTTTCTTTCTTTCTTTCTTTCTTTCTTTCTTTCTTTCTTTCTTTCTTTCTTTCTTTCTTTCTTTCTTTCTTTCTTTCTTTTTTTGGTCAGGCAATGAGGGTTAAGTGACTTGCCCAAGGTCACACACAGCTAGTAAGTGTCAAGTGTCTGAGGCCACATTTTAACTCAGGTCCTCCTGAATCCAGGGTCAGTGCTTTATCCACTGCACCCCCTAGCTACTCCTAGTCTGTCATTCTTAAACTATGGGTTGATATCCTATACGGGGTTGTGTAACTGAATGAGGGGGTCGTGAATAATTTGGCAGTAAATGTCTGATTTGTATACCTATTTTATATACCTATATACCTGGTGTAATGTAAAAATTTCTCAGGTGAAAAGGGATAATGAGTGGAAAAAGTTTAAGAAGCTCTGCTCTATTCCAGGGAATTGCTCCAAACCAGGGATTTCCTTGATTAGCCCAAAGCCAGAAGTGCGTAGATTTTCTCCCTCTCTCATCCCCCATTCTAGCTAATTGGGAAGCTACAGTGAGACTGAACTGCTCTAGTCAATGTACAGGAACCTTGAGAGAGTAAGAGAGAAGATTCCAAAAAGTATCATTTAGTATTTATTTGTTCATGGTTGTACCAGTGGAAAGGGAATATAATAAAAGTGGCATTTTTTTCTCTCTCTTGACCTTTCTTTTTAATAACTAAGGAGATGACAGACTAAGTTGGCTGGTGCTGCTTTCACCTGGCATTTCATTTCCATGGTGGTGAATCAATCAACTCTATTGAGGGGTCATAGTCTATAGGGCATACTTTCCTTTACATTGACACACATAATAGGAGAAATAATTGGTGACATTTCTTCCTTAGCCAGAAAGTTTGGTGGTGGTTGGATTTGGGTCTTCTTGACTTTTTGGTCTTGAAAAGTGTCTTCTGAAAAGCAAAAACTCCATGAATGGTGTCATAACTTAAGCCAGGAAAATTCCCAACACCTCTTTCAACAAAAACAATGTTCCTCCAACTACTTTTCATAGAACTATCCAAACAAATAATTATTATTGTATGTACTAAAAATTAGAGCAATTAAATTGGGTTAGAGAACCAGAACTGTGATTTTGTTAATAAAGGGAGATCTCAGGAAAGGCTCTACCGATTCAGGTCAGCATCTTCTTTGCAAGTTCTAGCTCAGAGATGCCTAGAGCACTGACATTAGTGTCTTGCTTGGGGGGGTCACACAGTCTGTGTCAGAAACAAGACTTGAATTCATATCTTCTTGATTCTAAAGGCATCTCTTTATCCACTGTGTTATGATGCTTCTCATTTGCCATTAGTTGGAGCAAATTCTCCACATTAGCCTCACTTTTGTTGACTTTGACTCAAACTTTGCTTCAGTTTTGGAAAGTGATGCATTTGTTATTCTTGAAAATACTACCCAATTTTGGACATTGCTTTGCATCCATCCCCACAGGAGGGTTATAATCCTTTGCCCCTCCTCAACCCCAGGGCATGTCCCATTTTTTGGAAAACTGTGCCTTAAACGCTTGTCAGCAAAAGACCTTTGTTATTATATTTCATATGGAATGGGAAACTTAAGTCTGAAATCCTAGAGTTGGGGCTCACTAGGAAGAAGAAGGTTGATAGCAGAGGAGAAAGAGGCCTAAGGACAAATTTTTCCCAGTTAGCAATTTTGCTTATCTCCAGTTAGTTCTGTCTGTCCTGGTAGACACTAACTGTGGAATCCTGCTTTCTTCATGATGGAAATAGGGGATCTGCGAGAAAATATCAATTTAAGTACTATTTCCCTCTAAAGTATTACATATAAAATATAAAATTCTATGCTTTGGGAGTTCCCAAATCAGGATCTATGACCAGTAATATATCTCCAACCCTAGAGTATCCTGTGACCAAATTACCTTGGGAAAGCTTTTTTTTTAATTAAAAGGAAGATCATTGGGATAATTTGAAGATTTACTTCAATTCAAGAAGCATTTATTAAATACTATTTACATGCCCCAAACCATGTGAGGTGCTGGAAATAGGGATAGGTATGGGACCTATGGTTTTATTAGCAGAGGAAATTCTTGGATAAGGAAACTCCATCTTCCAATGCTGGTTGCTATCTTCTCTGACACATATAGTCTCATAGAGTTCTATCTAGAACAATTTAGTTTAAGTGACTTGCTCAGGATCATGGAGCTAGTATGTGTCAGAGGGAAAATTTGAACCCAGGTCTTCCAGGTTCTAAGGCTGCTAATTAAATAAAATACTCACCTCAATGAGTTTCCATTTTCCTAAAGGATGCCTTGCATCCCTATTGGTGTTAACATTCCACGGGAATGGTTGTTTGATACGTTGTCCCACCTGTAGTAGATGAATGCTTACTGGCTTCTCAATTTATATGCTATAACAGACCCAGAGATGCGTAAAGCTGACATTCACTTCATCCAGTCATAGGGACAAATTTCACTTGGGGCAAAAGGAACATAACAGTGCTTTTATTATACTTCAACATCATAGTGAAGGACCTGAAACTGAAAAAGACCCATGTCACACCAAACATGTGCATTGTTTGTGTTTGGGAGCAGGGATTCTTGGGAGAAATGGGTATGGGGGTTAGATTAGAAAATTCATGAAGCAGGATTATATGAAACCAGACTAGAAAGATAGGAAGAAGCCAGAAATCCAGAGGGCCAGATAGATGTCATCTGAGAGTTTTGTATTTTATCCTAGAAATAATAGGGAATGGCTATAGGGTTTTGTTTTTTTTTTAATGGTAGAGGGGGAGAGGTTGGTGTTGTATAGTCAGATCTGTGTTTTAGGAGTATCATTTTGCCAAGGAAATAGTGTGGTACCATGGAAAGAGCGCAGGGCTCTAGAGTCAGAGACTTGTTCAGTCATTTCAGTTCTACTCTTTACCACCTCTTTGGGATTTTTCTTGACAGAGATACTGGAGTGGTTTGCTGTTTCCTTCTCTAACCCATTTTACAGATGAGGAAACTGAGAAAAACAGGGTTAAGTGACTTGTTCAGGGTCACATAGCTAGTAATTGTTTGAGACCAGATATGAACACACAAAGATGAGTCTTCCTGATTTTAGGCTGGCACTCGATCCACTGCAGCACCTAGTTGCCTTAGAATCAAGGACCCTACAGTCAAATTCCATTTCTGTGGGTACTAGTTGAGTGACCTTGGCTAAGTCACTTAACCTTAATTGATTACTCATCAAACCTCAGTTTTCCTGACTTCCTTCAAGACTCAGCTCAAATCCTCTTATATAAGAGGCCTCTCCTTTTTTCCCCAGCTGCTCATAGCTTTGTTTCTGAGATCATTTTCTATCTGTTCAACATATATCTTGTATATACCTAGTTATCTACCTGTTGTCTCCTCCATTCAGATGAGAGCTTCTTGAGGACAAGGACTGTTTTTGCTTATCTTTTTGTATTTCCACCACTTAGGACAGTGCCTAACACATAGTAAATGCTTAATGAATGCTTGTTGACTGACTGGCTCATTTGCATATCAAGTTGACCTACTATCAATTCTCATACTTGCTTCATGTTTCTGTTGTTTTTGTTTTGTTTTGTTTTTGATGAGGCAATTGGGGTTAAGTGACTTGCCCAGGATCACACAGCTAGTAAGGGTCAAGTGTCTGAGGCCGGATTTGAACTCAGGTGTTCCTGAATCCCAGGCCAGTGCTCTATCCACTGCGCCACCTAGCTGCCCCATGTTTCTGTTCTTCTGCCATGTTCTATGGGAGTATGTCTAGGCTACTGTCTCTTCCATATATATATATATATATATATATATATATATATATATATATATATATATATATGGTTTTTTTGGGGGGGGGGCAATGAGGTTTAAGTGACTTGCCCACAGTCCCACAGCTAGTAAGTGTCAAGTGTCTGAGGCCAGATTTTAACTCAGATCCTCCTCAATCCAGGTCTGGTGTTTTATCCACTGTACCACCTAGCTGTCCCATCTTTCTTATATTTTAAGAACCAAGAAGGAAAGTACCAGGTTGATATAATCCTCATTCTAAAGCATCCAGAAATTAGATATTGTAACGATTGGAATGACACCACCTGCTGGAGACTTACTGTAGAAAACCTCCTCCATGAAGTGAACATCTCTGAGGGCAGGACCATGTGTCTTTTCTTTGGCATCAGGAAGTCACGTTTGCTTGTGGGAGGAAGAAGGGGGAGCCTGGCACTCTGTCTGGTCTCTTTTCCTGGGGACTCTGGCAGAGAAGGGAGCTAGAAATGCGCTCTCCCTTTAATAGATAGATGAATGTAGGCCTTTCTCTCTCTCTCTTTACCAAATTCTTATTCTCCTTAATAAATAAAGATGCCTTAAAAAAAACGCTTAAAAGCCTAACTCTTGCTAAAGCTTATAATTTATTGGCGACCACTCATTAGATATTTTAGACAGATTAGCTAGAATTTTAGCTTTAACAATATTTAACAAAATGCTTTAAAAAATATTCTATTATTCCCTTTTGTATTCAGTTATTTCCTAAGAGCTGCCTCCCTGGAATGATGAAAGACATTTAAGCAAAGCCAATTGACAGCGATTGCATCTAACAATGTATACCACATTTTACACCTAAAGTCCACTTCCTCCATCCCCCATTTAATAGGATGAGGATGGTCTCTTTCCTTATTAGTTTTCCAGGACCAAGATTATTAATTTCAATTCATTAACATTCTACTGCTTCTTCATTTGGTATCCTTTACATTATTGTGGTTATTATGCACATTGTTCTCTTGATCCTTCTTTCTTCTCTTTGCATCACTTCATACAAGTCCTCTCGTCATCCCCTAAATCCCTTATATCTGTCATTTCTTATTGAAGGGGATTATAATAGATAGAAAGTATTCTTCCAAATATTTCTTATTTTATTAAATAGGTATATTTAATAATTTTATATTCATCAAATTAAATGTCAAGTGCATCAAGAGACCTTGCTATATAAAGAAACTATGGTGTCAATTTTTGAGAAAAATAATAATAATCTTTTATAATTTCAATAATCACATTTTGGGTTTTTGGGGGGGTTTGGGGGGTTTTTTGTGAGGCAATTGGGGTTAAGTGACTTGCCCAGGGTCACACAGCTAGTAAGTGTTAAGTGTCTGAGGCCAGATTTGAACTCGGGTCCTCCTGAATCCAGGGTTGGTACTCTATCCGCTGCACCATCTAGCTGCCCAATAATCACATTTTAATTCATCTGTTCTGAAAGTTCAGAATTTGGGTTTAAAGCTAGAGGGTAGATTAAGACCAATGGTGGAAGTTGGAAAGAGGCAAATGTAGACTAGATATTAGGACAAACTTCCTAATAATTAGAACTTTCCCCAAATCATTGAGTATCTTCAAGAAAAGGCTAGGGGATCATCTGTTTGATGAATTGTAGAAAGGATTCTAATTGACATTTGGGTTGAGTTTGATGGCTATTGAAGTTCCTTCCAATTCTGAAATTCTGTGATTCTGTGATTTAAATCCTAGCTCATCAATTTGCTAGCCATGTGACTCTAGGAAAGTCTGTTGAAGCCTCTCTGATCTTGTCTCTTCAATTATATGATAGGGATAATAATAGTTTCAATATTTGCCTCATCAGATTATTGGGAGGAAAGCCCTTTGTGAACTATAAAGCAATAGATACATGTAAGCTATGATTATTGTGGTGGTGGTTTCTCAGGTTTTCTTAAAGTAGGGTAAACCAGTCCTGTTTTCAAGGTGGTTTTCTTATCTGTCACTTGGAGACGCTGAAGTCAAGAACTCTTGACATCACTGAGGAAAACATATCACGAAGGGGAGATTTTCCCCAGCGATAAAGACTCAGATGAAAACAGAGAAAGCACCAGAGCTTTCTAAAAACCGAACATAACATGTAAACAAAGGAGGGGAAAAATACAGGAAATAGTATTTTGCTGTGAAAATGTAGTTGCCTTAAAATTTGACTTTCCAAATACCGTAGAAGATAGATTCAGGATGCAAATTAGAGCATATACCCTTATTGCCTTCTAGTAAGGATAAACATTCTCCAATTATTTGTGACCCATTCCTTCTTCCCAACTGCCTTTTAAAAATTCTGATATTCATCTATTCCTTTTGATTCAGGGTTAATCACTTTTGATCTGTTAGACTCTAGTGCTCCTCCTCCTCCTCCTCCTCCTCTCATTACCTCCCCTCTCCCCTCCAGTTGTTTAAACTTGAACAAAGACCCTCTTTGGGTCTCAGGTTCCTCTTTTGTTAAAAGAGGATGGGAGGAGGCAGGAAAGCTACTCTTACTGATATCATGTTTATTTCAACTGAGTCAGGATACCTGGGTTTTAATCATGGGTTGGCCAAATAGCTTTATGACCTCCCACAAGTAATTTCATGTCCTACGCCTCAGTTTCCTCATCTTTAGGATGAGGAATTTGGACGAGGTAATTTCCAAGGAATGTTCTAGTTCCAATATTCAATGAACTGGTGATATCATCATTTCCCTGAAAAGATTATTAGTTGTCCAAATTCCACAAATTGGGATGATTCCCACAATTTGAATCAAGAATTCCTTTGGATTTACCTTTGTCTTTGTATTTTTAAAAAAAATTATTATTATTATTATTGGTGAGGCAATTGCGGTTAAGTGATTTGCCCAGGGTCACACAGCTAGTAACTGTCAAGTGTCTGAGGTCAGATTTGAACACAGGTCCTCCTGACTCCAGGTCTGGTACTCTATCCACTTAGCCACCTAGCTGCCCCTTTTGTCTTTGTATCTTTTGCACTCAGTACAATACCTTGCACACAATAGATACTAAAATAATAACTTTTGAATTGGAATAAAGGGGGTGAGGGGAGAAACATATGAGGCAATTAATGGTATTAAAGGAAAGAGTGCTGAGTTGAACTTTTGAAGACCTGAACTGAAATCTTGTCTCATACATTTACTAGTTGTGTGACCTTGGGCAAGTGACTGAACATCTCTTAGTCTCAGTTTCCTTATCTGTAAAATGGAGATAATAGCATCTACCTCCCAGAGTAGTTATGAGGACCTAATGAGATAACATTCATAATGCACTGTGTAAACCTTAAAGCACTATAATAAATGTTAGCTCTTATTATGTAAAGTGTAATATGCCAGCTATTAGTTTTAGTTTTAAAACCATTTTTTTATTTCTAAAATTTTTATTTTTATTCTGAACCTAAACACCAAAAAAGAGCCTTTCTATATACAGAGTAGAATACATGAATATTATATTATGAAAACATGCCTTTATTTCATACTTCTTGCTTTTTAAAAAAGTTTTAAAGTAAAATCTAAACTTTATATTCAAAACTGTCCTATTTGTCTGTACTTCTTTCTAAGTAAACATGCTAATCTCTCTCTATCTCTTTCTCTGTCTGTCTCTGTCTTTCTCTCTCTCCTCCTTGTCCTCTCTCCCTTTTTTCTCTCCTCTCTCCCCTTTCCTCTCTGCCTGTCTCTGTCTCTCTGTCTCTGTCTGTCTCCCCCTTTCCTCTCTCTCTTCCTTTTTTTCTCTCCCCTCTGCCTTCCTTCCTCTCTGTCTGTCTCTCCATCACTATTGCTACCTCCCTGCCACACTTTTCCCCCAAAGACAGAGAAAAGAAGGAAAAACCTAATACTGTTACAAATTAGCGTTGTTCAGCAAAAGCAAACCTGCAGGCTGGTCCTACCCACAAGGGCGAAGTTCTTCCAGTGCCCTTTGTCTATCACTTCTCTGTCAGGTAGGGACCCTATGGAGATATGAATGGTCAGTCATGCCTCTAGTCAGGGTTCCTGAGCCTTTTAGAGCTGTTTTTCTTGACAGTCTAGCTATCATTGTATAAACTGTTCTCTGGCTCTGTATCATTTCCTCTGCCTAGGATTTTTTTTTGGGGGGCGGGGTAATGAGGGTTAAGTGACTTGCCCAGAGTCACACAGCTAGTGTCAAGTGTCTGAGGCTGGATTTGAACTCAGGTCCTCCTGAATCCAGGGCCAGTGCTTTATCCACTGTGCCACCTAGCTGCCCCTGCCTAGGATTTTCTGACAACATCACATCATTTCTTATGGCATAGCAATATTCCATTATATTCATAAACCACAACTTTCTCAACCATTTCCCAGCTGATGGTCATTTCCTTCACTTCCAGTTCTTTGCTTTTTCTTGTCTTTTCTTTTGAATCCCCCTTCAGAATCAGGAGACTTGTTCTTAGAAAACGTTAACGTAAAACTTTTATTATCACAGTCTAAAATGAATTTGAAAGGGTAACTTGGGAATTGAAGAGACCAAGGAAGAAGGCTTTTACTTGTCTAGGGTTCAAATGCTGACCTTGCTCCTTGCTACATGTGTGACTTTAGGCAAATCATCTTCATTGCTCTGGGTCTCAGTTTCCTTATCCATAAAATGGATCGTTGCCTAGATAACTTCAGAAGTTCCTACTTAATGAACTCCAGTGACTTCTTATTGTCTCTAGGACAAAACAGAAACTCCTCTGTTTAGCTTTTATTTATATTTATATATACATTCATTCATTCAGTTAGTTTTTTATTTTATTTTTGTTCGTTTTTTTCTGTTTAGCTTTTAAACCCTGCATCAGCCTATCTTTGTACCCTCAATGAACATTATTCCTCCTCCTACACTTTGCAATCCATTCAAACTGGCCTCCTTATTGTATGCCTATCCCTCACATGCCATACTCCATTTCCTTGCCATCTTAGAACTTCCTCCTCAACATCAAGTCTCTCTTTCTTTAAGATTCTGCTAAAAGTAGCATCTTCTGCATCAAGCTTTTCCTAATCCCCTTGACAGCTAGTTCCCCCCCCCCCATTGCAAACCATTTTATATTGATTTGACTTATATTTAGGTTATGTTATACATATTTGTACTTATACATGTACTTGTCTTTTCCCTCATTAGAATGTAAGCTTCTTGTAAATAGGGATTGTTTAATTCTGTATACTCATATTTCTAGTACTTCACACTGTCTGTGTAATGATTGGAATGACGCCACCTGCTGGAGACTTACTGTAGAAGAGTCCCACCCATGAAGCGAAGGTCTTTGAGGGCAAGACCAGGAGTCTTTTCTTTGACGTCAGGAAGTGACGTGGGCTAGTGGGAGGAGGAAGGAAGAGACTGGCGCTCTGTCTCTGTCTCTGGCTTTCCTTTGGACTCCGGCAGAGAAGGGAGCTAGAAATGCACTCTCCCTTTAATAGATAGGAATCTAGGTCTTTCTCTCTCTCTTTACCAAATTCTTATTCTCCTTAATAAACGCTTAAAAGTCTAACTTTTGCTAAAGCTTATAATTTATTGGCGACCACTCATTGGATATTTTAGGCAGACTAGCTAGAATTTTAGCCCTTAACATCTGACATTCTTGTTCATTGATCCCATGACTCAATCACCTTGAAAGGTCCTTCCAGACTTAACATCTTATGATTTTCCACATAGACACGTATACGAGACCCAGAGGAATGTCTCCTTATTGAAGAACATCTCTCTCTGTAGCTTCCATTTCCCTTACTTTCTATCTGCCAGAAGTATCCCACTGCATAAGAGAGAGGTATGTACACTTTTCAATCTGGGGACAGTAGTAATGAGTAACAATGCCTCTTGGGGGAGACCCCTACTTGGTACCTTGGCTAAGAGTTTGCTGAAAAGTACCTGTTATTAAGGAACCTATCTGGAAATTCTCATTCTACCTTTTCTTCTGATTTTAAGGCAGATAGATGCCAGTGACTTTTCATTCTTGTTATCAAACCCAGAAAGCCATCTGCCATAACCCTCTTTCCCCAGACTGGCTAAGAAGCTGGTATGGTTAATGGTTGGAGGTGGTTTCTGTTGTCAAGGAGACTGATTTGGAACAGGCTTAATCTACGGTGGATGACAAAAGAGGGTCTATGGAATCCCCTGAAGATAATTCAGTCAAAATTAGGACCAATAGATGGAAGTTACAAGGAGACAGAGTATGGGTCATAGAAATGAACTTCTAACTTTTCCAAAAATAGAATGGGTAGCCTCATGAGCCTCTTGAGGCTCTACTTTCTCCATCATTGAGGGATTCAAGCAAGGGGCTATGTTGTTCTCTCTCTCTCTCTCTTTTTGGATGAGACAATGGGGGTTAAGTGACTTGCCCAGGGTCACACAGCTAGTAAGTGTCAAGTGTCTGAGGCTGCATTTGAACTCAGGTCCTTCTGAATCCAGGGTAGGTGCTTTATCCACTGCACAACCTAGCTGCCCAAGGGATGTAATTCCTAAGGATAAAGTTATAAGGGAGTTTTAGGAAAAAAAAAACCAAGTGAGAGATCTGAGAAAATGATCATAGGATCAAAGGATCAAAGATTTAGGGCTGGAAGTGACCTTGGAGGTCACCTAGTTCAGTATGAGTTCCATATGAGAAAACTGAGGCTGTAAGTGTTCAAGTGACTTGCTAGATGTCAAACAGATATCCAATGGCAGCGCAAGGTTTTGAACGAAGAACCTCTGACTTCACATCCAATCTGCCATAAAAGGATTAGAGTTATTGACAGAAACTGGGCAGAAAAGAGAAAGAAAAAGAATGAATATTCTTAAATTCAGAGGCAGAAAAGCATTTAGGAGAGGCTCTGGGACAGACCGGAGGGAGGAAATAGAGGAAAAAACAAGACACCTCCCCCCAAAGCCACCTTTCACCTCTAAAAATAAACACACACACCACCTGCCTCCTTTCTTCAGAGGTGGCTCAAGATAGTGGCTAAATCCATGACTAGAGACAAGAAATACATTATACTAGGTACAATAATAATAGTATCTATAATAGCATTTATATAGCACGTTAAGGCTTGCAAAATGCCTTACAAATTTTTTCTCATGATCCTTAGGCTTGGCCAATTAAATATGGAGAGGCTAATTACTCAAAATTTATTCATCAAATGATTAATTATTTTTGCTATAAAAATTAATGGCCCCTGGAGTCAGGAGGACCTGAGTTCAAATCCAGCCTCAGGCACTTAACACTTACTAGCTGTGTGACCCTGGACAAGTCACTTAACCCCAATTGCCTCACTAAAAAAAAAAAAAAGAAAAAGAAAGAAATTAATGGTGACTATCTATTAAGGCATGCAGCTAAGGGGTTGTGATTTGTTTCAATGAAGGGATTCTTCCCTCTTCCCCCTACGATGAGATCATGGATATTTCAAAGTATCAAAGAAGAGTTTAAAAATTTGATAATTTATTTTCAATTCTCAATAATCGAAATGATCATGAAAAATCAGAAAAGGGTAACTAATTTGTAATTTTGTAGTCTGCTGATTCTGCTGTTGGTGCTTTTTTCCAAGAGAAAATGTCACCACTCTTTTATAATGAAACCTTCCAGACCCAGAATGCCTGGGAGCTTGTCCACATATTTCCAGTTGAATCAACTAAGGGGTTGAAGTTTATTAGTTTATTCAACTGATGTAGCAGGACAATTCTGTTTTTCAACTATTAGCAAAATTTGGTAGAATTTTGAGGCAAATGAGGTTTGTGAACTTGGGGGGTGGGGGAGAGCTCTGTTCTGTGTCCATATTTTTTCAAAAGCTTAGCCTGGGATACCTACAATCTTTGTAGGTCCCTGTTAGTTTAAATCTCATTCCAACCATATTTATGAAGTCTATTATTATATATTTATATAACATAGTTATAAATCACTTCATTGCCATGATCTCATTTGGTCAATCCAATAGCCCTGTAAGGCAGGCAGAGGGGCACCTAGGTGGCACAGAATATAGAGCACTGGCCTTGGAGTCAAGAGGACCGGAGTTCAAATGTCACCTCAGACACTTACTAACTGTGTGACCCTGGGCAAGTCACTTCACCCCAATTACCTTAAGCATCTGGAGGCATCTCTAGTCATCTTGATGTATAACTTGCCACTGGACACAGATGGCTCAGGAGGAGAGAGTGAGATTGGTCACTTAAATCCAATTCATTGCAAGTCATGACATCACCCCAATGTCATGGTGCCCTTTGAGTACAAAGGACAAACAAGGCAGACAGAACAGTTGTCATTACCTCTAGTCCATCAGTGACAAAATGGAGGATCAGGTAGAGTTGCCGGGGGAAGTGACATCAAACTCAAATAGAAATGGGAACAACTAAACTGTACATAAGGATCCCCTTGGTGGCATATTGACTTAGACACCCACATATTAACATTTTCTATATTTTGATTTTGTTACATACTTCCTAATTATTTTTGTTAAATCTTTACAAATCACATACAGAGGAGGGCAATCAGGGTAGTAAAATCCATGTTTTATGAGAAGCCATTGAAGAGATTGGAAATGTTTAGAATGAGGAAGAGACTATTTAGGTGGGACAAGTAGTTGTATTCAAATGTTTAAAGGGCTGTCACATGGCAGAGGAATTAGACATAGTCAATTTGGCCCCAGAGGGCCGAACCAGGAACAATAGATAGAAGTTGTCCAGAGGCCTTGGACTTTGGACTTGATGAGAAGAAGCTTTCTAACAGTTATTTAAAAGAAGAACAGGCTACCTTGGGTGGTGGTGGGATCCTTTTCATGTATGAATTCATGCAGAAGTGGAATGACCATTTATTAAGTAGGTTACATCCAGGTATGTTACGGTACAGTGAGGAAGGCCTCTTGAGTAATTGTTTGGACTAGATAGATGATGGTGGAAGTCCTTTCTGACTCAGATTCTGTGAGTACTTGATCCTGGGATAGTAATTGATAAAGACCCGAACCAAGGTCTTGTGGTTCCGAGCCCCATACTTGTACCATTACAACTCACTACCTCTTAGTATTTGGAGAGATTTAAAAAGATACCCAGTATCTCACTGAATATACTTTTCTCTCATTCAGCTGTGATTCAGCTGGTCTAGTTACCATCAAGTTAGAGCTTCTGACCTTTCTCTCCTTGTCCCAATATCACAAATGTGATTCTGACTTTCCTTGATGTGGTCTGAGCCTTTGGTCAATTGAGCTGACCCGGTCTTTGGCAAGGGCTGTCAGAGTGGTCCCAGTTCTCTTGCTCCTGGGGACAACACAAGAGAACCTAGAAACCAGCAGTTCCTGTTCTGGAGAAGGCTATTCTCACAAAACTTCCTTGGCTTCTCTGATTCATTGAGTCAATAGGACTGAGAGGCAGGCAGCTACTGGCCCCCTCCTATTAGCAGGGGACCATCTTTTAAAGGACATTACCTAAAGGACAAGATCAAGTCATTATAGAATTGACTTTATTAAAAAGAAAAGTAATTCTCCCTGGATAGTCTTAGGATCATGGATATAGAGCCAAGGGGGCTATTAGAGGCCATTTAGACCAACCTCTTATTTTGCATATGATATAACTGAGTCACAGAGAAGTTAAGTGACTTGGGAAACATGACTAGTGTTATAGGTGGCATTTAAACCCAGGTCTTCAGTGCCTTATATATTATGCCGCATTAGCTAGGTCTGAACAATGAGATTTCTTCTAGTAGGTATCTCCAAAAGGTACAGAATTTATTATCTTTACTTTAATAATACAAGGAGAAGCTGGCAATTTTTCACAATTGGCACTCTGAAAAAAAAAAGTATACACAACACACCTTGAAGTTTAATTTGAATTATTAACATTTCCCCCATTACTTTAAGTCTAGACAATCAATACTGAGTTAAACTGTCAGAAATATCAGAGATTATGTTTCTAAAAGGGTTTATTTTATAAAATTATGTTGTCTATATTACAGGTTATTTTTATTCTTTATTCTTTTTTTTTTAATCTTGATGGTATTCTACAGTAGAAAGAAGATTTGGAACCAGAGCTTTTGCCAATTGTTCAACCTTAGCTCTGATAAAATAAATGCTTGTTGGCTGACTTATTACTCGACTACTTTACATAAGACATTGAATCTTTCCTGGCTTGAGTTTCCCTATAAATAAAAGGAGGGAGTTGGATAGAGTCTAGAGTCTTTTTTTTTTTTTAGGTAATTGGGGTTAAGTGACTTGCCCAGGGTCACACAGCTAGTAAGTGTTAAGTGTCTGAGGCTGGATTTGAACTCAGGTCCTCCTGACTCCAGGGCCGGTGCTCTATCCACTGTGCCACCTAGCTGCCCCGAGAGCCTAGATTCTTAAACTGTGGGTTGTGACCCCATATGGGGGTCTCATAACTGAATGTGGGGGGTCTCAAAATATTGGCAACAGTAAAAGGTCATGTATACCTATTTTATATACCTATATGCCTGGGGCTGTGTAAAAATTTCTTGGGTTATAAGGGGCTGCTAGTGGAAAAAGTTTAAGAACCCCTAGACTAGAGGACCTTTAAGGCCCCTTCTACCTTCCCATCTTATGATTCAGTGATACAAAGAATATCTCCTGCCCCATATCCCTTCTCCCAGACTCCTATAGTGTTTAAAATTCCACTGTCGGAGTGGATCTTGAAAGCCTTTTTTCTTGGTCTTTTGTTAATTGTAAATACCCTTAGGGGGAGTAATGTGTTAAATAGCTTGTGTTTATAACTATGACCTAAGCCTCCTTCGTACCTGTTTTGAAGCAAAAGAGGTAACATTATTTGTTGTTCAGTCATTTCATTTGTGTTCGACTCTTTGTGACCCCATTTGGGGTTTTCTTGGCAAAGATACTGGAGTGGTTTGCCATTTTCTTCTCCAGCTCAGATGACAGATGAGGAAACTGAGGCAATTCAACTGGCTTTCTATTCTCATATTCTGTATGTCACCAGATACTCCCTCTGCTCTCTCTACAATTGTCCTATCACAGCTCCTTCCCCTTCACTTCCTTTTCCTCTTCTCTCTCCTCTCCCTCCTCCAACTCCCCTCTACTACCAGGTGTCTTGTCTCTCTCTTTACAGAGGGGTTGTGAACAGCTATTTAACATCTACATAGTCCTTGAAAAATCATCTGCATGGCCCCAGACTCTCACCCATGACAGCAAGTCCAATGTAGAACAAGGCTAGCAGATAGGGTAGGGAGGAACAGAGTAGAGAAGAGTATGAAACACTGGGCTAAGCCTCAAGGAGGTTAATGTATTTCTGAGGCAGCTCAATAAAGCAGAAAGAGCACTAAATGGAGAATCAGATGTTCCCTGGGAAGCCCTCATGCTAAGACTGCAGACAAGTCATTCAACCTCTGGAAGCCTCAGTTTCCTCATTTGTAAAATAGCAATAGTGCTCTGGGGACTGCCTACTTCACGACACAATTATTTGTAATCTTAAAGTGTTTTATAAACTTGAATTGTTATTGTGTACATGTTCTTCTCTGCCCAATAAAATACAAGCTAGAACTGTTGCCCCCCTCACCAATCCCCAGTGTCTAACCCAGCATCTGGCAGATGGTAGGTTCTTAATGAATGCTTGTTGAATGAATAAATTACTGAAAAGAATATTCGTATTAAATATTCCATTGTCTCAGGTGGTAATTCAGATAATCAATGCCTCAGAAATTGAGAGAAGTGAAATATCCATGTGGGCTGGAATATTTGACTAAGACTTCACAGAGGAAATGAGACTTGGGCTGGACCTAAAGGGATTGATGTGGGATTGTGAAGAAATATACTCATCTGGGCAAAGCTCCACACCTAAGCTCAGGGAAGAGTGTTACCTGAAGGGAAAACCTTGAACTTGTGTTACACATATCATATTTCCATGTTGCATGAGGTTCAATCTGATCAAGGGTTATGTTTTTGGAAAACAAGGTGTGAGAAAATGGGTAGTTGTCTCCTCTCATTGCCCTCTATTTTTTTATTCATTTGGATTTGCTTTATTGTGTCTTGGTTTCTCATAAAGTCACTGGCTTCCATTTGTTCAATCCTAATTCTTAGGCAATTATTTTCATCAGAGAGCTTTTGTACCTCCTTTTCCATTTGACTTTTCAAGCTGTTGACTTTTTTCTCATGTCTTTCCTGCATCACCCTCATTTCTCTTTCCATTTTTTCCTCTACCTCTCTAACTTTATCTTCAAAGTCCTTTTTGAGCACCTCCATGGCCTGAGACCAGTTTGTATTTTTCTTGGAAGCTTTAGATATAGGGGCCCTGATGTTGACATCTTCCTCTGAGGGTGCCCCTTGGTCTTCCTTGTTACTGAAGAAACTTTCTATGGTCTTCACCTTTCTCTGTCGGCTCATCTTGCCTTTCTTTTACTAGACTTTTAGCTCCTTAAAGTGGGGCACTTTTTCCAGGCTGCAGTATCCCAAGCTTAAGAAGTCCCAGGTGGTATGATTTAAGGAGAATCAGGTTTTTCCCCTCGCCGGGCTTGTTTCCTGGTCCTAGATGACCCCAGACCAACTTGCCAATCAACCAGCTTTGTGTGTTGTGGTTGTTAGCTTCAAGGGGCCTGTGCCCCTCCCCAACCTGGGCCACTTCTACTCAAATCTACCACCTGGTTCTCAGTAGGGGTGTAAAATCCAAGTTCTGCTTTAGCACCAGCAAAGACCCCTATAGTCTCTCCCCTGCCTAGGGCTCAGCCCACTCACAAGACTGTGAGCTTAGTTCCAGACAACACTGGTGCTTCAGATGATTCAGAGGCTCTGGGGGGGGGGGTCTCCTTCTCTGGTGCGTACTTTCTGAGACTGGATCTGTGTCAGGGTGACTGCGGGGTTGGGCCTAACTCCTGTATCAGCACAGCAGCTCCCTCCTTCTGACCTTCCAAGCCGTTCTTGGTTAAAAGATGATTTCAGCACATTCTTCTGTGAGTTTTGCTGCTCTGGGCATTTTCCTATGACCTTATTTGGATGTTTTTTGGAGCGATCGTGTCATGAGTTCGGGAGGTTACTGCCTTTCCTCCGTCATCTTGGCTCCACCCCAGAAGTCCCAGTTGTCTCCTCTTAATGAGGATATAACAGTCAATCATATTCCTCCTGACCTGTTTTTAGGACAAAGGTCTCAGATCCCCTCCTTCCCCTCTGGCTAACAAAATCATATGGTTCAAGGAGCCCTGGTCTCAATAAGGTTTGCTCTGCAGTTGTGTCCGTATAAGGAAGAATAAGGTCCACTCCTGAGTTATGCCCATATAAGGAAGAGGGATGGGAATACTGTGTCCCAATTAGCTAGTTTTTGTGCATAGATTGTAACCCTTGAGTAATCAGACCAATGATGAAAAAGGGGAGGGTCCATTCATGTTAGGGATCAGGGTTTAAAACAGTGCCTGGGAGCCCCCTTTCTGGGAACCCACTAGCTGAACACTAGGGTGCCTCCTTCTCACAAGAAGGAAATAAAAGAACCTTTGTCACATTGCTGCTGAGTTCCTGAGAATTATTGAGAAGAGGATTGTTTTCCCTCACACAAGGGAGACCAGTGAGTTAGAATCAATTAAAGGTAGCTATGGGACAGAAATTATTTTAAGTGGCACTAATAATGATTTTGATGATGATAGTAATTGACATTTATCTAATACTATAAGTTTGGTGTTATGGGGATAATAGGAGGGGGGTTTGGGGACGGGGTAGGGGTTTGGGGTAGGGATAGATGTAGGGGTCCTAGAAATTCCTCTTTAAAGAATTACACCCTCTTGCACACAAATCCATTAGAATAAGATAATTGTTTATTTAGGGGCTGGGGAAGGGAAACCAAGAGAGAAATCCTTGGACTTCTTCTTGTGGAATATTTTTGATGACTAGGGCTAATTTTGGGGGGCTAATCTGACTTGGGTACTAATCTGGGAACATTTGACTAACTGGCTATCTGACTGCTATTAATTTAATATGGGCCATTTATAAAGTTCCACCACACTGTTCCACTCCCAAAATTGATAACCAAAAGATTAAGAGGCCTCTTAACTAAATAATCAAAGCAGAGTTTATTTATGAGATACTATTTAAAATTAGGAATACAGGGAAATAAAATGTACAACCTGACTGCATTGTGGTGCATCTCTTTCCACTGTGTCTCTTTCCCACCTGCTGTGCCTCAAACTTTTTTAATATAATAAGGGCCTTAGCCGCCTCTTGCCTTAGGACACGCAGGTCCTTTATTCTAACTCTGAGCCCCTTTCACTTTGTAAATCACCCCTTCTAACTTTCCTCTCCTTACTGCCACCGCTGAACCCCTGTGTTTCTCTTTCACCGACCTTCTGTCTGTCTGCTCCGTCAGTCTGCCCTTTGGCCTCTCTTTTCTCTGCTCCTAGTCCTTTATCCTTCTTCTGAGTCCTCATAGCCCTGTCTCTAGTCTGCCAAGCTTCAGTCCTCCTGTCTATCTCCAACCTTTCTAATCTTGTCAGCCAGCCTCCAGTCCTCTTCTCAGCCCCCATCTCATCCCTCCAAACCTCACTTATCTCATCAGCTGCGGGGGGCCCCCCCCCCAGCCTGGGCTGTCTACCCTCCCAGGTCTATATATACTTCCTTCTCTCCACTCAAATCTCGGGGCTTCCTGAGCCCCCACAGACCAAGCTAATCCTCCAGCCAGGGCTGTGATTGGGGGGGGGGGGCGGTGCTCGAGCAGCTCGTGCCTCAGCACAGGCTATCCAGGATCTTTCGGATAGCTCCGCTCAGGTCAGAGGGAGCTGGGGGCTTTTTTCCTCCCAGCTGTCTGACCTGGCATCTTGTACAGCCCACGGGGCTTTTTGGCTCAGCTGAAGTGGAGGGGGAGGGGCACAAGCACCTCCCACACAGAAGAGACCCTGAGAGCCTAAAGCTTTCTAATCTTAGCCCAAAGGTAGGGTCCCCAAATCAAAATAAATTTCCATATTCTCTTGGGGAGAAGGCATGGCACAGAGCATGGCTCTGAGATACCAATCTCCTTGAGCAGGAGACAGGCAGATACTTTTATAGAGGACTGATGGTGGTGATCATCTGACTGTGGAAAGTTCCCTTATTGAGGGAAGACCATCCCCCACTGGTGGTAGCTGGGAGAGTTGGGTGAGGGGTGGCTGAGGATCTCTCAAGCCATCTCTCTCCTCCTGACACACCTAATCTTATCTCCCCAGGGGTGAGGGAGACTGGAATGAAGGGTGATGGTCCTGGAGCTAGCTCAGTCCTGATTCCAGTGTCACATCTCTTTAGGTGTGTCTGCCCTTTGGTTTAGTTTCTCAAGGAGAAGTTTCTTTGATTTAGCCCAGAGAACTTCTGGGGTGGCCTGGGCCATAACATTTGGGAAAGTACCCCTTTTAATCCTTATACCCACCTTTTGCAGTAGGCGCCATTATTATGCTCAGTTTAAGGTAAGGAAATGGAGGCTGAGATGTGTTAAATGACTTTTCCAGGGTCACAAAGCTACTAAATGTCTGAGGTAGTAGTCAAATGTGGGTCTTCCCAACTCCTACTGCTTCTCCAGACTGAGGAGGTACTCTTTGGAATTCTCTGTGTTGAGCTGAGTAGCCTCAGGGTTTATGGGAGGGCCAGAAAACCACTTCCTTCTCTTTCTTCCTTGACCAGCATATGCTTCCAAAGGCAGAATGAATGGGGTTAATGTTTCTTGGACTACCTGATTTCCTTAGCATGATGCCAGACCTCAGCTAGGGTCTGGTTGTAGTTAACTTGCCATTCTTTGCCCAGTAGAAAGACTCAGCATACTGGAGTGCATTTGCCAAGAGTCTCCTGCTGCTTCTGTCTGATACTATGTGCTGTGTACTTTGGAAATCATAATAGTAATTGTTACTATTTACATAGCGCTTTAAGGTTCACAAAGTACTTTACAAATATTACTTCATTTTATCCTCAGAACAACCCTAGGAGGTAGGTGCTATTATTATTTCCATCTCACAGATGAAGAAACTGAGGCAGAGAGAGATTAAGGGTTACAGGGTTACATAGCTGAGGCTGAATTTGAATTCAGGTCTTTGTGATTCTAGGTCCACTGTATCATTTAGCTGTGTCCAGGGTTATTTTTGAAAGCCTAATTAATTGGCTGCAGAACACATGTCACAAGAAGTGGCCAGGGTCCAGTTGTGTCCTCATGAATGCTCCAGGGGAATGACCATTATTATGAAATATAAAGCCAATACCTATATATATGAAAATATTTATAGCAGCACTTTTTGTTGTAGCAAAGAGATGTCTTTCTATTGGGGAATAGCTACACAAATTGTGGCATTATGAATGTCATGGAATATTGTTGTGTCATAAGAAATGAGGGAGATGATTTTTTCAGAGAAACATGTCAACTGATGCAGAATGAAGCTAGCAGAACCAGAAGTTTTGTCAACTGTAAACACCCTTAGTGGGAGAAATGTGTTGAATAGCAATCTTAAAATAACAACATTGTAAAGACAAACAGCTCGGAGAGACTTAAGAATGCAGTGACCTACCATGATTCCAGAGGACCAGTTATGAAGTATGTTACTCACCTCCTGACAGAAAGGTGATAGATTCCAGACACAGAATGAGGCACACATTTTCTGAACATGGACAATGCAGGAATTTGTTTTGCTTGACTATGCATATTTGTTACATATTTTGTAATTTTTCAATGGGAAAATTGGAAAGGGGAGAAAATCAACTTATGTTAATTGAAAATTCATTCACTCTTAGAAACCAAACCACAAAAGCATGAGGCTAGCCTCTAAGCCCAAGATACACTATGTTTTCTTTCTTTCTTTTTTTTTGGTGAGGCAATTGGAGTTAAGTGACTTGCCCAGGGTCACACAGCTAGTAAGTGTTAGGTGTCTGATGCTGGATTTAAACTCAGGTCCTCCTGACTCCAGGGCCAGTACTCTGTCCACTGAGCCACCTAGCTGCCCCCACTATCTTTTTTTTGGTGGTTTGTTTGTTTTTTTGGGTTTTTTTGCAGGGCAATGGGGGGTTAAGTGACTTGCCCAGCGTCACACAGCTAGTGAGTGTCAAGTGTCTGAGGCCGGGTTTGAACTCAGGCATTCCTGAATCCAGGGCCGGTACTTTATCCACTGTGTCACCTAGCTGCCCCCTCCCCCCCACACACACACTATCTTTTCTTGATGACATTTTTCTCAGCTCAAACTCAGACTCCAGACTTGATCATGCATTGGTTCACAGGAAGGGGGACAGCCTGTCATAAAGCATATTCGAAAGTGAGTTATCCCCTAGGAAAGAACCTGTTTAAATAGTGCCTGAGATATCCCTTTGTGTTCATGGGTAAGGGGAGATGGTAGTGGAGCTATGGTGCTAATTGGCAAGAGAGACATGTTTAGCATATGGCAAATCTCCCCTGTCCTTTGAAGGCCCCAAGAAGGAATACTGCTATGAGCTTTCATCCCCTCAGCAGAATGTCCATGATGGCTCGGGATGAGGTAGGTAGGCAAGTCGAATGAATCAGGAATTGTGATTGAGTTATGATCTTTAATTATCACCGGTGAGAGGAACATATTTCATGATAAGGGAGAGAAACACAATAATTTGTTGTTGTTGTTGTTGTTGAGTAATTTTTGGTTGTGTCCAACTCTTCATGACCCCATTTGGGGTTTTCTTGGCAACTGTAATGGAGTGGTTTGCTTTTTCCTTCTCCAGCTCATTTTCCAGATGAGGAAACTGAGGTAAACACGGTTAAGTGACTTGCCCAGGGTCACACAGCTAATGGGTGTTTTGAGGCCAGATTTGAACTTAGGAAGATGAATCTTCCTAGGTCCAGTCCCACCACTCTCTACATTGAGCCACCTAACTGCCCCAAATAGAATAACAAAGAATAATTCTGAGCCAAGAAACATCAAAAAAGGGTGTCTTAAATGCTCAGATTTCCTCACCAAGAGAAGTGTTGATTTCTGTTCTCTGAGGAAATGAATTTTGTTTATATATGTGTATCTCATCACCTGAAGGTGGCCAAGGGGTGATTTTTTTTGGGGGGGGGAGGGCTTTAATGATTCATGATGAATGTCTATTAATTGATGAAAGGATTGGGATAGCTTGTACTATGCATTTGGTGGAGGGGAAATCTTCCCTCTGATGATGAAGAGAACCCACTGATGAACTCACAGGCACTTAGAAGTATTGGAATACGTATATATATATATATATGTGCATGAATATATATGTACATAATATATTCATGATAGGGAGAACTGGATAAGGAGTAGGACTATGATTTTAATGTTGCAGGGAGCACTCAGCAAGGAATCTCCACTCAAGCAATTGTTACTTTCTCTGCAGTTTATAGTTTAAGGGAGTTGCATGAGGCACTGAGAGATTCAGTGCATTTTCTAGGGTCATTATATGTATGACAGTATAGAGATAGCATATGTATGACAGAGGCAGTGCTCAGATCCAGGTCTTCCTGCCTCCAAAACCAATGCATTCTTCTCTTTTCCACGTTGCTTTTCTTATGCATAGATACACACGTGTATATGCATGTATAAATACACACATGCATATATGTACTGTGCCTGTATGTATATGTGCACACACGTGTGTTTGTGTATATGTACATGTATTGTGTACTGATGTGTATGTATTTATTAAACAAATGTATTTATAAATGTATTCATGTTTACATATAGATACAAATATATATTATATTACATATAATTATATATAAATTTGAACTTGTATACACATATCATATATATATAGTTATATCAGATGTAATTATATAATTATGTTATTTGATATATTAATGGGAAGCTGAGTGGCATAGTAGATAGAGCCCTGGTCCTGGAGTCAAGAAGACCTGAGTTCGAATCCATCCTCAGATACTTACTAGCTGTGCGACTCTGGGTAAGGCACTTAACCCTGTTTGCCTCAGTTTCCTCATCTGTTAAATGAGCTGAAGGAAGGAAATGGCAACCACTCCAGTATCTTTGCCAAGAAAACCCCAAATGAGGTCATGAAGAGTCAGACATGACCAAAAAAAGACTGAACAACAATGATATAAATACATTAATAATATATAGATATAATTACACAAAATGTTATAATATATAATATAAATTTACATTTATATAGTGATTTGAGGTATGCAAAGTCCTTTACATCCATTATAGCATTTAATCCTCACAATGACTCTGTGATGTGGCTATTATTACCCTCATCTTACAGATAATGAAATTGAGGCATCAGAGAGTTTATATGACTTGCCCAAAATCACACAAGTAAAAGCATAGAAGGCAGAATTCAAACACAACTCTTACTGACACCAAGACCAGTGCTCTATTCATTATACCAGATTGCCTCTCTGAAGGTACATATGAATACATGTAGATTTTGTTTTTTTCTTTATATTGGCAGAAATCAACTTTATTTTCATGTAAATATCTATATGTATAACCAACATTGTGTGCCTGATGCATACATCCATATGTAGATACACACAACATGTAGACATAATTATAATGTACACATATGGATGTAGGTATCAGATTCTCTTGCCTCTAATATCAAGTTCAGATTCCTCTGTTTCACATTTAAAGCCCTTCACATAGTATGAGTATACTTATCATAGATATTTACACTTAGGTGTATCTAGGCATCAGATTCTCTGGCTTCTGCTAGTACAAACTCCTCTGGTTGGCTTCACAACCTGATTCCAGACTTCCTCTCCAGACTTATACATTACTTTCCCTCATGTGGTCTACAGTCCAGTCAGCTTTGTTTTCTTGCTTTTCCTCACACATGGCATTTTCATCTCTGTGCTTTTTTCTCCCAAAATGAACTCTCTTCTTACCCCTGTGTCTTATATTTCATTTCCTTTAATGTTCAAGTCAAACACTAGATTCTTTTTTTTTTCTTTCTTTTTTTTTTAGTGAAGCAATTGGGGTTAAGTGACTTGCCCGGGGTCACACAGCTAGTAAGTGTTAAGTGTCTGAGGCCGAATTTGAACTCAGGTCCTCCTGACTCCAGGGCCGGTGCTCTATCCACTGCGCCACCTAGCTGCCCCAAACACTAGCTTCTTTATAAAAGCCTCTTCTCATCCACCTCCAACCCTTGAAGCTGCTTGTGCCTAGGTCCTTAATATTCCTTTGTCTTTATTTTGCACATATTTTTTTGGGGGTGGGGCAATGAGGGTTAAGTGACTTGCCCAAGGTCACACAGCTAGTAAGTGTTAAGTGTCTGAGGCTGGATTTGAACTCAGGTCCTCCTGAATCCAGGGCCAGAGCTTTATCCACTGTGCCACCTAGATGTCCTCTTATTATTTTATTTTATTATTTTGCACATATTTAAAAATATATTTATATAGCAACCCCTTTGGGCTACCTCCCCAACTTAGCCCTTGAAAATTTCAGGTTGAGTCTTGAGGATGTAACTATGACTCCAAAACTATAGATCAGCCCTTACCAGGATGTTTACCTTTAATGATCAGCCAGTAGGCACTATTAGCTAAAAGAAAAAGCATTTACTGAGTTGGAAGAGTAACAGCAGTAACTACAAAACATTCTGCCCTATCCAAGCCCTGCTTCCATAAACCTGGGCTGAAGTTTCAAATAACATCAGTGTGAGAATACTGATAGAGATGCACCTGCAGGGAACACATATAGTCAAGGCAATTTCTGCCTCCAGCACTGTAAGACCTCTATGTCCTTTCTTTTCTCATGGTTGCTCAGCTGGGCTTCCTGGGGCTACTTCTTTCCCTCACTAGATTCCTGACTGAAAGGGCTAACTCTCTGAATCCATATCTGACTCTCTTCCCTGCTCCCAAGGGTCACGCTCCTCAAAGTAGTCTCTTGCATTGGTTCTCTTTGGGTCTCTGCTGTTTCTCCTACTGGGCAAATAGCCCTCAGCTCCTACAAAATGCCATTGCTGTTAAAGGTGCAAAAAAGAGAGGAAATCCCTCTGTCATCTTCTGGTAGAGGCAAAGGAGGAAGGGCAAAGAACTGACTTCTTCATCTATAGGTGTTTCTTTTCTCTATAGCCAGGGGCCACACTCTTCAGGGCTATCTCCTACTTCTACTGACTACCTAATACACTTGTTGTACCTTTTTAAAGGCTTACTGCCATCGTGGGTGGGGAGGTGGCCAAGCCTTAGCAAGCCAACATCTAGTTGTTGTTCAGTCATTTTCCAGTCATGTATGACTTTTTGTGGCCCCATTTGGGATTTTCTTGGCAAAGATACTGGAGCTATTTGCTATTTCCTTCTCCAGCTCATTTTACAGATGAGGAAACTGAGTCAAACAGAGTTAAGTTTCTTGCCCGGGGTCACATAGCTAGTAAGTGTCTGAGGCCAAATTTGAACTCATGAAAATGATTCTTTTTGATTCCAAGCCCAGTCTCTATCCACTGTGCCACCTAGCTGCCCCATCACACTTGACTGAAGACTTCACACCTTTGCCTACTTCTTTGTTTAAGAACTAAAACCTGGGGGCAGCTAGGTGGCGCAGTGGATAAAGCACTGGCCCTGGATTCAGGAGGACCTGAATTCAAATGTGGCCTCAGACATTTGACACTAGCTGTGTGACCCTGGGCAAGTCACTTAACCCTCATTGCCCCACCAAAAAAAATAATTAAAAAAAAATTTTTTTTAAGTTACTGAATCACTTGAAACTTCCTCTATAAAGAGAGGATCAAAGTACTTATCTAATTCATACAATTATTGTAAGTCTCCAATGAGATAATGAATGTAAAACTCTTGGTAAATTTCCCCTTCTCTCCCTTCTCCATTGTCAATGATGGGAAGAATGGCTTGTTTCTCTCAGAAACCTTACAAAAATATAGTCTTCAACATCGAAATTTAAGCATGTTACCAACTGGTGAACTATGATGTGGTGTCTGCTCAAGTCATATCACAATGAAGGGCTAACAATGTAGGTGCTACATTCACTATCCACCCCATGTAGTACGTTGGTCTTGAGATCAGGGCATATGCTTCCTCTCTTAGAGCAGGTGATCAGGGATATAATACTTCCCAAGGAAATCCTTAGCTAATGTATATGGTAACCTCAAGTTGGTTGGTTTTTCAGAGCTTTCTTGGTATTAATTATTCTTCTTTCCCCTTCCCAGGACAGTTATAGCTGGAAATGGGAACCAATAATGATCTCTCAGCCTTGTTCAATGCTTGGCCTACTAGGTCTTACTGTAGCCTAAGACCACTAGGCTTTGCTTTTCTTAAAATTCTACCTTGGGATCAGTAACTCCTTGCAAAGTCTAGTGGGATCATTAAACTTTATGAGCAGCCCAATGGGATCAATAACCTCCCCTTATCAACAAGCATTTTAAAAGCTAATAATGGCACCTGGTTCACCCTGATTTTATTTCCCCTTCCATTAAGTGGTTAGCATCCCAGAAAAGCTAAAAGAAGCCGAGCCAATTTTCTCATAATTTTTATTCCTTTTTTTCTCCAACAAAACAAATTGTGTTTTTGTTTTTGTTTTGTGTGTGGACTGATTCCTAGCACCTCCTCTGCATATAAATAACCCGTCATCACTGCTTACGAGACTGGTAATGGCTGAAATGCAATCTCCAAGGATAGCGGGGAGAAAACGAGGCAGACCCCCACTTCACTCGGCACCAATGAAAATGGCGGTCCACAACCTTTACTCTGCTTCTGCCTGTTCCTTACCAGTTGTGAAGATCCCAAAGAAGCGAGGCCGAAAACCTGGGCACAAGGTAAGTTTCCAATTCATCTTTCCTCTAAGGTTGTCTTAGACTGACACCACTAGCATCAAAGTGGAATTAAAATATGAAACATAGCAAAAGGTGGAGCAAGCTATGCAGAGCTTGCTAAGGACAGAATGAGAAGTTGTTCTCAACGTCATGTATCAACACAGCTCATTATTACAGCATGCCTGCTTAATATGTAATAACGATAGTAGATCCTATCCATATAAGGCAACTAAGTGACGCAATGGATAGATTACTGGGCTTAGAATCAAAAAGACTCATCTTCATAAGTCCAAATCTGGCCTCAGACACTTACTAGCTATGTGACCCTGGACAAGACACTTAGTCCTGTCTGCCTTAGTTTCTTCCTCTGTGAAATGACCTGGAGAAAGAAATGGCAAACCACTGTTGCATCTTTTCCAAGAAAACCCCAAATGGGGTCATGAATAATCAGACATGACTCGAACAACTCAACAACAACAACAACAACAACAATAAAAACAACAAAAAACCCAAGCCATCTATAAAATACTTAGAGAATAATAATGCCCTTCATATACATTATCTCATTTGATCCTCACAACAGCCTTGTGTTAAGGGACTATTATTATCATTCCCATTTTATATATTAGGAAACTAAGGCTCAGGGAGTGACTTGCACAGGGTGACAAGAGCTTCTAAGTGTATAAGGTAAGTTGCAAATCCAAGGCTTCTGATTCTATGTTTAGCACTTTATCTCCTATAGCATCAATAAAGCCATACCACTGTGGGGGTGGGGTGGGTAGGGAATCTGAATTAATAACAGACAAGGTAAGATCAAGATAGAGAAGATTTGGGGGCACACAGTTAAACCCATGTCTCTAAAGCTATCACCTTAGTTAGCCTGTCAAGCAACAGACCATTACCTGATTTCTTATTGGAGCTATTTTCAAGGCCACCATCCAAAAAGCATTCATCGTTTATTTGAGTGGAAGCAGATGATGCCTCTCAGATCATTAAATAAATAATACTATCAAGACAATGTCAAAGAACTATAGAAGAGCTTTCCCAAACCCAGCTCGCCCAGGGACCCCATGAGGAAAACACAGCTCATTAATTCACAACTTCCTGCTTGCATAAAGGAAACACTGATGTCAGGCTTGGCTCCCCTTTGATGGATTCCCAGTGATTTGGAAGTGGGGAAAGAACCAAGTTCTCTGATGTAATCCCAGTCATATAAACAAACTCCAAACCAGGGACAGTCTTCTTCCCTTCTGAGATGGGAGCCAAGTATTTCTGAAGAGTCTCCCAGAGAAGAAAGACCATCTTGCTGGCCATTCCTGAGCATTTTCCACTTCAGTAAATTCGATTCAGAAGCTTTCTCTTGTTTGGAGAGAAGGAAGGGCTTAGGCATCCATCTTGAGATCTGAATACTCTGCCCAAAATGCAAATTTCCAATTAACTCCCATAGATTTAGGAAAATGTATGGAAATTATTTCAGGTCTACAGAAAGACAAAGCCTCTGGAAAGTCTTTAATGAATTCAGCCTTGTCCCCTTTGGTTCTGCAGGCACCAAAAGCTAGGAAAAAAAGAAAAGCAACATAGAAATGTATACACATACATATATATGTGTGTCTTCACATATACACACGTGTATGGAGGCTACTCAAGGTTATTTAAGGCTTCTTCATTTTTTGGACTCAGTCATCTGATGAAGTAAATTTGCCTCCAGTCTCTGGATGATTTTTCTTGGACTGGATAACCTCTTCTTTCTCATTGGCTAAATCTTGATTTAGAAGGCACTCTTTCAAAGCTGGTCTCAAATTGCTATCATTCCTCCCAGCTCCCTAACTTAATGGGTCTGGCTCTCTTACCTGCATGCTTGGAGCAGAACAGACCGATTCAGGGAGCAAATCCAGGGACTGGAAGAAGAGCTGTGAAACTTCAGTTCCCTCCTACACCCTTGGGAGCTGTGGCCCATAAATAAAAAATGCCAACAAAGATATTCTTTACCACGGCCAGAAAAATGGAAATTCACTCCATAGCTTGAGCCTGACTTCATGATTTTCCTTTCTTTTAAAGACTGACATTTTCAATTATTCTATCCTTAGTTACACTGATAGCTGGGCTTTTTTTTTTTAATACAGTGTCTCACATTTTAATTCCACTTGGGAGATAGTGGTTTCAGCCTTGAGGGTTGGGGGCATTTTGGGTGAGGGAGGGAGCATCTGAGATCAAGATGGTCCAGGGTGTTGGCCTTTACAAAGAAGGCTTGTCACTCCCATTTAGTCAGGCTTTAGGATAAAATGAGGTAACATATGTAAAGTGCTTTGCAAACCTTCAAGTGCTATTATTATTTTTAATGACAGCAACAATAATAATATCAACAATGACAATGGTCCTGTTATTTGGTGGGCAGCAAGCCCCACTACTCTCAGGGTCCCTCATATGCAAGTCCAGGTCAGCCTTGAACACAAAGAGGCAGATCATTCATGATAACTGGTGGTGGGGCTAGTGTTCTAGCATTTTGTTTCAAATGAATAGATCATTTTCATCTTTGGTCCTGGGGAGAAGAATCCTGTGCAATTGAAAAGCTTAAGACCCCTGGCAAGAAAATTATATATTAACACCTCACTTTCCCAGATGTCACCTATTGGGCAACCTCAACTCTCTGGAACATTGCCCAGAATCCAGATGTGAATAACCTCCCCGCCCATGGGAATCTGTCTAAAATGCATTATATCTCTCCCTGCCACAAAACAGAGCATTCATAGCATAATTATACCTTTTCTCATTGACATTCTTATTGGTCATTTGTACTGATCTACATACATTTACACTGGTAGTTTCTGAGGTTTTTGATATATTGAAGGCATATAGTCTACCCACCTGCCCCAATTACTTCCCTCGTTGAGTTCATGGTCTGGACCTATTCTTTTCAACATCTGTTTTTAAATCTTTCTATAATGCACTGACACTAACTTCTTCTTTAGTAATTACAAGGCATTGAGCACATTTCACTGCTGCTTTGTTACTTCCAGATTTTGTAATGTGCTAGTATCATACTTAGGAGAATCGAGCCCTTTCATTTTCCACAACAATTTTAAATGTTCAGTGATGTAAATGAGCTATAGAAGACCAAGCTGTATTATATATGCATTGACCCCAAAATATGGTCTAGAAGGTGGTGTTTAGACTAGGATATGTTTTTTTTTAAAGCTTATCTTCTTTTCAATTGCTTCTTTTCCCTAAAGCAAAAATGCCAAAACATTCCGGTTAATGAAGTCACTATCTATCTTTTGGATTAATTTGTAGGGTTTTCAGTAGAACTTCAACAATAGTTTCTTATTCAGATTAAGAAAACAGAAACCCTTTTTTCCCCCCGGCTACCCCAGCTCTCAGGCTGCTTTGCAAGAAGAGCGAGACGTTGAAGAACAAGTGTTATTTGCATGCACTTATTTTGGTATATTGGAAACTTGCAGCATGGAGTTAGCCCTGGGTTCAAGCCCTTCCTCTGACACATGCTGTCTCTGGGACATACTTTCCATGTTCTAGAGAAGTCTCTAATGTTAATGCTCATATTGGGCTGAGTCTGGCAAGGAAAGCTAAGAACAAAAGAGAGGTCTCTAAGCAGAGGCTAAGTGACTATTTAGTGAGTGTGTTATATTAGTTATTCTTTTTTTTTTCGGGGGCAATGAGGGTTAAGTGACTTGCCCAGGGTCACACAGCTAGTAAATGTCAAATGTCTGAGGCTGCATTTGAACTTTATCCATTGCACCACCTAGCTGCCCCCTTAGGTATTCTTTTTTATCTATGGAGTGAACCATTGAGATTCCTTCCCATTCTCAATCTCTATGATTCTGTGATATAGCAGATATTCTATTGGTACAGGGGGTTTCCTCACTTGGGAATTCCCAATACCATTGAAACCACAAGTCTTGTCCCTATCCCTTATCCTATCTTGATACAGTGAGCATGGGGAATAAGGTAGGAGAAGGTGCATGGACCCCCACTTCTTTTCAAGATGGGTGAAAACCATCTCACTTTCTTCTTTCAATTTCAGGCTGGAAAGAAATGGGGTTCTTAAACATAGTGAGTAGCTGTGAGCATGGGAATCTAAGGTCTTAATACCTGAAGACTGAAAAGACTACCTCCTAGTCTAAACACTGATTTTTGTTTCCTGCTTCAATTGTTCCAATTTGTCCTTCTTGACATTACTGTTGTCTTTTGTACGGTTTGTGCTGGTTCCTGAGAGTCAAATGTTAAATTTTCAATTTGAGCATTTACAAATCAGAAATCAGCAGATGCTTCAAATTAGGTCATGACTTATCATTCTGTTGAATGCCTAGACTTAAGAAAGTAAGGGAGAAACTGTTAATAATGTAGATTAAAATCAAAAGTGTGTTCCTGCATAATTTTTTTGGTGGTAGCGGGGGGAGCTGATTGTTAAACATTTACCAGCTTATTACTTCATAGGACCTAGGAGTTGATCCCAAGTCTCCTGATCCCAAGCCCTAGAACCACACCACAAATGGATTTAGAGCCAAAAGGGATCTTAGAGACTATTTAGTCGAACCCCCTCTCTCTATAAATGAGGAAAATGTGACCCAGAGAGGTTCAGTGACTGTCAAAGTCACACAGGTGAGTCAGAAGCAGAATGTGAGCCCTGGCATTCTGTCTCCATACCCAGAACTCATTCCACACTTCTTCTCCAAAACCCAAATTTCTTGTAGCAACAACATATGAGTTATTACAGAACAGATGGGGGAATAAGTTTTTTTTTTGAATTTTAGCAAAGTGGTAATTTACAGCCCAAATTTAAATTCATTCTGAGTTTTAAGGGGCAGGAGTTGAGGGTGGAAGCAGTTAGGGAGTAGTCTGTCTTCTTTGGTGTCCAATCCACTTGGTCTCTTGCCTTATTTTATTTCCTTGAAAAAAAATAATGATACCCTGGGATACTATGTATAATGGTTAGCCTGCTCCTGGCAAGTCTACTAGGCATTGTTTTTAGAATTGTATTTTGGCAAGTTTATTTTTTCCCTCTTCTTGTGTTCTCTTCCTGCTGAAGAAATAATAAAGTAGCATGTCATCCTTTGTGTCTACACAGATGATGTTACAGAGGCTTTATCTAGTAGGGATGGACTTGTGCCAGTCCTATCTCAGTGCCTTTTCATGTTCTCCTTTATGTGGGGTGTGAACCAGCATTTCCTTGGCCTTGGGAGTCAGAAGGCCCACACTGAAATCTAAGCTTGCTACTATGGGAAAGTACCTTCACTTTTCTTTCTTTCTTTTTTTTGGGGGGTGGGGGGCCCAGGGTCACACAGCTAACAAGTGTCAAGTGTCTGAGGCCAGACTTGAACTCAGATCCTCCTGAATCCAGGGCCGGTGCTCTATCCACTGAGCCATCTAGCTGCCCCCTACCTTCACTTTTCTTAAAGCTTCAGTTTTCTCATCTGAAATATTGATAACAAAAACGATGGTGGTGATAATGATGACAATGACAATTATATCTAGTATTTACATCCTGCTTTGAGGTTTGAAAAAAATATGTTATTATCTCATTTCATCCTCACAATGACCCTAGTACATAAGTAGTTATTTTTTCTTTTCTTTTCTTTTTCTTTTTCTCTTCCTTTCCCTTCCCCTTCCCCTTCCTTCCCCCTCCCTCTCCCCTCCCCTCCCCTCCCCTCCCGTCCCGTCCTCTTCCCTTCCCTCCTCTCTTCTTCTCTTCTTTTCTTTTTTTTTGTCGAGGCAATTGGGTTTAAGTGACTTGCCCAGTGTCACACACCTAGGAAGCATCAAGTGTCTGAGGCTGGAACTCAGTTCCCCCTGACTCCAGGGCCAGTGCTCTATCCACAGCATCACCTAGCAGCCCCCATAAGTACAGTTATTACTGACATTTTATAGATGAAGAAATTGAGGCAGAGGTTTAGTGACTTGTCCAAGGTCACATAGCTAGTAAGTATCTGAAATAAGATTTTAATTTGGGTCTCCCAGTCTCTAGGTCCTGTACTCTACCCACTGTGCCACCTAGTTGCTGAGGGTCGTTATCCCCATCTGCAAAATGAAGATAATAATACTGACATGATGTACCTCATAGGATTGTTATGAGGAAAGTGCTTTGTAAACCTTAAAGTCCCATAGAAAAGAAGTGATTGTTCATAGTAGATTTGCAGTTTCATGTGCAATCATTCTTTTTATTTTATTATTATGGAAATACTTGTTTTATTCCATAAATATGTATTAATGTAATTTTTAAAAAGGGAAAAAAAGAAAAGTGATTGTATTTTATCATGGACTGCCAAGAGGCAAAACCCTTATGATATTTGGACTGGAGGAGCCTGGGAACTTTGGAATCAGTCCCTCTGTGTGGGGTAGGGGTCAAGAGTGGGAGAAGAGGGGCAGCTAAGTGGCACAGTGGATAAAGCACTGGCCCTGGATTCAAGAGGACCTGAGTTCAAATCCAGTACCAGACACTTGACACTTACTAGCTGTGGGACCCTGGGCAAGTCACTGAACCCTCATTGCCCCACAAAAAGAGAGAGAGAGAGAGGAGAGAGACAGAGAGAGACAGAGTGAGACAGAGTGAGAGAGACAGAGACAGAGACAGAGAGAGATAGAGACAGAGAGAGAGAGACAGAGAGAGAGAGACAAAGAGAGAGAGAGAGACAGACAGACAGACAGAGACAGAGACAGAGACAGAGACAGAGAGAGGAGCTGCAACATCAAAGGGGAAGGATTTTTCCTGAAGCCTAATTGTGAGCATGGAGCAGCTGCAGGAAGCTCTTGCTTGCAGCTTCACTTAATTAACAAAAAGCCTTCTAGGGAGGCTGAGACTAGTCTTTGCTGAGGAAATGCAAGATGTTGGTGAATTGTCTCCATTCTTTTTTTCCCCATTCTCATTTTCCAGTTTGAAAGGGTGGAGGTTTAAATCATAAGGCTCTTTTGTGTGTTCATTTGTTGCTTATTGTTTAATTATTGCTTTAAATATGGATTTGTCTAGATAAATGATAAGATCTCTCTGAATTATTTCTGCAAATATATCCTTAATTGAGTAAAAAATGTGCAAACAGGTGAAGCCTTTGGTTGTTTGAAAATACACACAGAGTTTTTACATTTGGAGATCCTTATCTTTGGGGGGAAATTGTTAGGGAATTTCTACTGTAACTGAGGGCTTGGGTTATTATTATTTATTAATAATCGGCATAATAAGGTCCCAAAATAGCAGAGAAAAAGACATGTGAATCTTTTAACTGAGGACTAGGCTATTTATTATTTGATACTAAGAATAGTAATCTTCATTAATAGGCTCCAAAAACAGGAGGGAAGGGGAATGCATGAACTCATGGACCAGTGCCTGGGTTAAGAAATGATAGCTTATTAGATCTACCCAAAAATGTTAAATAAAGGTGGCTTGGACAGCTTCCACCCCTTCAAGTATTCAGAGGGAAAGGTGAGAAGCGAGGGAAGGATTCCCAAAGCTAAGCCTTGAAAGGGCAGACACAGAAAATGGTCTGGGAGATTTAGCTGTTGCCTTCCAGAAGAGAGGAAAGGATAGAAAATACATAATTGCTTTCCACAGTCCCATTGCTAATTTGACATTTATTATAGGTTGAAACCCCTAAACTGGTATATTTTATGCCTATGCCAGGTTTGTACTGTCTCCCAAACATTTTGTTTATTTTCTCCATCTGACTGGATGGTTTGTAAAATAATTTATAACATCACTTCTATTTCTTCATCCACTGATTCTCAACCAACCAATCCCCTTCATAATTCCTCCTTCCAAGTCCTGGATTTTTCTACATGGATTTATCTGTTTAATATCTCAAACTACTCTCCCCTCCCCCCCCAACCTTTTACTCATTCTACAAATGAGGAACGTGAGGCCCAAAGGGGTTAACTGTTTTTTCGAGACCAGATAATTCATAAGTAACAGATTAAAAAATAGTAACTCATAACCCAGTCCACTTTTAACTACACTACAATTTGAAAAACTCTGGGATTTGATTGGTGTGGATATTCTCTACTTACAATGCATATTGTAATCCTGCCACATAGTTTTTTCTTCTTTTATTTTGTTTTTAAATTAATTTTTTTTTGGTGGGGCAATGAGGGTTAAGTGACTTGCCCAGGGTCACACAGCTAGTAAGTGTCAAGTGTCTGAGGCCAGATTTGAACTCAGGTTCTCCTGAATCCAGGGCCGGTGTTTTATCCATTGCACCACCTAGCTGCCCCCTAAATTTTTAATTTTTTTACATTATTTTATTGAGTTCCAAATTCTCTCCCTCCCTCCAACTTCTCCCCTACCCACTGAGAAGACAAGCAATATGTTATTAATTATACATGTGAAATCATGCAAAACGCTTCCATATTATCTATATTTTAAAAAGCAAGAAAAATAAAGTGAGAAAATTTTCCTCCAATTTGCACTTGGATCTCATCAGTACTCTTTCTGGACATGGATAGCATTTTTTTCATCATGAGTCCTTGGGAATTGTTCTGGATCAGAGAAGCTAAGTCTTTCACAGTTGATAATCATTACAATATTGCTGTTACTGAGTACTATGTTTTCCTGTTTCTGCTCACTTCACTTTACATCAGTTCATATACATCTTCTCATCTTATTCTTGAAACCATCTCTCCTTGTAATTTCTTATATCATAATAGTAATCCATCACGATCACATGCCACAACTTTTTCAGTCATTCTCCAATTCATGGGCATCCTCTCAGTTTCCAATTCTTTGTCACCATAAAAAAGAGCTGCTATAAATATTTTTGTACATATATATCCATTTCCTTTTTCTTTGATCTCTTTGGGACACAGGTCTAGTAGTGTTATTTCTGGGTCAAAAGGTCTCAGTTTTATGGCCCTTTGAACCATAGTTCCAAACTGTTCTCCAGAATGGTTGGCCAGTCCACAACTCTACCAACATTTCATTAATATACTTATTTTTCCCTCATCTCTTCCAGAATTTGTCATTTTTTGTCATTTCTGATAGGTTTGAGATGGTATCTCAGAGTAGTTTTAATTTGTATTTCTTTACTCATTAGTGATTTAGAGCATTTTCACTATGACTATAGATAATTTTTATTTCTTCTTCTGAAAACTTCCTATTCATATCCTTTGACTATTTATCAATTGGGGGATGGATCTTGTTTTATAAGGTTGACTCTGTTCTCTATATATTTAAGGAATGAGGCCTTTATCAGAAAAACTTGCTATAATGTTTTTTATATCACCTCATTGTCTATGGTTCTTTTTAACAAAATGCAATTTACTTGATTATCATTTTTAATTATGTTTATTTTTGCTTTTGCTTTGATTGAGGTCATGATTGCTACCCTTAGGGCCTTTTTTATTTCAGCCAAAACAATAAATTCTGCTCAGCCCCTTATTTCAACTGTCTGTATGTCTTTCTGTTTCAAGTGTGTCTCATAAATAAAATATTGTTGGATTCTAGTTTCTAATCTATTCTGCTATCCTCTTTTGTTTTATGAGTGAGCTCATTCTATTCCCATTCATAGTTTTGATTACTATGTATTTCCTTCCATCCTATTTTTTAATCCTTCTCTCTCTTTTTTTATCCTGTTGTTCCTCAAAAGTCTGTTTGGCTTCTGACCACTGCCTCCCTTAACCCCCCCTCCCTTTTATTTCCCCCCTCTCCCCCCCCCAGCCAGTAATTTCTCTTATCCCCTTCCACTTCTACTTCCCTCTTTAGTAAGATAGATCTCTATACCCAATTGAATGTATACATATATTCTTCCCTCTTTGAGACAATTCTTATAAGAGTAAGATTCAAGCATTGTCCACCACCCTTTCCCCAATTCCTCCTACAATGTAAAAGCTCTTTCTTACATGCCTCTTTTATGTGAGAATTTTTTCCCCATTATACTTCTTTTCCCCCTTCCCCTGTTCCCAGTGCATCCCAAAGTGCATGGTAATGACACCTAAAGATTAGCTAAGTGGCAATAGAGAGTTGCAATGTTGTTTTTGTAGGAGCTAAGAGTTAAACTGCCACCACTGAGTTTGGGGCATTTCTATACTGGGTGTCAATGTCATGCTACTTTAGTCATTAAATATTTGATTTATTGATATAATTTCTTATGAAAGCAAACAAAATACACTAAAAGAAATTAGCAAGTGTCTCAGCTTCACCTACCCCACTACAGAGTGCAAAACATCATATACACACACACACATATGTGTATGTAAATATATATCACACATACACATAAATGATATAGAACACATCTTTACCATCATGTAATTAAATGAAGAGGCAGCTAGGTGGTTCAGTGGATAGAGTGCTGAGCCTGGGGTCAGAAAGACTCATCTTCCTGAGTTCAAATCTGGACTCAGACACTTACTAGCTATGTGACCCTGGGCAAGTCACTTAGCCCTGTTGGCTTCAGTTCTCCATCTGTAAAATGAGCTGGAGAAGGAAGTGGCAAACCATTCCAGTATCTTTGCCAAGCAAACCCCAAACTGGATCACGAAGAATCAGACACAATTAAAAAAAATGACTGAACAACAACAAGGACAACTACAATTGTCCCAGTTATCCAAAGCTTGTCATCTTGTAATCATCATTGACTCTCACTCAATTATTCCACACAACCAATCTATTGCCAAATCTGGTCACTAATACATTTACGACATCTCATATATATCCCCTTCTCTCCATTCACACAGCTGCCACCATAGTGCTCAAGACAACTCTTCAGTAGAGGATTTTTCCACATTGAGAGGTCCAGAGTACTAATGAAATCATGGAGATGGACCAAATTATATCTAGGTGCAGATAGATATAGAAATGTGAAAAAAAAACCAGACATAGAAATATAGAGGTAGATATGTAAAGATGGAGGTAAAAAGCTATGGAAATGTGAAATTAAGGAGAGGTAGAAATGCAGTAGATATACAGATAAAGAGTTAGAGATGAATTCTGGCACCATCTCTTCCATCATTTATCCCAACAAACGTCAACACTTCATGAACTTTGAACACTCGAGAGTTTACTCTTTTTGAGTGAAACAAGGAAACAAGCAATTAACTACAAATAGCTCTATACAGTGGGGTAGGTGAAGCTGGGACATTTGCTAGTTTCTTTTAGTGTATTTTCTTCATTTTCTAAAGAAAAATCAAACTGAGGAATCCAAAAGTTCTGGGCTATGTGTGCTAGTGCTTGTGTGTAAGAGTGTGTATGTGTGTACACATATGCACCCAACTTACATTAAATGATGCCCTTTTAGTTTAGGGGTTTACACACATTCACTCTGTTGATATGGTATTGGTTTTCCTAATTCTTCCCTATTTTCTCTTCCTATGTACATACTCTATCTTTCTTTTAAACTTGAGATAATTCAAGCAAAGTATTATTTCATAAATGTAATTTAATTATACTAATGCTGTCCTTTTGACAACCTTTAGACATTCAGCTCTTCTGATAGTGATGCTAAATATTTCCAGCAAAACCTGATGATTGAATTATGGATCCACTTGTCCCTGCTCCCTTATAACTCAGCTCCTCTGTTGGCCATCACATTCTAGTTGGGCCCTTCCTTATGATTTGGGATCTCACTTCAGTTTGAGATATTGTGTTTTTGTTGTAGTTGTTTATTTGTTGGTTGGCTGTTGGGTTGCTTTTAGTATAGGGATCTTCTATATAGACCAAGCATACTAAATGGCTCTTTTGACTTCCATGTTGATTTGCAGTCATTAACAAACTTTGAAAACTTGGAGGGTCATTTCCATAAACCAGGTAACATGGACCAAATTCATCTGTGTGCATGGCATTCAATTTTCCTCAAGAGGAAACAACTTACACAGGATCTTAGTGAATAATAATTTTCATTTAGATGAGTCTCTGGTTTGGGGTTTTAGTTGACAAAGGAATCCCATCATGGTATTTGCACTCTACTTTCCCCTCCTCTCCAGGCTCAAGTGAATTATCCTTCCTCCTCAAATCTCTCATATTGCTTCAGATATCTTCTAAGCAAGTATATATTTTATAATATACAAATACAATATATACATAATTATGTATGATGTATATAAAATAATTTTATAAGCATATTGTAACTGGCATAGTAGTTGGTTTGCCTTTTTTTGTGTCTTTTCTACCCTCCAATGGTGATTTCCTCCCTAGAATAATTATTATGAAGCTGGGCAGCACTGTGGACAGAGTGCTGCACTTAAGAGTCAGGAAGAACTGAGTTCAAATCCTGTCTCAAATACTTATCAACTATATGGACCTGGGAAAGTTACTCATTCCCTCTTAGGTTCACTGTCCTCATTTATAAATTGGAATAATAAAAGCATCTAACCTCATGGGGTTGTTGTGAGAGTACTATGAAATAGCACATATTTTTTAAACCTTAAAACACTGTATAAATGCTAGCTATTTTTATTATTACCACTAAATTGTAAGCTCCTTGAGGGCAGGACTGCATATCATATTTTCATCTTTGTACTTTTGACTCCTAAAGCATGGTGCCCTCTTCCCTCCCAGGTGATGGCATCAGGGGATATTAAACATGTTGTAGGTGCTTAATAAATGTGGTTGTTGGGTGGTTGTTGTTTTTTTTTTGGGGGGGGGTGATTTGGTCGAATTGAGCTTAAAGTCATCAAGGAAGTATATCACTGAACAGTAGGTCGACATGGGACACAAAGTCCAAATTGTCCAAAAGTTAAATGTTGGGCCTCTTAATGCAAAGAAAAGCTGAGCTGGCTAGAGGGTTTCGCCCTCTTTGGTGGCATTTCCAGCTGGCGGAGATGGACACTTTTTCCTTCTTTCCCATTCTCATCATGATACTATTAACAAGGCAAAGCACAGGCTCCTCTGGCAGCCATTGGCAGCAACGCCCTTTCTGCAGATCGTGTTGGATACGTTTGATGAAGGTTTTGCATTTCAGATCGAGGTGCCAACTTCACCAGCGCCTGTACAGGATGGTTGGCTTTGAGCGTGTTCCCTAGATTGCAAATTGATTAGCTACTGTATGTCAGGGCAAGGCATCCTGGGCAGTGAATCTTCTTCAAGTGGGTATGACTGCCAAGAAAGACTCCCCTCCTCCCCTCCTTCCTCTTCATCCCAGGCCGTTTGTTCGTTCATTCGGCTGCAGCCTATTTGAGTTTGTCCATTAAAAACAAAGAAAAATCACCTGCCAGGAGAACAGCTTGAACAGATTGGGGCAGAAGTTGGAGCTCATCATTTTACAAGTTGGAGAGGCTTCAACTTTCAGTCCTGGGGTTTCCAAATCACATCCCTGCTCCAAAGGGAGAATCAAAGGTAACATTTTTAGCAAGAGGGCCCTCATTGCCTATCCCTCCTCATTCATTACATGGCCTCCACCAGCTGAGCAGCCTAATACATGCAGGGAGAAATTTTACTCACTGAAAAGCCATCCAAGTGGAAAGTTGGTTCACTCTCACTGAGCCTGGGTGGCACTGCAGCAGACCGAGACATTTAACAAATGAACAAGCAGACAATGCCCAAGTTGCTGTGACCAGTTCACAAAGCACTTTGAGTTCACTTATTTGTTCACAATGGCAATCTCATTTTCATTATTCTGGGCATTATTTAAAAGCACTTTCCTCTCTTTTTTGTGGCCTTTAATTTTGTTTGAATACCCAACTCTTGGTATGATGGAAAACATATTAATAGCAAATTCTTACTTTTAATGCTTTGAATCTTTCAAAAGCATTCTCATTAGACACAACCACATGAGTAGTAGTGATTTTAATTCTTTTGTAAAATACATTTTATGGCTATCCTTTGTTTTTACATCACCTACATGACCCCTCAAGAGTCACCTCTTATAACAAAGAAGAAGAAAAATAGTTCAGCAAAACTAATCAACGTTACTAAAAAGTCTGACATTACATGTAGGGCTCCCTACTTACAGTATGGATACTTCAACAAAGAAAATGGGGAAAGTCCTTTATAGGATTGGTCATTATAACTTTGCAGCATTCAGTTTCTTTTGTTTTATGCATCTTTATTCCATTGATGTTGTTGGAGTCATTATATACAATGAAATAAATATATTTTGTAAACCTTAAAGCACTGTATAAATCCTAGATATTATTATTAGTAGTAAATTGTAAGCTCCTTGACAGCAGGAACTTTCAATTTTTTTCATCTTTGTACTCTTGACTCCTAAAGCATAGTGCCCTCCTCCCTCCCAGGTGATGGTTTCCTGGCATATTAAACATGTTGTAGGTGCTTAATAAATGTTGTTGGGTTGTTTGTTTTTTGTTGTTCTCTGTTTTTTGTGTTTTCTCAAGTTATATAAATCTTCCCATGCTACCCTGACTTCATCATTTCTTACAGCACAGTCATTACCGTGTTGAAAAAAGTCCCATTACATCATAAACCACAAAGTAATGGTAATTCTTTTTTTTTTTTTTTTTGGTGAGGCAATTGGGGTTAAGTTACTTGCCCAGGGTCACACAGCTAGTAAGTGTCAAGTGTAGGAGGTCGGATTTGAACTCAGGTACTCCTGACTCCAGGGCCGGTGCTCTATCCTCTGCACCACCTAGCTGCCCCAGTAATGGTAATTCTTTCTTTTCATATTCTTTTTTTTTGTATGTAATGGTAATTCTTAATAATTAATATTGTTTCTTTTCCAACATCTGAGATAAAAGGCACATTAAAGACTGGTTTGGCCTCAGGGTAAAAGATCAGCATCCACTCTTTGAGATCCTACAAACATTTAAGTCTAAGGAGCTCTTATTAAGCACCTACTTATGTGCTAGCTTTGGAGTTACAAAGACAAGAACAAAAAAATCCCTGCCTTCAAAGAGTTTACATTCTATTAGATTACTAACAGAGAGTGATCTCTAACAGAGAAGACTTTCAATCCTTGTAACATTGGTGCAGAGAGCTTGCTGATAAACCATCGTGAATAGTAGTCCCCTAGCACCGTAAGAGTAAATTTTCTGTTCCGTGTTTAAAGTTCAAAGCAAGACATGGAGGCTGGCCTCTTCTTATCACAGAAAATACATATGTCATGACAAATGGCTAATACTGGTAGCCTCAATTGTCAGAACTAGCCACAGGACAGAAAGTCTCTCCCTCTGAGAAATGGTTCCCATATACATTCTCACAGTTGGATCATAGCTCAAGAGTGAGATGGGACCTCAGAGACCATCTAGTTCAATCTTCTCATTTTACAGGTGAGTAAACTGAGGCACAGGGAGGTTAAGTAAATTGCCTAGAGTGACACAGGTGTCAGAAGTGGAATTTGAACCCAGGTGTCAGAAGTGAGATTTGAACCCAGGTCCTCTGATTCCAAAGCCAGTGTTCTTTGGATGGTACCATGCCTCCTTTATTAGGGAAGAGGTAGAGACAGTCATCAAGAATATGGAGAACATGACACTGGGGTCCACAGTGTCGAACCTCTATGATTGAGGACTTGCAGACTAATTTCTATGAAGCCCGGGTCATGACTGCTCTTGATGACTGTAGGATTCATATGACACTATAGATTGGTAGAGCCTGTTGGGACCTTGAAGATCATCTAATCAAACTTCTGATTTTACAAATAAGGAAATTAAGGCCCAGAAATGTAAGGCTACTTGTCACTTAGAAAATTTCTGAGCTCTGAAGCGCTAGAACCAGGATGAAAACCTACGGGTCTTCACTCCCAGTCCATTGCTTTCTCTTCCTTAGAACATTACCAATGTAATAGGAAGCCTTAGAGACACCTGGAATCATGTGCCTTCCTTCATTCCTCCTCCTGATAAATAAGGTGATAATAAGATTGATGAATGCAAATCAACTGGCCCAGAAGTAATATAGCCTCAGGCAATGAAAGAACTGGCAGTGGTGATTACCAAGCTATTGTCAGTGACTTCTGAAGCTCCATGGAGAGTGAGAAAGATACTGCAGGACTGAAGAAAGGCATACATTCTCCGGATCTTCAAGAGAGTAAAAAGGATGGTGCTTGCAAACAATGTCAGTGACTTTCACTTTGATTCATGGAAAAAAACCTCTAAAATGCCCTATTAAGGAGATGGTTACTGACCATCCAGAAAAAGGAAGCTGGGGTCCCAAAAGACCAACGGATTTGGGGAATGCTATGGTTTCGGTTTACTGAGATTTTAGCCAAGAATTTCACCCAGTCTCTCATGCTACTGTGGAAAAGAGAGTGAGCTGTGGGGCTAAGCAATAGTTCAGTCAGGCAGACTTGGAACTGTTTGAATGACTAGAACTATAGAACTACATACCAACTTGGAAGTTCTTGAGTAGAATACCCCATGGATATGTGCTGTTGTTTAACATTGTAAAAAAATCAATGACTTAGATAAGGACATAGAAGAAATGCTTGTCAAACTTGCAGATGACAGTGCTAGAAAGGATGGCTAACTGGCAACCAGTTAACATTTCAAAAGATCTTGACAGGCTTTGTTTTGTTTTGTTTTGTGGGGCAATGGGGGTTAGGTGACTTGCCCAGGGTCACACAGCTAGTAAGTGTCAAGTGCCTGAGGCCAGATTTGAACTCCGGTACTCTTGAATCCAGGGCCTGTGCTTTATCCACTGCACCACCTAGCTGCCCCTGGGCCTTATCTTAATAAGACGACATTTAATAGAAATGTGTGGGAAGGAAGGAAACCTATTATGGGCCAGGCACAGTGCTAAGCACCTTAAAATATTATCTCATTTGATCCTCATAATCACCCTGGGAGGTGGGTGCTATTGGTTCCCCCATTTTACAGTTGAGGAAACAGAGGCAGACAGAGGTTAAGTGACTTGCTCAGGATTACACAGCTAGTGAGTAGCTGAGGATGGATTTGAATTCAGGGTTCCCTAACTTGGGGCAGCTAGGTGGTACAGTGTATAGAGCACTGGCCCTCAAGTTGGGAGGGCCTGAGTTCACATCTCACCTCAGGTACTTACTAGTTGTATGACCCTGGGCAATTCACTTAACCCCAATTGCCTTAAACATCTGGGGCTATCTCCAGTTATCCCTGTATCTATCTATCTATCTATCTATCTATCTATCTATCTATCTATCTATCTATCTATCTATCTATCTATCTATCTATCTATCTATCTATCTATCTATCTATCTATCTAATCTATCTAATCTATCTAATCTATCTAATCTATCTAATCTATCTATCTATCTATCTATCTTGCCACTGGACCCAGATGACTCTGGAAGAGAGAATAAGGTTGGTGACCTTGCACAGCCCTCCCTCACTTAAATCCAATTCACTGCAAGTCGTGATGTCATGGTCCTCTTCGAGAAAGAAGGACAAACAACAAATAAACAAACTCTGGGACCAGAGATCTATCCACTGTGCCACCTGTCTCTGTGCAATATCCTAAAAGTCGTAGTGCAATTTTAAGCTATTTAAAGTTTAAAACCTCACTAAGACTTTTGGGACACCTTGTATAATGTCATAAAATGAAGGTCTGAAAAATCACCTTTATATGTACAAGATGGAGCAGGCATGACTAGACATCAGTTCATCTGAAAAAGATCTGGGAGTCTGAGCAAACTATTAGCTTAATTAATTAATATGAATCAAGAGTGTGCTCTGGCAACCAAGAAAGTGCATATAATCTTAGTTGGCTTTCAAGAGAAATAAGGATGTGCTGGTTCTGCTCTACTCTGCCTTGCTCACATCACATCTGGAAACGTATTCAATTCTGTGCATCACATTTTAGGAAGAAGAGAGGGCATCCGGAGTGGGATTACCAAATTGGTGAAGAGCCCTGAGTTTTTTGACATGAGGACCAGTTAAAGGAATTGAGGATGTATAATCTGGAGGACAAAAGACTTAGGGGAAACATGAATACTGTCTTTAAGTGATCAAAGACCATCATGTAGGGAGCAATTAGATGATTTCTACTTGTCCTAACTGGCAATGGATAAATTTAGACTTAATATGAGGACAAAATTTCTAACAATAAAAGCTGTCCAAAAGTACAATGAGCTCTTTTGGAAGCTAAACTGGAGGTGGCATAGCGAATAGAGAGCTGAACTTGGAATTGAGAAGACCCGAGTTCTAATTCTGCTTCAGATGCTTATTATCTGTGTGACCTCAGGCAAATGAGCTACCTTTCCTAGTGTCAGTTTCCTCATCTATAAAAATAAGGATAATAACAGCACCATCCTCACGGGGTTGTTGTGAAGTTCAAATGAGATAACATATGTAAAGCACCTTGCAAACCTTAAAAATGCTAATTATTCTTAGATGTAGAGAGGGATCTAGTTCAGGTCGAGGTTGAACTAGCTGGCACCTTTCCGAACTCCCAGATTCTGTGGTTCTATAGGACCTTCACAAAAGGTGACCTTGGCTATCATCACGGCATATCATCCTCGATGTGGTCTTGAGGACTATAGATCCCCAGGGTTATCCTAGCCCTGTTGACACAGAACTCCACTTCACACCCAAGTCTACACCCGCCCTCAGGACACATCCATCTGTGACCTTCTGTCGTACTTCACATACTGTGGAGGGGCGATGAAAGGAAAGAAGGGGGGTACGCTAGAATTTGCTAACAAAAGACAGAGAAGTATTCGGGGAGATGAGGAAATGATGCCCTCTAGGTTTTCATTCACCAAATTGGTTATATCTTGCAGCTGAAGTCTCGTGTTCTAATGACTCCTTTAGCAATCTCTCCTCCGAGAAGCACACCGGGGCCCGATGTCAGCTCCATCCCCCAGGATGCAGCCGCCATACCCACCTCGGCAGCAGCGCAGGCGCTCACAGGTACGTTAGCTGAACTCAACTCGAATTGGGTGCGTTGGTGGGCAGGGAGTCAGTTAACTAATCAGTGGCTGATTACTCCACGGGCATCGTTTGAGATAGATGAGTTGGTTATCTGTCAGCCAGGTGAAATCTATAACGACCAGAAACGTTGAGCTCTGGTGCCTTGAGGTTTAGAACATTCTGGTTTGGGTTTTCAGTGAACGTGATGGCCCAGCTGAACGCATTCATGGGGGAAGCGGAGTAGGCAAGAGCATGGAAAGATAGCCCTGTTTTTCTTCTTTGCTGTCAGACTTGTTTTGAACCAATACTAAGAAGGTTCCCGGTTAAAGCATCAATGTCATCTCATGTCTATTCATATTTTTAATTTTCCAGGATTGTCTCTTTTTACAAACCCATCTCCCTGCCACCAGTCCTGGAGTAGGATGTACTCTAACCAGGATAGATTTCATATGAAATCAAGCCTATAAAAAGTATCAAACACAAAGTGAACCCACTTCACTCATTCATTCATTTGTGCATGGACATATACATCTATTAAATGTCTGCTGTGTGCTAGGAATTATGCTGGATGTCAGGGAGAGGCAAAGATAAAAAAAGGAATGGTGATAGGGCTTGAGAAACTACATGGTATAGTGGAAAGAATTCTCCCTTTGGCATCATAGGATGAACTTCAAATCTTGCCTTTGATTCTTTTTGTCAGTATGACCTTAACCAAGTCACTTAACCTGAATTTCCTTATGTGTAAGATGAGGGATTTTGACTAGATGGCCTCTAAGGTCCCTCTGGCTCCCAATCTATTATTATTTTATGATCCTATGATGTGATATTATCTATGAAGATCCTACTCCCAAATATCTCCCCCATTAAAGCTGAAAATTCCATTATCAGGAATTAATTAGTATCAATCTTTTAAAACCTGAAAATAGGCCCAGTACTGCATAAATACAAGTCCCTAAGACCTTAGTGTGTTTTTCTTTTTTAAACAAAAATTATTGATGCCTTTTGTATTAATATAACAGTCATTTCCAAATATACTGTGTTGTCCCCCTCCTTACCCAAACTCCAGAATTATACTTCCTGTGAAACGAAGATAGTTTAAGTAAAATCAACTGACACAGTGAACACTTCTGAATGTGTATGTAACATTTTGTACATGTAGCTCCCCACGTTTTTACCTTGAGAGAAGGAAGATGCTTCCTCATATCTATTCTAGGGATATTACCGATCATTTATAACTACTTATAATTATACAATTGGCCATTGTAATCATCAACTTAGGCTTAATTTCATTTGCTTTCATTTACATTATTGTAATTACTGGTATATTATTCCCTTGTTTCTGATTACTTCACTCTGAAGTTGCCTATATCTTCCCCTGTTTCTCCAAATTACTCATATTCATCATTTCTTACAGTTCAATAGTATCCCATTATATTTCTGTTTGTTTAGCCATCATCCAATTCATAGACATCTATTTTGTTTCCGGCATTTTGCTATTACAGAAAGTGGTGCTATGAATATGTTGTTGCAGGGTTATTTGTCCGGTAGCGGAGATTTGGGGCCAAAGTGGATGAATTGTTTTCCAATTCTCCAATTCACAGCTCCACTAACAGTGTATTAGTGCATCTGTCTTCCTGTAGCTCCTTCAGTATTTGTCATTTCGATTTGATAAATGTGAAGTAAAATATCAGTCGACTTAATTTGCATGTCTTTACTAGTGATTTGGAATCATAGTTTACAAAAGACTTCATATGCTTTGACTACTTGTCTTGAACTTATATATTTGTGCTAATTCCTTATTTATCTTGGAAACCAGGGTTTTATGAATGATGTTTGATGCAAAGCTGCATTGGTTTTATTTGTGCAAAAGCCTTTTAACTTTAGGTAGTCAGAGTTGTATATCTTTTCTTTTAAGATAAATTCTCTATTTCCTTTGGTTAAGAATTATTCCACTAGTCATAGTTGTGAAAGGTATGCCCTCTTAAAAAGAAGAAGAAACAAAGAAAAAGGCTGTAATTATCTAACCCAAAAGTTTTAGTGCATTTTTAAACTTTAAGAACTGCAGAAGTCTAAATACTAAAAACATACAAAAAGCCTCCTTAAAAGGTTATTTCGGGGCAGCTAGGTGGCGCAGTGGATAGAGCACTGGCCCTGGAGTCAGGAGGACCTGAGTTCAAATCCGGCCTCAGACACTTAACACTTACTAGCTGTGTGACCCTGGGCAAGTCACTTAACCCCAATTGCCTCACTAAAAAAAAAAAAAAAAAGATTATTTCATTTTTAGATTTTAATGTTTCTTATTAAGATTCACCATAATTATCATCTTGTACTATATGTTGTACTAATTGATTTTTGAACTTTGTGAAAGCCCTCTTTAACTGCTGCTCAGGGATTGAAACAATTGAATTTGTGGTCTTAGCTTTAAGATCAACCAAAGAATGATATTTTGAGGCATATATCACAATTCTGATGTGACCCGACAAAAGAAGTCAAATGCACATAAATCAGGTCATTGAGGTGGCCAAGCAAGGGGACCTCCTCTGCCAGTTCACTGGTCTGAGAAAGTATCTTCCTGAACACAAAATTTAAATAAAAATGTATTCAAAATTTTAAAATTAAATAAGTATAAAAGAAATATAATCAATAGAGAAATACAATGTATTTAGGTCACATCTACTTGGAAATTAATTTAATGGCACATGGTGCTAGATGCTGTTCTAAACCAATTTTCTGCTAAACTGTTTTTAAGTTTCTCCAGCAGTTTTTATGGGATAGAGACTCTTTTCATCGGTATCTTAGTGTGAGTTTCACAAATTCCTTTCTTCAAAAGAGGTGTGTATTTGTAAAAATTAATGCTTGACTGAAAGGGTTGGATAAAAGGAGAGAAAAATTGCAAAGGAAGAAAGATCACAGAAAAGGAAGGCTGTGGTCATGATAACATTTATCAACTTCACATTTTTGTTTATAGGTGGCCCTTCAGAGATGGAAGTTTACAAAGTAATATGTAAGATAGATTTATAATATGGCCTTAGAGAAGGGTAATGGTATATAATCTGGAGTCAATTCTTGTGTTTGATTCTAGGTGCATGACCATAGGCAAGATATTTAACCCCTTAGTGCCCCAAGCACCTAAGAAAAGGAGGCATTACAGTACAATGGAAAGAGTTTAGTTTTTGGAAACATAGGACTTGGGTTCAAATTCTGCCTCCTATGTTTACTACCATCCCCAAAATGTGAGTGTTGGAATTGATTGCCTCTGAGATTCCTTCCAACTTAAGAGCTATGATTCTGTAAACTCTAAATTAGAAAGAAGTTGCTATCAAATGACAGGTTCAGTTCTTTTTCTGATTTTTTGCCAATATCTTTTCAAAGAGAAGGAAGTTCCAGGTAATTTATGTGATCAATCCTATTCTTTTTTTAAATTAACATTTTTCCATTAAAAAATAATGTGTTTTTTAAAAAAATAATGTATTTTCTCTCCTCACTTCCCAATAGGAAAAAAAGACAAAACCCTTGTACCAAATATGAATGGTCTAGCAGAAAAAATTCCAGTATTGTCCACATGCAAAAGTATATGCCTTCTTTATCACTGGTCCCCTCGAATCCTGCTTTGATCATTGTCTTGATCGTAGTTCTTAAGTCTTTCAAAGTTGATCTCTTTTGGGATGTTATTATTGTATAGATTGTTTCGGTCTTCATGAATTCATCGTACATATTAACTATTGTCTCCATAAGCTATTTTTAAAAAATTTTTCTTCCTGAATAGAATTTTATTTTCCAAAATATATGTAAAAACAATTTTTTTCTTTTCCTCTTTGACAATTCCATAAGCTATTGAAAACTAGTTGGTGCGCCTAGGTTCCTTGAGGCATATGTTCAAACTTGTCAGAAACCTTCTAAGTAGAAAGATGGCTATCATTTTCTTGGTTTTTTTCTATTATGGGAGTCTAACAGTAATTGCTGCACAGGTTTAACAGTGAATAATAATTAATAACAACAGCAACAACTTGCATTTATAATAGCTCCTTAAGGTTTGCAAAGCACTATACAAATTTTATCTTATTTGATACTCACAACAACCCTGAAAGGTAATTTCAGATAAGTAAACTGAGACAGAGTAAGTGAATTGCTCAGGGTCACACAGCTAGTAAGGTCTGAAGCTAGATTTGAACCCAGGTATTCCTGACTCTAAGTCAGCAATGCGTCTGCCTCGCCATCATTTTCTTGAGAACAGATATCTAGAACTATGTTAACCTCTGGCTCTTGCCAATGATTGCAGAGAGGTGAGCCTTCACATGAGGCAGCTAGGTGGATCAATAAATAGAATACCTGGGTCTGGAGTCAGGAAGACCTGAGTTCAAATTCAGCCTTAGACACTTACTAGCTGTATGACCCTGGGCAAGTCACTTACTATTTGTTTGCTTTAATGTACTAGAGAATTAAATGCAATTATTCCAGTATCTTTGCAAAAAAAAAAGAACATAAATGGGGGTCACAAAGAGTCAGATACAACCGAACATCAACAAAATTTTTTTCACCACAGGGCAGCTCAGTGGTACAGTGGATAGACTGTCAGGCCTGGAGTTAGGAAGACTCATCTTCCATGAGTTCGAATGTGACTTCAGACACTTACTAACTGTATGACCCTAGACAAGTCACTTAACCTTTTTTTGCCTTGGTTTCCTCATCTGCAAGCTAGAGAAGGAAATGGCAAACCACTCCATTATCTTTGCTTATAAAGATAGAGATAAAGAAGATAAAGAAGAGTCAGACTTGACTGATTGAAAATTACTCAACAACAATTTTTATCACAACGCTACTTATAAGAATAGCAATGTAGTGTAGGCCATAAGGAAAAGAAGTGGGGTGGTGTAGAATAATGGACTTTTAGTTTGGAAGACATGGGTTCAAATTCCCTCTCAGGTATTTACCAGCTGTGTAATTCCTCACAAATCACTTAACCTCTCTGGGTCTCAGTTTCCTTATCTATAAAATTAGAAGCTTGGACTTTTATGGCCTCTGTTGTTCCTTTCAGCTCAAAAATCTTTAATTCTAGGAACCTTAACTAGTAATTTTTGAACCTGAGACAAGTAGCACAAATCATACCTGAAAGCTAAGGAATCATGCTCCCATGATGGGGACCATGAGAAAATAGACTATATGTTATCTTTCTGTTTTAGTTCATTCTTTTTTCTAATATGTTGCAAGACCCTTCAACTTCTTTAGTACCTCTAAATTCAACACCTTGGAATAAAACTTAAGCTGCCCTCCCCTAGTCATGCCTTCCTGAGGGGATTATAATACTTCTCTCTAGATGTTTACACTCTATGGTGAATACTGGACCATCCATCCCTGTTTCTCTCTCTCCTCTTTCTCTTTCTCTGTCTCTGTCTCTGTCTCTGTTTCTCTCTCTTCCCTTCCTACATCCTGCACTTGTTGTCCCTATACTGTGTTCAAACAATTTATGTGAAGTCCCTTTCCAAAGAACCAATTCCCATTCTTGACTTTTATCTCAACAGTGTCTTCCATTGGTAAATTCTCTGTAATGAATAAGTTGACTACAGTGCTCTCTGTCTAAACTTTCTTTTTGTAGTGTTGTTGGCAGGAGTCCAACCTACTGCCCACCCCCTGCTCTGGGGCTGCTGTAGGTTCAGATGCTAATTTCAATAACAGGGTCTTTCATCTAGTCCTTATTTCAGTCCCCTCTTTCAAGCTCATGGAAACCTCAAGGCCTCCATTTAACTCAAAATCATCAGTACAGATGGATTCTGCCTTGGCTAAGGGGTAGTGCTCTGCCTAATCACAGGAAACTCCGAATTCTCTCAGACTCTGGGTACATTTCTTTAGTAGAGCACCAGAAATTTCTTCTGGGTGATAAGGAAAATAGGGAGATGGAGAAAGAAGTGAACACATACCCATGGTCTTTTGTAGAGAAGGTTCACATTTAGTTTTTAAAAGTAATATATTTTTAATTTGGTGAGGTGGGTAACTATGGGTACAAAATGTTTACTACTCTGTCAGACAAAATTACTATGTTGGTTAGCTTTGCTTGACTTTTTCTTAGTCATAAGGGAAGATTAACTGGAGGGGAAGGCGGGAAATGCTATATCTGGAGATGACTGTGATATCAAAGCAAAAGACATCAATAACACTTTAATTTTTTAAAAATGAGAGGAATACATCCAAGTTGAGAGCTATTGTCAGTGGCAGAGCTACACATATAGGAAAAGCAAGTGGGGCTCTTGCCTCAGGCTCACCAAGATGAAGGGTACAGAAAAAAATATAAAATATACATCTATTATCCTAAGCCTTCCATGTCATGGAGAGGGGCAAGGTGATATAATTTTATATTCTTCCTTGATACACAATCAGATAGTTTCAATACTGACTCCTAGAATCCCTGGATTGGAAGAGGTTCTAATTCTTGTTCTTCCACACATTACACTGAACACTGAAGTGATTCATCCCATAGACATTCATTGAATGTTGAATAGGTACAGAGGCTCTGTCCTAGGTTCTGAATGTGTGTGTATGGGGGCGGGGGGGATTTAGAGGGAGAAAGAGCACCATAGTCGCTTGTTCTCTTCAAGTATACAAGAGCTTCTACCTTCTAATTAGATAGGTAGGTAGGTAGAAAGACAGACAATGTTTTCTTTTCTTTTTCTTTTCTTTTCTTTTTTTGTAGCATAGAGGCAAAATGGTATTATGGTTAGAATACTGTTTTGAAGTCAGGAAGACCTGAGTTTAAACCTTGCCTTTGCCACTTACTGGTTATAAGACCATGGGCAAACCCATTAACCTTTTTAGGCCTCAAGCAATGTTTGAGGACTTAGCAGTCACAGAATAGTTGGTGATTGCTGACAAAGGGAATTTTCATACTGGAAGCTCCCCACCACAACACTGAGGAAATCACAGATCATCAGATCCTTCATGTATTTTGTGGTTGGACGTTTTTATTTGTTCTTTCCAGAGGAACAAATACTCCTTGAAAATCTCTGCTACAAAGAGCCTTCCTTCCTACAAAGAGCACCAGCACCACCCTATCTTTTCCCCAGAAAGCAGAGAACAGCATTTTACTTTGGACATATTTTACCTCAAAGATTACCTGTGAAATCTGCCAATTATATCCTTACTTAATTTTTTCTTGGTAGTATTTTATTTTATTTTCTAACTACATGTAAAGTTTGTTTTCAACATTCATTTTTGTAAGATTTTGAGTTCCAAATTTTTCTCCCTCTCTCCCTTCCCTCCCCCATCCCCAAGATACTCCCAATTATATCTACTGTGATAGCATGACTTCAATATTATCATTCCCTGGATTTTAGCACAGTGTGATATATAGTAGATGCTTAATGAATGCTCATCAAATGAGTGGAACTTAAATGAATTTCAGTCCCTCAGGGAAAACTTTGCAGAATAGCTCCTTTCTCTTTTTCTGGCCCATGATTCCAAGAAGTCCTGCCCTCCCCCACAGCCTTTACAAATAGTGCAGCAGGGATTGCTTGGGCAGTTGGTACACTTATACCAATGGCAGACAGGGAATGGAGAAAAAAATCCCAAACTTACTACAACATGTCAGAGTAAATTCCAAACCCAAGTTATGGTATATGACCCATTGATTCATTTTCTGTTTGGTTGCCTCGGGAAGACAGAAAAAAATATACCTTGTGTGCCTGATCCAATAAGGATTTATTAAGTGCAAAGTATGTGTCAGGTGTTGGGGACACAAAGTCAAAAATGAAAAATAGCCCTGCCCTCAAACAGCTTTTATCCTCCTCAGTCCTTTCCAGGACAGTGATTGTCAGAATCCTGAAGTCACCCCTCAGTTACATTAGAAGACCAGAAAGAGCAAATGAGCATACCTTTCCAGTTATAAATAAATAGTATTTTTACTAGGTAGGCCTCTATTGATAAATATTTGTGATATTTAGCAGTGACTTCTAAACCTCTTTTAAAGAAAGAAAAAAGTCATCAAAAAGGAGGCATACTTTACTTTTGGGGGATGCTTGGAAAGGAAAGAAGGGAGTACGTCTGTATTTGTACACACATTAGGAAAATTGCCACCAGAATGTTTTAAATATTAGAAGCTTAGGACCATTATCATTAGTGAATCAATAAACAGATCATGTTGTTGGGTTCCAGTGTGGTCTCAGCCCCTGAGTTCTGTGATGAAAAGCCCCTGAGGCTAAAGTTTCAGCCTCATGGAAGGGTTGATGATAATATCAATTATACTGATCCTTCCATCATTCTCCTCAGGAGGTAGTGTTGGGTGCTTGCCCTAGTACTTTGCAGGGCTTCAAGAAAATTCCTCATTCCAGGACTGTCAGTGATACTTCCCAAACCAAGAGAGGAAGGAAGAGGGAGTGAAAACCTGGGAGAGGCCCTCAACATGAGCTAATCCCCAGTGTTCCATAATAAGCACTTGCTGCTGGGTGTTTGTTTCTGCAGTTTGCATTTATGTCAACAAACAAGCCAACTTGGGGCCATACCTGGAGAGGAAGAAGGTACAACTGCTCCCGGAGCACTTTGGGCCTGAGAGGCCCTCAGCAGTCCTGCAGCAGGCGGTTCAGGCATGCATTGATTGTGCACACCAGCAGAAGACAGTCTTCTCCCTGGTCAAGCAGGGATATGGTGGCGAAATGGTGTCCGGTAAGGTATGAGGATAAAGAGGATGATTGAGTGTTGGAAGGCTAATAAGCGGGGACCTTCCCAACAGGATGCAATTGGGAAATCAAGGTCTGAGTTTAGTGGGTGATGGTTTAGAACCAGAGCTTGTCCAAAGGTTCTGAAATCCCAAGTGATTCTTGCCTCCATCAAAATAAGAGGGGGGCCCCATAGCCTAAAGACAACTGGTTGCTTAAGGTCACCCCTCAGCTATAAGAAGATTGTCTGAACCCTGAATGGGGACTTAGAAGGACTATATTCTAGTCCCAGCTCTGCCACTCTTTCACTTTAATTCTCTGAGCCTCAGTTTCCTCATCTGTAAAGTGAAAAGGTTAGATAAATAATAATTACTAGCATTTATATAGCACTTTCCAGTTTACAAAGTCCTTTATAGGCATTAACTGGTTTGATTTCTGTAATCTTTAAGGTCCCTTCCCCATCTATAATTCTGCATTGTATGAGTCTCTCTTCTTTTTTGGATTATCTCCCACCACCAAAGTCTGTTCTCCACCACCCATCTCCCATCTTTTCCATCTGTTCCTTCCTGGCTGACCAATAGCAGGGCAGGGGAGAAACAGCCTCTTGACCCAGCAGGAATGTTCATCTCTCTGACTGAGTTTTTGTCTTTGGCTGGGTTTTCAAGTCAAATATATTGAATTATTTTAACTGTGGATTCTGTTTCTTTTGCATCTCTCTTAAGCTATTCTTGTCAAACAAGCTCATCCTCAACTTCCTCTACCTCTACCCCTGTGTGATTAATATAGTTGACCTTGAACTGAGTATACTTCATGGAAATTCTTTTTTCTCTAGTATCCTTACATCTTCCTTCCCTTTACAGGCTTAGAATGAAAACTTGTGAAAGAGACCCAGATGGAGACTTCCTTCCATAAACTCAATCCCTCCAAAGGTTACACTGTGTTCTCATTTTTTCTGTTACATTCAGTAGCATCCATCTCCTTAAGTGCTTGCATGACTGTAGAGAGAAATAAACTTGTAGGTCCATGAGTTCAGGGAGTGTTAGTTGCCAATGTCCAATCCCTCTGATGGGTACTAGCACCAAGTTTGGTGCATAGAACATAGTAGGTGCCAAGTAAATGCTTGTTGAGTTGAATTGATTCTGGGACCACAGCTCTAGAGTTGGAAGGAACCTCAGAGGCCGTCTAATCCCAAATCCTCATTTTATAGATGAATAGACTGAGGTCCCAGGAGGTTTGGTGACTTGCCCAATATCACAGAGGTAGTCAGCATCATCAGTGGGATTTGAACTCAGTTCCTTGGACCATGTACCAATTCTCTATTGAATTAAAGTGAATCAAATTTAATTTAGACAAGTAACAGCATCAAAGTCATTAATTCAATCACTTTACAGGTCTTTCCCTTCTTTATGGCAGCAAAATTAATGAAAGCAATGATTTCCTATAATATTTTTGTTCCATCTAGGCAGGGTGGTGGGTCTGCTTGTCAACGGATGGTCAATTCAGACTTTGGCATGGGCTCACATTCATGATTCCAATCTGGAAACATTCTGCAAACATTATTTTAAAAGAAATTATTATGAAGGGCTTGACTAGAGATTAGATGAAGAGGAAAATGGAAATTCAGGACAGAAAACATCTGCTTTTATTCACTACATAAGAAGTGTCTTTTGTAAAAGAGTGTGCCATTAGTAGGTAATGAACACAGAGCCCAGGCCCTCACTCAATGCTCTGAGTGCCTTACCTGAGGCACAGAAGCATCCATGTTTTCTTTGCTCTGTGGCAGGGACCCAGGCACAGCCTGACAGTAGGGTTCACAGAATCATGGATCTAAAACCTAAAGGGACCTCAGAGGTCATTTAGTCCCACCCCCTCATTTTATGGGTGAGGGAAGTGAGGCCCATGGAGTTAAGTGATTTGCCCAAGGTCACCCAGGTAGTAAGCATCAGAGATGCTATTTGAAAATAGATCCTCAGACTTTAGAGCCAATATTCTTTCTACCATACCACGTTCAAACTCTTAAATAAAGCCAATACAGACTAAACTTCAGCTGACCACTGAACTTAGGGACTAGAGAACCAATATTACTCACCCAATTTTCTTTCTTTGTTATTCATAATCCTTTTTTTGGGGGGGAGGGTTGGGTGGGGAGATGAGGGTTAAGTGACTTGCCCAGGGTCACACAGCTAGTAAGTGTTAAGTGTCTTAGGTCAGATTTGAACTCAGGTCCTCCTGAATCCAGGGCTGGTGCTTTATCTACTGTACCACCTAGCTGCCCCCTCATAACCCTTTTGTGACCCTAGTAAGTTCTAATTTACAGGAAGTACATTCAGTATCCAGCACCACAAGAGGCCAGGACATTTGCCAAGCTTCCTTTCCATGAGGGAATTATTATAAATGATTCTACTAAACATTTTGGTCTTGGACTTTCATAGCATTTTAAATCATTACTTTAGCTGAATCCTCATACTACCACTACATGTTGGAGTGAGTTCCCAAGTGGTTATATCATGTTACAGATGAGATATAAGACAAAATGACTTACTTGAACAGAACTTACCAAACAGAAGGTCCAAGGATATTACTCAGGATTCTTGGGAATCTGGGAGTTAGTTCACTAGATTACACTGTCTGCCAGAGGCATAGTCTTAATGCCTCCCTGATTCAATGCCCTTTTCTACAAGGTAAAATGAGAATGAGCTTCCTGTCCTCTCCTCCTCTCCCTCCCCCTCCCCCCAGCCCTCCACCAACCACAAACATCCTGGTCCATGTTCCAATCTGCTTAATGAAATGAGCTGTTGGACAGATTGGAAGCATCACATTTGCTGACTTCTGAGAAAAAGCACAAAACACTGAGGCCCACATCCCATGGGGGATGAGTTGATCTTTCATTGTCTCTCCTTTTCTCAAAGTAGCAAACACACTTGTGTTTATACTAATGGGAATAACAGGGTCCCATGAGCAGGCTGGATGATGATCCCTTCATAAGAGTCATAGAGGATCATTCATTTAGAGTGACAGGGCCCACAGAAAGCATCTAGTTCAACCCCTTCATTTTATAGATGAGAAAATAAAGGTACAGGATATGACTTGCCCACAGTCACAAGGTGGTGATGGTGGTGGTAATAGTAGTAGTAGTAGTTGTAGGAGTAGTTGTAGTAGTAGTAGTAGTAGTAGTAGTTGTAGTAGTTGTAGTTGTAGTAGTAGTAGTTGTAGGAGTAGTTGTAGTAGTAGTAGTAGTAGTAGTAGTAGTAGTAGTAGTTGTTGTAGTAGTTATAGTAGTTGTAGTAGTAGTAGTAGTAGTAGTAGTAGTAGTAGTAACTAGCATTTATATAACACTTTCAGGTTTGCAAAGTGCCTTACATATGCTATCTCATTGGACCCTTACAACAACCCTCTGAGGTAGGTGATATTATTATCCCTGTTTTACAGATGAGGAAAAAGAGGCAGATAGAGCTTACGTGTCACACAGGATCACACAGCTAGTAAGTGTATTAGGAATACTTAAGTATTCCTAATTCTAAGTGTGACATTTAAAAAGTTTAAGAGATGTAGTTTCTGGGTAATTTTATAATTTTATCAATAAGGCTAGCATGTTTATTAATAAAAGGGTAGTCATTTGGCCATCTCTCTTAGACCACATACCCCTCCTGTTGGTGGGTTCACATTTTATATGCCCTTCAAAGAGTAGGTGTTCCCAAGGGTGGCAATCAACTCTGATTGGCTAACAATTAATGAGAATGAATATTACGATGAGAGGCTAGGCTATATTACAGTGAGGGTTTTGATGTAGATGACTTGCATCACCCAAATCTTGATCAAAGAGACTTATCAATTTCCATATTACCTGTCTGACAAAAGGGAGAATCAACATTTTTCCAGACCTATCTGAATAAAAACAATGAGCAGGAATCCATCCATTAGCCTAAACTTAGAATTTTTTTTACTGTCTGTTTAGATCTTGGTCTGGGTAAATTTTTGAGAAAAATTTCCCATACTGGTTGATTTCTGGATGAGGAAGTGGAAAAGGGGAAAAACCTTGGTTCTGATTCAATAACTAGTTTTTTTTTTGTTGTTGTTGTTTTTGGGGTTTTTTTGGCAGGGCAATGAGGGTTAAGTAACTTGCCCAGGGTCACACAGCTAGTAAGTGTCAAGTGTCTGAGGCTGGATTTGAACTCAGGTCCTCCTGAATCCAGGGCCAGTGCTCTGTCGACCGTACTACCTAGCTGCCCCTCAATAATTAGTTATTAATAATGAGAGAAATAATCATTTCTCTCGCAAGTACAGTACTCTGCCTACAATGTCACATAGCTGTACTAAGTAGCAGAGTTATGATTTGAACCTATATCCCACACTCTTTCCAGTATATCACACTGCTTCTCTTGAGATTGCTACAGTAGTAACTTACTACTCAGACCTTCAGGGTTCAGGGTCACCCTCAAATTCTTATAATGAAGTGGGACCATACTTCGAGTCCTAAAATTGAATGAGGTCCTCCTGATGCACCCCTGGCCTTGTTCCTATTCCTGAAGTACCTCAGTGCACCAATCAGTCAACTTCGGACTTCCTTCCCTGGCTCTCCATGGCTTGAGGGCAGAATTCTCAGTAGGCACAGAAAGACTTCAAAGCAGAAAAGTATCTACAGTGTATTTCTGGCCCTGTTGGTGACTCATCTAAGACCATACAGACAACAAGCATTGGAACAGGAATTTGAATCAAGGGCCCCTTAATCCAAATCCAGTCCTCTTTTCACTAAACTACATTGTCTTCATGGGAAAGAGCAGACAAAGGGGTCTTCTGACCACAGCTGCAAATCACAACAACATAGATTTAAAACTGGAAAGAACTTGAGAAGCCATTGAGTCTAATAGGTTCGGAAATGACTTGGTTAGGAAGTTTAAGATGTAAGCAATCCTATTCACTACCAGCTTTTTCATGGGAGACTGGCTCATTTTTGTTTTGTTTTGTTTTGTTTTGTAATGGGAGAAATGGGGTACAGGTTGGTTAGGGGTTGGGGTTCTTAGGAATTCCTCTTTAAAGAATTACACCCTCTTGCACACAAAAGCAGTGAAATTAAGATGGTAGTTTATTTAGGGGCAAGGGAAGGAAAGGGGGGGGAGGAGGGAAACCATGAAAGAAATCCTTGGACTTCTCATAGGGAGATAGGCACAAAGCACATGGCTCAGAGGTACCAATCTCCTCAAGTAGGAGACCAGCAGGTACTTTTATAGGGAGCTGATTGGGGTGGACCATCTGCCTGTGGAAAGTTCCTTTAGTGAGGGAGGACCATCCCTCACTGGTAGTGACTGGAGGAATTGGGTGAGGGGTGGCTACTGATCTCTCTTCAGGACACTAAGGCCACAGCCACACCCAAACTTATCTCCCCATAGTTAAGGGAGACCAGAATGAAGGGTGGAGATCAAGCTAGCTGGTTCCGCTTATCTCTCTAGGTGTATCTGTCCTTTGGTTTAGTTTCTCAAGGAGAAGATTCCTTGATGTGCCCCACAGAACTTCTGGAGTGCTCTGTACCCCATGACAGTTTTGTTTCAGAGAGATTAAGGGACTTGTCCAAAGTCACACAAGTAATAAACGTTAGATGTGTAGAGTTGGAATTCAGACCTAGGTGTTCTGACTCCAAATCCCTTTTTCCTCCCCATTACCATCAGTCCTGGATAAATGACTAGAATGATAAAAGCAGAATGAATGAGTAGATCAACAAGTAAACATTGAAGTGCTCATGATATTCAGGCACTGTGCCAAACACTGGGGATACAGATATAAGCAAGCAAAACTATCTTTACCTCAAGGAGCTTATATTCTAATGGATGTGGAAAACAAATAAAGGGGAGAGGGTATTTGCACAGATTTGGTGGCACGGGTGGAGTCCTTGTTCTCAAAAAAATAAGTAGAAAGTTCACCTATCAAAGTTGGAAGAACAAAGGAGAAGACTCCAGGATTGCTGTAGGGTTTGTGGGGTAGGGAGGGAGAATGTGATCAGAGTATTGGCAGCATGGTGAGGAGGTGCCCAGGAAGCGGTGTGGAGGCTTTGTTCTGAATGAGATAAGGAGAAAGATTACTTATTAGAATAACAGAGAACCAAGAAAAAGAAAGGTAAAAAAGAAAAATATTGAAAGGCTCCTGCCCGTGGTTTTCCAAGGAAATGGAAGGACAGACCCTCAAGCTCCAAAGTTTCTCTCCATTTAAAGCCAAACCAAGTATAAGACAGCAGCATTGAGGGGGTTGGGGTTTTCCTTTCTTTTATTTCAATTCATTTTAATTAATTAGTAATTTCATTTTTAAAAATTTCTATTTTATCTTATTTCATTTTATTTTATTTGCCTTTATTTTGTTTTAATTTAATTTAATTTTACTTTACTTAATTTTAATTTAATTTAAATTAACTGAATTTTAACTATTTTGTTTTAACTTAATTTTACTTCATTTAATTTTAATTTTAATTGATTAAATTTCATTTCTTTTTTATTTTACTTTATTTTTATTAATTCAATTAAATTTTATTTCATTTTCATTTGATTGGATTGGATTGCATTCCTTGGCCCCCAGGCTGCTTGGCCCAAGCTCTCCTTCTATGCACACAGCTCTGAATTGCTGTCTCCTGTGGTTTTTCAGTCTCAGCTTCTTTTGATGGGAAACAGCATCTCCTGAGCCTGCCGGTGGTGAGCAGCCTTGGCTGTGTCTTAAGCTTCCTGAGGAAGCTGTGTCAGAGCCTGTTGTGTGAAAACCTCTTCAGCAGCCAGCCTCTCCCCCAATACCCCGGGGCTCCTGAGAACGGCCCACATTATGAGGACTGGAGGATGGAGTCAGGTAGGCCTTGGCCAGTCCCACCCAGCCTCGTTGTCAGAGGCTAGGGAAGGTGACATGGACCTTCTTGGGCCTTTCTTTAAGAATTGCTTTTCTTGCTGTGGTCAATACTATACTATCCAGCTCCTGGGAATTCTCTCCTTAGGGTCTCTTGGGGCTTTCCTTTCTGGGGTATTGATTTTGGCACTTAGTGGTTTTCCTGAGTTAAGAAATACCTGGAGGATTGACATTATAATTTCAAGTCTTTATGGTATTAAAATTTAGACTATAGAGATACCTCAGATATGACTAAGATGTTTTTTCCTTTACTTTTGGTTCAGAATGGTCATTTCATTGTAGAGTGCTTCTGGTGAGATAACCTCATTAAGGGTTCTGTCACTTCAAGTCTCAAAGAGGTCCTTGAGGACATTAAATGTAAGAGACTTATCCAGGGTCACACAGTCAGCAAGTCTCAGAGGTAGAATTTGAAACCTCTTGCCTCAGAGGCCAGACCTCTATCCTCTGCACTGTTTTGCCTCTCAATGCTTTTTCACATTGGCTACAACTGAAACTTGTGATTCACTGACAATATGAATGAAGAACTCTCAAAGTCCTAAGTAAGCTGGGTCAGATAATTTTCTAATCTAGTAAACATGTAGGCATTAAAAGCACCTATTACACGAATCAGATCATATCTCCAATGCATGCTGTGAAGAATATTTTTCTTCTAGGAGGTAGGTAGCACAATGGATAGACCAGTGGAGCTGGAGTAAGGAAGATCTGAATTCGAATCTAGCCTCAGGCACTTACTAGCTGTGTGATGCTGGGGAAGTCACTTAACCTCTGCCTACCTCAGTTTTTTCAATTGTAATATTAGGATAATAATAGCATTTATTTCTCAGGGTTATTGTAAGGATTAAATAAAATAATATTTGTAAAGCCCTTAGCAGAGTGTCTGCCATATAGAAGGTACTTAATAAATGCTCATTTCCTTCCTTTTCTCACTAAAATACTTAAAGTATAGTCTCTTCCCACTTCTCTTCTTCTCCACGAGCATTTTCCCACAGTTCTTCTGGATTTCCTCATGTCAGAACAAGGACAGAGAGTTCCAGGACAACAGAGCTAAATGGACAGACTCTACCAAAGACACTTGTCCTAATGGTTGTACCCTTGAGAGTATAATTGTATTGATTGGAAGTACTTGCTTTCCCCAGGAGGATCTCTCCCTCCCTCCCTCCCTCCCTCTCTCTCTCTCTCTCTCTCTCTCTCTCTCTCTCTCTCTCTCTCTCTCTCTCTCTCTCTCTCTCCACCCTCTCCCTTTCTCCCTCTCCCCCTCCCCTCCCCCTCTACTCTCTCTCTTTCTCCCTCTTTACCTTCACCCCTCTCTCTTTCTCTTTCTCTCTCTCTCTCTCTCTCTCTCTCTCGACAGGGTTACTGGACTGGCAAGGAGGGAGATGCCATGGAGTTGGTATGACTGGATTTCAGTCAAGCACTTGGCAATATGACATAAGAGAATGGAAACTAGACATGGCCTTGGAGGGTCCCAAATCTGCTAATTACTACCTGTGTGACCTTGGGAAAATCACTTTCTCTAGGCATCGGTTTTCTTATTTGTAAAATGAAGAGGGGTGTAGCCAGTTGGCCAAGATGATAAAAGCTGGAAACAGTCTATGTTAGAGGGGCTATGGGAAGTTAGATATGTTGATACACTGTAGGTAGAGCCATTAATTGGCCAACCATTCAGGAAAACAATTTGAAATCATGCTAGAAAAGTTACTGAAGAGTTCATACCCTTTGACCCAGTAGTTTCACTATTGGTCACGTACCCCCAAAAAGGTCAAAGAAAGAAGGAAAGGAGAAATACACACACACATACATAAATACATATATGTTTATAAGTTACAAATTTGTAAAAATATAAAAAACCATATATGTGTATCTACAGAGTATGTTGAATTTATATACATCTATGTGTATATATACATATAGATGTATATAAAGGAAACATGTACACATATGTCTACATATCTATAATGCATATATGCATATGTGGAGCATATGTTGGATTTATATATACATATATGTAATCATATGATTTTGGTTAGTTTTGTTATTGATATGGTTGATCATGTTGATAGTTTTCCTAATATTGAACCGGCTTTTCATTCCTTGTATAAATCCTACCTGGTCACAGTATATTATCCTGGTGATAAATTGCTGTAATCTCTTTGCTAATATTGTATTTAGAATTTTTGCATCAATATTCATTAGGAAGATTGGTCTATAATTTTCTTTCTCTGTTTTTGCTTTCCCTGGTTTAGGTATCAGCACCATATCTGTCTCATAGAAGGAATTTGGTGGGATTCCTTCTTCACCTATTTTTCCAAATAGTTTGTATAGTATTGGAACTAATTGTTCTTTAAATGTTTGGTAGAATTCACTTGCAAATCCATCTGGCCCTGGAGATACATATGTGTGTGTGTATATAAAGGAAAAATCTATGTATAAACACACACATATGTGCATGTGGAGTATATATTGGGTTTATATATACATATATGGGTATATTTACATAGTCATGCTGCACTAGACCTCTCTCACCACCACCACCACCACGCACATACAGCTGGAATCAAAGTGTTGCCTAGTGATTAAGGAACAACTGAATCAATCATGATATATGAACACAATGGGATATTATTTTGCCCTAAGTGATGACTAATATGAGAAATTTAGAGAAAGTTGGGAAGACTTACTTGAACTGTAGCAGAACCAAATAAGGCAAACCAAGAGAAAAAAGACAGTGCTCACAAAAATAAAAAGGAAAATAATACAAACATATATCAGAATTGAGATCAATGATTAATCTTGACTCTAGAGAACCAGTGATGAAATCTGCCTCCTTCCTCTTGGCTGAGAGGTATTGGGCATTGGGTATGGAATGAGGCATGTGGCAGACATGGTCAGTATGTCTGTGTTGTTTAAATGTACTTGCTCTTAACAAGGATTCTTTTCCTGGTGTATGTGTGTGCATGGAAGATTAATGGTAAGTCACAGTAGTGTAATAAAAACAAAAAAATAGCAAAACATTTTAATAAAATGAAATACAATCATGAGTCTGATACATCCTATATTTCTCACAGTAGCTAGCTTTTATGGAGTAATTTTGCAAAATGCTTTACATATGCAATCTCATTGGGCCCTCAAAATAATCCTGGGAAGTAGGTGCTATCATGATCTGTTTTATAGATGAGAAAACTGAGGTATATAGAGGTTAAGTGGTTTGCCCAAGGTTACACATGTAGTCAATATCCTTGTGGATAAAATAAGGGGTATAGAGGGTGTTCAGGGAGGACTAGCACCTCTGGTGTGAAGGCTTGCCAAACTCTTTTCAGAGCTGCTTATCTACCTTTGATGTTCACCTGCCACCCAACTCTCACCTGTGACTCCAAGAAGCTATAGCATGCACAGTGGCCACACTCTGGCCAAACCATCTTGGTAGACAGGCTAAACCAGGTTACCAACAGACTTCAAACCTGTCGATGAAATAGAGGGATGTCCACCTCAAGTATTTAAATACTTTCATTGGTGGAATGGGAGGATGAGGATGATTTATTCCAATGGCCATGAAAGCAGCTGAAGCAGGCTCTGTGGAGCACTTAGACCTTGGTCAGACATCGAAGATGCCACGGTCATCTCCCTGCATCCTGGGCCTTCACCAGTCATCCTGACTTTTGTCTTGCCGCTGGACTTTGATGACTCAGGAAGAGAGAGTGAGACTGACGACTTTGTGCAGCTCTGCCTCACTTAAATGCAATTCACCCATGTGTCAAGACATCACCCCGTGGTCATGTGTCCTCTTCTAAATGAAGGACCAGCAATAAAAGATGACATGAAGACATGTGGGCTCAGTATTGCAAAGTTAGGAGTATTTAGAAGATGGAACTGGTAACTGGGAGAATCAAGTTATCCTCCTAGCTCTGCCACTAAGAAGTAATGTGTTCTTTAGTTAATTATTTAACCTTTCTGGGCCTCAGTTCCCTCAACTGTAAAATGAAGGAGGTGGGTGATATGTTCTCTAAGGTGCCAACCAGCTTGAATTGTCTGGGAAGCAGATTTCTCTTGAAAACCTTATTTGGCTCAGAAACTCTCCTAAAACTAATTTGCCCTCCAATGAGTTTCTCAGTATGAATAGCACAGTGGTCTCAATTCACTTCCCAACACAATCTCTCAGCCCATTAGGCACAGCACAGAGAGTGGGCCAGCCAGTCAGCCCATTAACAAGGACTAGCTCCCTCCCTCTTTCTTTCTCTTTTCTCTTTCCAGTCTGAAAGCCCTGGATAAATCTCGAGGTTTTTCCTTTGGGTGGCACCTGGGATGGCAGAGTACCCTTTTCCCTTGGTTGCAGATCATAACCTTTCTTACAACAGGCTACAGTGCCATTCAAAGAAGCATGATGGCTTTGGTCCTAATCAGACTTGGCAGGTTAGGTTACAGAGCCATGATGAAAGGGAAAGTCGGGAGCAGGGTTGCTAGGTACCCATTTGTCTCTTTTGTCACTCTTCAGAATGACTTTTTGCTCACATTTTAAATAGTGCCCCAAATTAAATGAAAGGCCGGGTGGTAGGTTAAAAGGGTACTTACCACCTCTAGAGTTGGAGAATCTGGGTTCAAATACCTGGTATGATTTTTCAAAAAAAATTATTTATTTTTTATTTAGATTTTTAAAAATTATTTATTTAGATTTTTTTTCCCCACCTGGTATGATTTCAAGAATTTCCCTTAGCCTTCCTGACCCTCAGTTTCCTCATCTGTAAAATGGAGTCAGACTAGTAGCTCTAGATCAAAGATCTAACATTCCCTTGCAGATACAACCTTAAGGGGAGAATCTTGGATCCATAAAACACTAATTAAAGGGGATCTTGGAGATGAATCCTTTCACCTGATGGATGAATAAACTGAGGCAGGGTTGGCTTCAGAACATTAGATTCTTACAGTCTTTATTGAAGGTCTAAAAAGCTACAAGTAACCTTAGGCAATGTGTAATTTTCAAGCAATCAACTTGCATTTCTTAAGTGCCATTTCTTAAGTATACCAGGCACTGGAGATATAAAGACAAAAGTAAAATACTTCCTGCCCCCAAAGAATTTCTATTCTATCAAGAGAGACATTGTATTTTTGTTGTCATTGTTGTTTGGTTGTTTTCAGTCACGTCCAACTCTTTGTTACCCCATTTAGAGTTTTCTTGGCAGAGAACCTGGAGTGGTTTGCCATTTTATTTTCAAGCTTATTTTACAGGTGAGGAAACTGAGGGAAACAGGGTTAAGTGACTTGCCCAGGATCACACAGCTAGGAAGTGTCTAAGGCTGGATTTGAACTCAGGAAGATGAGCCTTCTTAACTCCATGTCTGGTCCTCTAACTGCTGAACCATTTGGCTCCCCAGAGATAATCCAGGGACAATGTATGTGTGTATATATGTATGTATGTGTGTGTGTATATGTGTGTGTATGTGTGTGTGCTTGTATAGATACAGATACAGATAGAGATAGGGATACAGATAGAGATAGGGATACAGATAGAGATAGAGATACAGATTGATTTGCAGATACAGATAGGGATAGAGATAGAGATAGAACTAGGTATACAGATACAGATAGAGATAGAGATACATATACAGATAGAGATAGGGATAGAGATAGAGATAGAGATAAAAGTGAAGATGGGGCTGCCTTGCCTAGAGGTGGCCAGGGGGCACCATAGTACACAGAAGCACTAAGCCTGGAGTCAAGAAACCTGAATTCAAAATATACCTTCAGACACCTAGTATCTGTGAAATTATGGCTCAGTAACTTGACTCAGTTTGCCTTAGTTTCCTCATCTGTAAAATGGGAATAATAATGGTACCTACCTCCCAGGATTGTTGTGAGGATCAAATGAGATATTTGTAAAAGCGCTTACTCCCATGCTTAGATGCTTATTTCCTTCCTTCCTGAATGGAGGTAGAGTGCCCAGCCCTTCTACATCTATGACAACCAAAACCTGAAATTTGCACCAGACTGAATAATTATCAAGAACTCCAATAAAAACTAGAGCAAGTGACTTATTTTACCCCAATGCTGCATAAAAAGTGAGTCAGTGGATAATGCTGTTGCATGTAGACAATCAAGCTCTCAACTTGACCAGAGATATATGTAGCCTCTACTCAGAGGCAGTAAAAACTGAGAGATCCCTAGAGAAAGCCTCAGAGAGATTGTAGACCCAAAATGGGACCTTTAGACTGGGGAATAGCAGCAACCAGTGTAGGAGGACACCCCAAGGTGGACAGAGACACCCTACAGCTTTGAAGTCCTGGAGCTCTAATGCTCTGAAGTTCAGAGATCCAGGAAGACGCAATGGTCTAACCCTAGGAGGAGGAGATCAGTACAAGAACCCAGGTGACCCAGGATAAAACCAAGGAGAACCCAAATCCCACACACAATCTCAACAAGGGGTAAAACTTGTCCTTAGTACAAAGCCCCATTTCAAGAATTAAAGTTGGAGATATCAGTAAACTAAAGAATTCACTGACCAGTATAAAAATTATTGTAAATCTATGGAGCCCCCAAAAGAAGGGGAAAGTGCCTCTATGGTAACTCTAAACTCCATAATAACTATACCTCTAAGTAGAGACTGAAAGGAAAAGATAGATTTTCTATATACAAAGAAGAAGTGAAGAAGAGATAAATAGAAAATAAAATAAATGCTTGTGACGGAAGAGATACCATGATGGCTAGTCATTGTCTGGGAGCCTAAAGACATTGTTAATCCCTACTTGGTCCTGCCTTCCTCCTCATCTCTTACCTCTTTCCCTCTGGACTAAGTCTAAAAGATACAAATGTCTAATTGTTCTCTGAACTAACTGGCTTCAGTCATGATACATTTTTTTTTTTTAGTGAGGCAATTGGGGTTAAGTGACTTGCCCAGGGTCACACAGTTAGTAAGTGTTAAGTGTCTGAGGCCGGATTTGAACCCAGGTATTCCTGACTCCAGGGCCGGTGCTCTATCCACTGCGCCACTTAGCTGCCCCCATGCTACATTTTTTTGTATGCTGCGCTAATTATCCATTTTTTCTGTCAATTAGAACTCTTGCAAACTGGTCAGTGAGGTTACCCTTGTCACCCCCATTACTATAAATATGGGCTTTTTAAATTGTTAAGTCATTTTCAGTCAGGTCCAACTCTTCCTGAACCCTTTTGGGGTTTTCTTGGCAAAGACACTGGAGAGGTTTCCATTTCCTTCTCCAGCTCATTTTACAGATGAGGAAACTGAAGCAAATAGAGTTAAATGACTTACCCAGGGTCACATAGCTAGTGTCTGAGTCCAGATATGAATTCAGGTCTTCCTGACTCCTGCTCCACCTAGCTGCCCAATATGGGCATTTAAGTGCAATTCAATCACCCTATGATTCTAGTGTCTGTACCATGGACTCTAACTCAGGGCAATTATGACATTCCATGGTTTCTATATGACTAAGATTGGGAAACCAAATGCCTGTTTTTTCTTTTTTGCTTTTAATTGCCTACCCTTTGACTCTAGTATACATAAAGAGCATTGACCCTGGAGTCTGAGAATGTAGATTCAAATCCTGACTTGGCACTTACCATTTAAGGGACTTAACTTCAACATGAATTTTCCAATCAGTAAAATTAGGAGACTGGGCTAGATGGCTCCTGAGATCCTTCCTGCCCTAGATCTATGATCCTAAGTCACTCAACTTCCCTAGACCCAAGTTTTCTCCTGTCAAGTGCATGTATTGTGCTAGATGGCCTCTGAACTTCCTTCTATTTTTATTTTTTATTATTTTTTTAAGTGAGGCAATTGGGGTTAAGTGACTTGCCCAGGGTCACACAGCTAGTAAGTGTTAAGTGTCTGAGGCTGGATTTGAACTCAGGTCCTCCTGACTCCAGGGCCAGTGCTCTATCCACTGCGCCACCTAGCTGCCCCTGAACTTCCTTCTAGAACTAAATAGGTGTTTTTATGATCTAGCGAAGAAGAAACTCAACTTCTCCCTCTCTCGAACATCACACTGATGACAAGGTTCCTTTGTCCATAGCCAGTGCTTTTTAGATGTCTCTCCCCATAGGCATGTTAACTTCTACTTGGCCTGGAGTTGGCATATCTTAGTCCCTTTAGCCACTATTGGCTGAAGCAGGAAAGCCATGGTACTTTGAGGTGTGTCTACAGTCCGTCCTCAACATTTGCTCATTAGCATTTAGGTGATTTTATTAGTAACCACATTTTCACACCAGTAACCACATTTCATATTAGTAACCACATAATTCACATTTTCAATGGTCAATGGTGCACATTTATGGCTGTGCATAGTAGAGAAAAAAAATGAGAGGTGGAATGCATGAAAGTTTGTGGAGTTGCTAGCATCCTACTAGGTGCTTCATGGGTCTTGTTCACCTTATAGTTGTAGAGAACTCCCTGTGCATTTGTTTTGTATTTTCATTGTTTGCCTTTAAAACTCAAGTTTTGTGTTGCAATTATGCCCCCCAAAACAGTGCAAGTCCCTTGGGCTCAAATGTGCAAAGTTAGCAATGTGGCTTAGTGAGAAAATAAAGGTGTCAAATAAACTTCATGGCAGATTGTCTGCAGCCACTGTCAGCCTAATCAACCAGCTGGCTAGAAACATCCCATCATCCCATCATCAATCTCAGCCTCAAGGTTAAACAACAACTCGCATTTGCTATGCTCCCATACTCATAGACGCTTTCTTTGGTGGGGCAATAGGGGTTAAGTGACTTGCCCAGGGTCACACAGCTAGTAAGTGTCAAGTGTCTGAGGCTGGATTTGAACTCAGGTACTCCTGAATCCAAGGCCGGTGCTTTATCCACTGTGCCACCTAGCTGCCCCATACTCATAGACCCTTAAGGCTCTCAAATAGAGAGATGTCACTGATGGATTATTTCAAGCTCATGCATCTTTCACGATCTCTAATGCCATACACCAACTGTGAAGGACAGAGTGTCAGAGATAATGGCAAGATCCCACAAGTCTCAGTGTCTTCCAACAGGCGCAACTAAAGTCCCAGCAATCTCTCCCTTGGTTTTCAGAGAGTGGCCAAGGTAGAGAGATTCACAACACAATACAATGCCCTCACACTGCCATTTAACACAATGGAAAGGAAGAATGAGGTTAAAAATATTTTAGTTTTAAGAATTTTGTTTGTTTGACAATATTTATGGGACTGTACATTTCATGCATTATGAAAAGTGAATATTATCTGAAATAAATGTTGATTTTAATTGAGATGTTAGCACAAAAAGTCACAGATTTTAAGGGAATTACTAGCAAGAAAAAATGTTTTGCATGTTACCAATTTTATTTTGTGCACCACATTTTATGGATCATTTCATGGTTATTGTTTTAGGAAAAGTGCATATTTTTAAACATTTTTATTTAAAGTTTTGACTTCCAAATTCTATGTCTCCCTCTCTCCCTCTCCTTTTCCAATCCCAAAATGGTAAGAAATCAGATATAGGTTAAACACATGAAATTATATAAAACATTTCCATATTAGCTATTTTGTACAGGAGGAAAAAATGAAAGACTTAAAAATAGCATGCTTTAGTATGTATTCATTCAATATCAGTTCTTTTTCTGGAGACAGATAATATGCTTCATCATTAGTCCTTTGGGATTGTCCTGGATCGTTATATTGCTAAGTCATTCACAGTTCTTTATCAAACAATATTGCTGTTACTGTGTACAATATTCTCCTGTTTCTGTTCATTTCACTATGCATCAGTTTATGTAAGTCTTTCTAGGTTTTTCTGAAATCATGCTGCTTGTCATTTCTTATAGCATAGTAATAATCCATCACAATCATATACCAGAGCTTGTTTAACCATTACCTAATTGATGGGCATCCCTTTGATTTCCACAGAAAGAGTTACTATAAATATTTTTGTACAAATAGGTCCTTTTCCCTTTTTTGATGTCTTTGGGATGTAGACTTGTAGTAGTATAGCTGGATCAGAGTATGAACAGTTTTATAGCCCTTTGGGCATAGTTCCAAATTGCTCTCCAGAATCATTGCGTTAGTCACAACTCCACCAACAGTGCATTAGTGTCCAGTTTTCCCACATTCCCTCCAGCACCCAACATTTTCCTTTTTTGTCATATTAGCCATTCTGATAGATGGCAGGTGGTACCTCATAGTTGTTTTAGTTTTGCATATCTCTTATCAATAGTGATTTAAAACATATTTTCATATGACTATAGACACTTTTGATTTCTTTGTGTGAAAACTACCTGTTCATATTCCTTGACCATTTATCAATTAGGAAATGACTTGTATTTTTATAAATTTGGCTCAGCTCTCTCTATATTTGAGAAATGAGGTCTTTATCAGAGATACTTGTTGCAAAGTTTCTCTGTAGTTTTCTGCTTTCCTTATGATTTTGGTTTTATTATTTTTGTTATAAAATTAAAATGATCTATTTTACATTTTGTAATGCTCTCTATATCTTTGGTGCTAAATTCTTCCTCTGTCCATAAATCTAACAGATAAACTATTCTATACTCTCTTAATTTGCTTATGGAATCACCTTTTATGTGTAAATCATGTACTCATTTTAATCTTATCTTGGTATATGGTGTGAGATATTGGTCTATACCTAGTTTCTGTCATACTGCTTTCCAGTTTTCTCAGCAGTTTTTGTCAAATAAGGAGTTTTTGTTCCAAAAGCTTAGATCTTTGGATTTATCACATTTTAGATTACTATGGCCATTTACTATAACGCAATTAGTACCTAATCTATTCCACCAATCCACCACTCCATTTCTTTTTAAAAATACATTTTATTGATATATTTTTAACTTAATAGTATTTTATTTTTTCTAATTGCATTCATTTTTGTAAGATTTTGAGTTCCAAAATTTTCTCCCTCCTTCTCTTCCCTTCTTTCTCCCCAAGAGAGCAAGCACTATGATATAGGTCATATATGTATAATCATGTTAAACATATTTTCACATCAGTCATATTGTAAAAGAAGAGTCAGAACAGAAGGGGAAAACCACAAGAAGAAAAAAAAACAAAAAAAGTGAAAATAGTATGCTTCAATCTGCATTCAGACTCCATAGTTCTTTTTCTTGATGCTACCACTCAATTTCTTAGCCAGTACCAGATTGTTTTGATAATTATTGCTTTATAATACAGTTTGAGGTTTGTTAGACTATGTTCTTTTGCATTTTTCATTGATTCCCTTGATGTCCTTGAGCTTTTTTGTTCTTCCAGGTAAATTTTGTTATTATTTTTCTTGCTCTATAAAATAATTTTTTGATAGTTTGATAAATATGGCTAAATAGATCAATTTAGGTAGAATTGCCATTTTATTATATTTTCTAAGTCTACCCATAAGTAATTAATTTTTTTCCAGTTGTTTAGATCCAACTTTGTGTGAAAAGTGTTTTATATGTGTTCATATAAGTCATGGGTTTGTCTTGGCAGGTAGACTCCCAAGTATTTTATAATGTCTCCAGTTATTTTAAATGTAATTTCTCTTTCTATTTGTTGCTGATGGACTTGGTTGGTGATATATAGAATTGCTGTGATTTATATGAGTTTCTTTTGTATCCTGCAACTTTGCTAAAGTTGTTAATAATTTCAAGTAGTTTTTTAGTTGATTTTCTCAGATTTTCTAAGTATAACATCATATCATCTTCAGAGTGATAGTTTTGTTTTCTCATTGCCTATTCTAATTCCTTTAATTTCTTTTTCTTCTCTTATTACTATAGCTAACATTTCTAGTACAATATTAAATAACAGAGGTGATAATGGACATCCTTGCTTAACCCTTGATTGTATTGGGAGAGCTTCCAGCTTATTCCCATTTCAGATAATGCTTGCTGATAGTTTTAGATAAATATTAGTTATCATTTTAAGGTAAACTCCATTGATTCCTATGCTCTCTAGTGTTTTTAATAGGAATGGGTGCTGTATTTTGTCAAAGGCTTTTTCTGCATCTATTGAGATAATCATATAATGTCTGTTGGTTTTGTTATTCATATGGACAATTATGCTGATAGCTTTCTTAATATTGAACCAGCCCTGCATTTCTGGTATAAATCCCACCTGGTCATAGTGTATGATCTTTATGTTATATTGCTCTAATCTCTTTGCTAGTATTTTATTTAAATTTTTTGAATCAATATTCATTAGGGAAATTAATCTATACTTTTCTTTCTCTGTTCTGGCTCTTCCTGGTTTGGGTATCAGCACCATATTTGTCTCATAAAAAGAATTTGGTAGGACTCTTTCTTTATCTAATTTTCCAATAGTTTATAGAGTATTGGGATTAATTTTTCTTTAAATCTCTAGTAGAATTTGCTTGTGAATCTATATGGTCCTGGGGACTTTTTCTTAGGAAGTTATTGATGGGTTGTTCAATTTCTTTTTCTAAGATTGGATTATTTCTTCTTCTGTTAATCTGGGTAAATTTATATTGTTGTAGCTATTCATCCATTTTATTGTCAAATTTATTGGCATATAATTGGGCAAAATAGCTCCTAACAATTGTCTTAATTTCCTCTTCATTGTGGTGAATTCACCCTTTTCATTTTTGAAATTAGTAATTTGGTTTTTCCCCCTTTTTTGGATAAAATTAACCAGTGGTTTATCTATTGATTTTTTTTTCATAAAACCAGCTTCTAGTTTTATTAGTTCAATGGCTTTCTTAATTTCAGTTTTATTAATCTCACCTTTAATTTTCAGGATTTCTAATTCAGTGTTTAATTGGGGATTTCTAATTTGTTCTTTTTCTAGTTTTTTAGTTGCATGCCCAATTCATTGATCTGCTTTTTCTCTGTTTTATTGATGTGAGCTATCAGAGTTACAGATTTTCTCCTAAGTACCGCTTTGGCTGCATCCTATAAATGTTGATACATTGTATCATCATTATCACTTTAATGAAATCATCAATTGTTTCTATGATTTGTTCTTTGACCCACTTGTTTTTTAGGATTAGATTATTTAATTTACAATTTATTTTTAATCTCTTTTTCCATTGTCCATTATTGAATGTGATTTTTATCGCATTATGATCTGAATAGGATGCATTTATTGTTTCTGCTTTTCTACATTTGGTTGTGAGGTTTTTACATCCTAATACATAGTCAGTTTTTCTGTAGTACTGCTGAGAAAAAGGTATATTCCTTTCTATTCCCATTCATTTTTCTCTAAAGAGGTATCATATCTATTTTTTTCAGAATTGTATTCACCTCCTTAACTTCTTTCTTATTTATTTTTGGGTTAGATTCATCTAGTTCTGAAAGGGAAAAGTTGAGGTCCCATACTAGTATAGTCTTATTATCTATTTCCTCCTATAACTCATTTGACTTCTTTAAAAATTTAGCTGCGATACAATTTGGTGCATACATGTTTAGTATTGATATGACTTCATTGTCTATGGTACCTTTCTGCAAGATATAGTTTCCTTCTTCATCTCTTTTAATTAGATCTATTTTTGCTTTTGTTTTGTCTGAAATCATGATTGCTACTTGTACTGTCTTTGCTTCAGCTGAAGCTTAATAGATTCTGTTCCAGCCTCTTACCTTTACCTTGTGTGTATCTCTCTGCTTCAAATGTATATCTTGCAAAAGACATATTATAGGATTCTGGTGTTTAATCCATTCTGCTATCTACTTCTATTTTATGGGTGAGTTAATCCCATTCACATTTATAGTTATGATAACTGTGTACTCCCCTCCATGCTATTTTTTTGTGTTTATTTACATCTATTAATTACACCCCACTCTTTCCTTCATCACAAGTGTTTTACTTCTGATCACCCAACACCTTCTCTGATATACCTTCCCTTTTATTAGTTCCCCCTCCCCCTTTTATTATACTTGTCCCTTTTTACTTCCTTCTAGAGTAAGATAGATAGACTTCTTTTTTTAAAAAAAATAAAAGTATTTTATTATTTTCCAGTTACATGTAGAAATAGTTTTCAACATTTGTTTATATAAGATTTCCAATTTCAAATTTTTCTCCCTCCGTCCCCTCCGCGCCCCCCTCCCCTAGACAGCAGGTAATCTGATATAGGTTATATATACACATAATAACATTAAACATATTTCTGCATTAGTCATGTCATAAGAGAAGAATCAGAGCAAAAAGGAAAAACCTCAAAACAGAAAACCAACAGCACCAAAAAGAAAAGAAATAGTATGGTCCAATCAGCATCCATATTCCACAGTTCCTTTTTTTCTTCTGGATTTGGAGAGCCTTTTCCATCATGAGCCCTTTGGAACTTTCTTGTACCATTGGATTGGTGAGAAGAATCTAGTCTATCACAGTTAATCAACACATAATATTGATGATACTGTGTATAATGTTCTTCTGGTTCTGCTCATCTCACTCATCATCAGTTCATGCAAGTCCTTCCAGGTTTCTCTGAACTCCTCCTGCTCATCATTTCTTATATCACAATAGAATTCCATTACATTCATATGCCACAACTTGTTCGGCTATTCCCCAATTGATGGACATCCCCTCAATTTCCAATTCCTTGCCACCACAAAAAGAGCAGCTATAAATATTTTTGTACATGTGAGTCCTTTTCCCTTTTTTATGATCTCTTTGGGAAAAAGACCCAAAAGTGGTATTGCTGGGTCAAAGGGTATGCACAGCTTTATAGCCCTTTGGGCATAATTCCAAATTGGATAGACTTCTATATCCAACTGAGTGTGTATGTTATTCCCTCTTTGAACCAATTTTGATGAGAGTAAGATTTAAGCTTTGCCTGCCGCCCTCCCCCCATTTTCCTCTCCATTATAATAGCTTTTTCATACCTCTTTTATGTGGCATAACTTAACCCATTCAATCTCTCCCTCATTCTTCTTCCAGTGCAATTTTTTTTCTCACACCTTTATTTTGGTTTTTTGGGTATCAACCCATGAAAGTCACCTTATAGTCATACCTTCTATTTACATTTACTCTTTCTAATTGCCCTTATAATAATAAAATTGTTAAATTATAAATGTTATCTTGCCATATAGAAATATAAACAGTTTAACCTTATTGAATTTTTAATGTTTCTCTTTCTTTTGTCTTTTTTACCCTTTTATGTTTCCCTTGAGTCTTGTATTTGGAGATCATTTTAAAAAATTAAACTCTTGCCTTTTAATTAGAAATGCTTGAACATTTCCTATTTTGTTAAATGTCCATTTTCCCACTGAAAGATTATATTCCATTTTCTCAGTTAGGTGATTCTCGGTTGTAATCCTAACTCCATTGCCTTCTAGTATATCATATTCCAAGCTCTGCAGTTCCTTAATGTGGAAGCTATCAAAACATGGGAAAACCTGACTATAGCTCCATGATAGCTGAATGTTTTTTCTTTTTGACTGCTTGAAATACTTTCTCCTTGATCTGTGAACTCTGGAATTTGGCTATGATATTCCTGGGAGTTTTCATTTTCGGATATCTTTAAGGAAGTGATCAGTGGATTCTTTCAACTTCTATTTTGCCCTCTGGTTCTAATATATCAGGTCAATTTTCTTTGATAATGTCTTGAAAGATGCCCAGGTCTTTTTTATCATGGCTTTTAAGTCATCCAATAATTTTTATGTTATCTCTCCTGTATCAATTTTCTAGGTCAGTTGTTTTTCCAATGAGAAATTTAACATTTACTTCTATTTTTTTTTGTCTTATTGTTTCTTGATGTATCATAGAGTCATTACTTTCCACTTGTTCAATTCCAATTGTTAAAGAATTATTTTCTTCAGTGAGCTTTCATACTTCCTTTTCTATTTGGCCAATTCTGTTTTTTAGGGAGGTCAAGCTGTAAGTTGCAGGCAAGGTACCACCCTGCATTGGTAAAGGGAGTTTCCAGGGAATTCCCTATACCAAGGAAATCACAGACCCAATCCCTAATCCCTATCCTAAAGGTCTATGGATATGACCAAGATTTAGAGAATCAATTTTACAGATTAATTTACCCAGTGTTTATTGTGCATTGTTACCATGGAAACAACATTCAGGGATACTCACCATGGGTGAGCCAACTAATAATAGTGCCCAAGGTCTTTGAAGATCAATCAGTCAACAAGCATTTATTAATAGTCTACTATGTGCTAGGAACTGTACTAAGGACAAGGGCATTCAAAGAAAAAAAATCAAGCAGTCCTTGCCCTCAAGGAGCTTATATTCTATTGGGGGAGAAAATGTACATAAATAGGTAAATACAGTGCAAATAAATACAGTGCAAATTGGAGGGAGTCAATGATAACTGGAGGGTAGAGGTAGAGGAAGGACAAACCTTGCTCTGGAAGGTGGTACCTGAGCTAAGTGCAAAGGAAACAAGGGATTCTAGGAGGTGGAGATGTGATGGAAATAGGAAAAGCCAGTTTTGAAGCCTGGATCCTGGAAATGGAGTGAGAAACATTGAAGGCCAGTTTGGATAGACTGTAGACATCAGGAAGGGGAATAATGCATTATAAGGCTGGAAAGGTAACTTGTGGTCAGATTGTGAAGGGGTTTAAAAGCCTTTTTAAAAGAGTTTATGATTGATACTCTATAAAAAGTGTGCTCCTGGGGCAGCTAGGTGGTGGAGTGGATAAAGCACTGGATTCAGGAGGACCTGAGTTCAAATCCAGCCTCAGACACTTAACACTTACTAGCTGTGTGACCCTGGGCAAGTCACTTAACCCCAATTGCCTCACCAAAAAAAAAAAAAAGTGTGCTCCTTTGAGACCAGCATTTTAATTTCCCATTATTGTGGTTTATTCACCCTCTCTATTATGTCTCTGGTGGTCCTCCCAATCCCTAGTACTATCATACTGATAATTCCTGATGGTATTGCCAAGCAATTGAATCAATGTCAGACTGTTCGAGACCAGAGGAAGCTCAGTAGTGTGAATTGGACACTAAAGGGTCAGAGGTCAGCAGTCTCCTCTATTGGTAAGTCTCCTTTGACACCATCATGTTCTTCATCAATGTTATGAAGTATTCAGCTGGGAGACTCACAATCAGGCATGTAATACCATTCTATCTGCCTTTTAGCACTCGGCACCTGTTGGGTTTAAGTAGACTGCTACTCTAGAATGTTTATTTTATCCCCAACTAGTTAGCATTCCTAGAGTTAATCTTCTTATACTAATTGATAATTATGTCCACTCCTAAATTGGTTACATATCACCTTTACTCAGGATTGCTTACTTTTGAGAGGCTTCTATTCATAACTGGGTATATCCTAGTTAGCTACAACATCTGATAAAAGCAGAGGTCATGGGAGAGAGGAGTGTGAAGGTCATGGCACCAAAAAGGGTCATTACAAGCCTGAGCAAAATTGCCTACAATGCACAGGACCTAGTGTTGAGAAGTGTGGAGATGTGAGGAAAGGCCACACAGGAAGCCAGGAGCAGAAAAGGGATGAGGAGCCAAATCTTTTCATTTTCTATCCATTGCTTTTATCCTAAGGTTACATAGCCTCCCACTGTTGTACCTCATCACTTCTACTGGGATATGCATAGGATTACAGGGTCATCCATTTAGAGATAAAAGAGACCTCAGAGGTCAATCGGTCCAAACCCTTCCTTTTACAGATGAAAAGACTGAGGGTAAGGTAATTGTTTGATTTTTGTTTTTTGGGTGAGGCAATTGGGGTTAAGTGACTTGCCCAGGGTCACACAGCTAGTATGTGTTATGTGTTGGAGGCCAGATTTGTAAATTTTTTTTTTTAAACGGGGCAATGGGGTTAAGTGACTTGCCCAGGGTCACACAGCTAGTAAGTGTCAAGTGTCTGAGGTCGGATTTGAACTCAGGAACTCCTGAATCCAGGGACACTGCTCTATCCACTGTACCACCTAGCTGCCCCGAGGACAGGGTAATTGAAGTATGACAATGCCCAAGATCATAGAGTCAGGATGGAATATTTTATCTAGACTGTGAATCTAACCTCCCAAATGAAATGCAAGCACTCTACATATGTAAAAGCCCTTCTGAGGGTATGCGCCTGTTTTGTCACCTGTAACAGGGCAGGGAGGAGAACAAAATAAAGCCCAGGGCCTTGATCAGCCAAAAAGAAGAGGAAAGGAAACCCCACCCAGACAGGTGAAGGAAGAAGAAAACCATGAAGACTCTCTTCCTCTTCTGGGTTTCCTCCCTTTGCCCACAAAGCAGTCTGCCTCAAAAGTAACTCTCATTCTCTGAACAAGAGGTTCCTTTATATCCAGCCTAGAAGCTGGCTGAGATCAAGGCTGGCTTACTGACCTCTCCAGTGGACATCATGGGGTCATAGATTGGAGCCTGGATTGTATCTGAGAAGTCAACTAGTCCAACCCCTTAATTTTACAGATGAGGAACTTAAAAGAGGGGGGAAGAATTGAATGTCAGAAGTGAGATTGGAGCCAGTCCTTTGACTTCAGAAATCATGAAGCTTTGCACTGGACCTCAGTGCCTCAATAAGAAGGTGCAGCAGCTAGGTGGCACAGTAGATAGAGTGCCAAGCCTGAAGTCAGTAAGACTCATCCTCATGAGTTCAAATCTGACCTCAGATACTTATACGCTGTGTTACCCTAAGCAAGTACATCATTTAACCCTGTTTGCCTCAATTTCCTCATCTACAAAATGAGGCAGAGAAGGAAATGGCAAACCACTCCAGGATCTCTGCCAAGAAAATCCCAAATGGGGTCATGAAGAGTCACCCAGGACTGAAAAAATGACTGAACAACAACAATCATAATTCTAGAGAGGACCCCCATGTTCTCTGACCTTGTATATTTAAATTAATATAGAGAAATGTTGGGAAACTGTCTTCTAGTATTTGAAGAACTGTCATGTGGAAGAGGGAATACATTTTTTTGGCTCCAGAAAACAGAATTAGAAGCAATGGGTAGAAGTTGTAAAGAGGCAAATTTAAACAATATAATAAAATACATTCCTAACAATTAGAACTCTTCAGAAAGAGAATGAGCCGTCTTGGGAGATTGTGGGTTCTCCATCACTGGAGGCCTTCATTCATTCAATGTGTATTTATTAAACTGATGCTGGTGATATAGAATGGATGCTGTGGTCCCATCCAATCCTTTAATTCTGGGATTCTTTGATCATTTCCCATACTACACCTACCTTCCTCTTTCCAACTAAGTCTCTTGGTCTTTGGTGTTGATTCCAAGCTGGTTTAGCTTTCAGATTGTACTCATTTAAATCCCAATTTCCACCCTGACCTGGGCAAGTCACTTAACTTCTCATTAAAGCTTTTACTACTAATCTCTACTTATCTCTGCCAGTGGTATCTTGCATTAGGAATGATAACAATAGTAATCTAGTATTATTCAACAGTTTCTAAGAACTCATTAAACCTTCCCTATGCCTCCATGAACTAGATCATAAAGATCTTTAGTTTAGCACAGTGCCTGGCACATAGTAGGCACTTAATAAATGTTGAATTGAATTGAATTTATCCAATTTATTTGAGTATCAATGAAGACTGAACCATACTTTTTTTTTTTTGGTGAGGCAATTGGGGTTAAGTGACTTGCCCAGGGTCACAGAGCTGTGCCACCTACCTGCCCTAGAACCATACTTTTTAAACTTTTAAAAATTATCCTTGTGGTTTTAGTCCGCATTTTCTTTTGCACCATGGCTAATATGGAAATGTTTTATGACTGCACATGAATAATCTAGATTAAATTGCTTGCCTTCTCAAGGAGGAGGTAGGGATGGGAAGGAAGGAAAGAATTGGAAAATCAAAATTAAAAAGAAATGAATGCAGGGCAGCTAGGTGGCACAGTGGATAGAGCATCGGCCCTGGAGTCAGGAGTACCTGAGTTCAAATCCGCCCTCAGATACTTAATACTTACTAGCTGTGTGACCCTTGGCAAGTCACTTAACCCCAATTGCCTCACTTAAAAAAAAAAAAAGAAATGAATGTTCAAATTCTTTGTTTGAATGTAATTAAGGAATAAAATAAAATAAAAATTAAATATAAGGGAAATAAAGAATCTATCCCCATTTCAAAGCCAATGAGGCTCTTGCTTGCCTGCTTCTCCTGAGTGGATCACTCTGTATTACCTAAAACTCTCATTCAACAGTCACTAGTCAGGAACACACAACCCGTAAGTCATATTCCCCACCCTCTTCATTGTATACCCCTTGTTGGAGACTACTGTCCCCCATCAATAGGCTCAGAGCTCTACTATAGTGTGAGCCATGGAATTTTTAAGTCTGAACCTAGAATCCAAGTGATAGAGCTTAGCTCTGCTTATAAAAATTCATTTAGGAACAAACTATTGTACATCCCAATTAGATCATTATACTTAATTGCAGTATTTGCACATAGTTTTTTTTTTTTAAATGAGCTGGAAGAGGGGGAAAGATTCTCTAGATAGAAACCTGGGTTAATGCAAGAATTTAAAATAGATTCTTTTCCTTTTTAATCCCTGAGTAATTTCTTGGCTGCTTTCAAATGGAAAGTGTCAGGCTCTCTGTTTGAAGCCCTAAGGAAATATGTTCCATATACAGTGAGGAGTTTTGGAAAAAAGACAAAAGATACTTCTCTTCTGCTTGTATTCACATCTCAGGACAGCTGAAATCTGGGGAGAGATTGTTGAATTCTATTGGCTGCGTATTAGATTAATTTAATAGGAAATGTGTCTTTTCAAGTAAATTAAAGATAAGGTAATTAATTTGTTAGCTTGATGAGATTCACATACATAATAATCTATGTCAGAGGTTCTTAACCTGGAGAGTCTACAGACTCTGGCGCGGGGCGGGGGGGGGGAGGGGTCTATAAACTTGGATGGGAAAAAATAGATCTTTATTTCAATATAGTAGCTGGCTTCTTTTGTCATTCTATGTATTTTATGCATTAAAAATATTATGATGAGAAGAGGTCTGCGAACTTCACAAGACTGACAAAACAGTCCACACCACACACAGATTAAGAACCTGCATTATATGTCATTCAAAAATGGCACTATCTGGGGTAAAATTTGGTGGTGGTGGTGATGAATTTCAAAAACTTTCTGCTGTCACCAGCCTCTTTTTGAATGTGGGGAAGGGGTGGGGAGAGACAAGCCAAAAATATTGTCCTAGGGACCTTTCCCTTCTGAAGAAAAGACCTTGGCAACCCTTGAAAGGACCCCCAGCTAGGGAGGAAAATCACTGGGGATTTTTTCCCTCCATAGGTGAGACAAGCTAACCCTCCAACAAAATGAAATCGATGCTTGACTGTCGGAGGTGACCTGACCTTGCTATTACCCAGCTGGGGCCCAGGCCAATAACACTCAAGCTACATTTGGATGATGGAAAGGCTTGGCCCCACCTAATAGAAAGTATATGTGTATGCCTCTGACAGAACACCCCCCCCCATTCTTTCCTGATTGGTAGGCTAATTATAGGTACAGACTAGGATCTATTAACCTCTATCAGTACCCACAATCCCATCCAGTCTTTTCTTTCCTGTGACAGATATTCTATTAATACTTAGCAGGCAGCTAGGTGGCACAATGGATTGAACTCTGGGCCAGAAATCAGGTAGATTCGAGTTCAAATTCCTTTTTTGACATTAACTTTGGGTCCTTGGGCAAGTCACTTAACCCTATTTGCCTCAATTTCCTTCTCTGGAAAATGGGGATAGTAATAGCATCTTCCTCCATAATAATTTAAAAGTGTTTAGCACTGTGCCTGGAACATAGTCAATATTATATAAATGTTGGCTATTATTATTATTGTTACCTCCAGTGAAAACCCTTCAAGCTCTCTGTGGTCAGTTTCGATGTCTTTTGACCAAGTACAAGGATATAGTATATGAATGAGAATCCTTGCTAAAAAGATGGCCCTTACTTTTGAAGTTAAAGCTTACAAAGAACTCTAGATGCTCTCTCACTTAAGTCTCCTTACAACCTAATGAGGCAAATATTAAAGGGACTATTACTCCCACTTTGCAGAGGAGGAATCTGAATCTCTGAGAAGTCATATGACTTGATCACAGAGCTAATAGCTCTTAAATGCAGAATTTGAACTCAGATCTTTTCTGATACTACATCCAACACCCTTTCCACACTTGTAATGAAGGCTTTACAATCTTTGCAACTGAGACCCTCATGGCAAAAGGAACCCAAGGGACTTTGGAGGAGACTTCCAGCCACCTCTTGGATTACTGTCCTACTCCTTCCTGTGAGCATGGGGAAGATCTCTACCTTGCATACACTTTGTTTTGTTTTGTTTTGGTTTTTAGTGAGGCAATTGGGGTTAAGTCACTTGCCCAGGGTCACACAGCTAGTAAGTGTTAAGTGTCTGAGGCTGGATCCGAACCCAGGTACTCCTGACTCCAGGGCTGGTGCTTTATCCACTGCGCCACCTAGCTGCCCCCTTGCATATACTTTAAAGGGCACTAATTCCTCATTAGCATGCATATGGTTTATAATATTACAGAAGCTTTATAAAAGGAAGAAGAAAAACAAAACAGAAGACTTTGAATGGACAACCACGAATCCCATAGACTCCACAGTGTAAATTCTCACAGTTCCAAAGAGGATTTGTCTGGCTGAGGAATCCCCATGAATCTTTCTTAGGTTCACCTAAGGTTCAGACAGAATACACCAATGGGGTTTTACTTTTTCCCTTGCTTTTCTCAGAGGGTGGCTCCACAAATTGCTCTCTGCTGCCCTCTGCTGGTAAATTCTTGGATCACTTACCAGGTCCACTACACCGGGCCTCTTAAATTTTTTCCACTGGTGACCCCTTTACACCCGAGATATTTTTACATGACCCTGGGGTACATAGGTATATAAAATAGGTATATATAACATTTTATTGTTGCCAAATTTTTCATGACCCCCCCCACACACACACACATTTAGTTACTCAACCCCCTATGGGGTCTCAACCCACAGTTTAAGAGGTTTTGCCCTAGCCCACCTGTATAGGTTGTTTTTGTTTTTGTTTTTGTTTTCTTGGCAAGGGGGTTGGGGAAAATTAATTTGAGAGTTTTCTGTTCTGCATAATATTGTGGATCTTGGGCTAAAAGAGAGTTCAGAAATTATTTAACTCAACCCTCTCATTTTTAGAGAGGTTGGAAACTGTATCCTAGACTAATTTGCCCAAGTATTTACATAGCACTTTAAAGTTTACAAAACACTTTATATTATTTTGTCTTATCCTCATGATAGGTAGGTACAATTATTACCCCCATTTTATAGATGAAAATTACCTGTTATTCTGAAGACCTGGACTTGGATTCTATTTCCAACATTTACTAGTTCATGAATCTGGTCAAGTGAGTTAGCCAATTTCTCTGGGCATCAGTTTTTTCATCCATAAAGTGGGATAATAATATTTTTCTGAGTAGTTATTGTGAGGCTCAAATGAGATACTATATGTAAAGGACTTTATAGACCCTAAAGAACAAACAAATGTGAATTATTAACAGTAAAAATTATGGGGTTGAATGAAGTAACCTCTAAGGTCTCTTTCAGTTTTAGATCTATTATTTTATGACTTGTTTCTGACTTACAGCATCCCCTTGGAAGGACCACTTACACAGGTGTGTGGGAGCTAACACCAACAAGTTAGAAAGACGATTGATTAAATTTTCAGTGTCAACCAGCTATAGAGCTAATTGTTTAGTTTTCCATGTGAGCATTTGCCCCTCTGAAATCAGCAAAGCTACTAATTAGGACTTGATTTGATTTAGTGTTTTGTTGTTTGTCTAGGCTTAAATTAATAATGCAGATTAAACTTAAAAGTTTGTCATGTGTATATTATTTTTTCAGAGAAATTATCATTAAACACCAGCACACCTCTAATTCCCATTCTCTGCTTCCATTTCCTAATCTATGGAGAAATTTCAGAGCTTTCCCTTATAAAGACCTTCCACTCAGTGGTGTTCTGAGATCCAGAAGTTCAATGATTATATTTTAATCTCTAGAATACTAAATAAATCTATTTTGGAATATTATAATTACGGTATCTTCCAGAAGTCCCAGGCACATTCAATCTGTTAAGCAGACTTAACATTCACACCTACAAGTCTTGACAAGAAGAATAAAAGTATGAAATTTAAATTCCTGCTCTTCTTAGTATTTGATTATGGGATCATAAACTTAGAGATGGAAAGGAATTTAGGTCACCTAGTCTAACCCACTCATTTCACAAAGAAGAAAACTGAGCTCCATAAAAGTGAAGTGACTTTCCCTGATTTCATGCAGCTATGACAGCTAGGTGGCCCTGGAGTGGAGGACATATCTCACCTCAAACACTTACTAGTTGGGTGACCCTGGGCAATTCACTTAACCCCAATTGCTTTAAACATCTCAGGCCATCTCCAGTCATCCTGACATGTATCTTGCCACTGGACCCAGATGGCTGTGGAGAAGAGATGGAAGTTGGTGACCTTGCACAGCCCTCCTTCACTTAAATCCAATTCACTGCAAGTTATGACATCACCTCAATGTCATGGTCCTCTTCAAGTATGAAGGACAAACAACAGTTAGGAAGCAGAAGAGACAGGGTTCGAACTTGGGTTCTGTGACTCCAAATTCTGTGCTCTTTCTACTGACACCATGGAGACTCAGATTGGCTTCATGTTGGTTTTCTATTTTTGATTAACCCAGCCACTTATCCATTTGAAATCATAGGCAATGGATGGGTAGGGGAGGGATGAAACATTGGCCTTGTGGGTGGTATTCCTGCTGCTCTCTGGCAGCTTGTGACTGATCCCAGAGATCTCCATCTTCTGGCATGTTCTCACCCCTCCTGCTCCCTAGGGATGAAGAACAAGTTGCTTGGCTCTGTTTCCAGGTACCATCTGTGGCTGTCTTGCCTGTTTGGGGTTTGTATAAACTCAAGCAGCCTGTCACACACACCTCATGGAGTTGGAGATTGGGAAAGGTAAAGGAGCTGTTAACTTTGGATCTGTTTATATCCTGGCTTTTCTCAAGGTGGGAGTTTGAAGATGATGGAATGGGAAAGAGGGTGATGAGGGGGAGAGGATTTTATTGGAAAGTAAGGAAACATGCCTGAATATGGGCTTGACCCTTGATGTACATATAAGAATGTGTGTATGTGGGACCCTTGATGAGATCATAGGGGAGTTTACTGATATCCCCATCTGCTAGCATGTGTGTGGCAGAATTACCCATGCTGGAGCCAGCAGCCAGGTGTTTTTCTGGAAGGAATCAAGAAAGAGGTAACAACTAAGTTAAGGAAGCAGGAAGATCCCAGTAAATGTTAAAACAGATGATTGACTAGGGGAAAAAATAAGCAGGGAGATCTTTGGTCAGTATCACCTAAGAGAAAAGGTCATTAGATTTCACTACTAATTAAGGATGTCTCCTTGGACAGATCACTTACTTTGTTCTGCATCTGTTGCCCCATCTTTTCTGGATATAATTGGGGTAAAGTGGCTTGCCCAGGGTCACACAACTAAGTAAGCCTCTGAGGTCAAATTTGAATTCAGTTCCTCCTGACCTCAGGGCTGGTGCTCTGTCTGTTTCACCACCTAGCTGCTTCTTGTTTCCCCATTCTTTTTTTTTTTCCTTTTTGCAGGGCAATGAGGGTTAAGTGACTTGCCCAGGATCACACAACTAGTAAGTGTCAAGTGTCTGAGGCTGGATTTGAACTCAGGTCCTCCTGAATCCAGGGCCGGTGCTCTATCCATTGTGCCACCTAGCTGCCCCTATGCCAATAACTTTGTATAAACAAGATAGAAGCAGAAATTCTGAGGGTGAAGGCACTAGCTAGATAGCTTTCCTCCCTCGTCTCAGAGTTGGGGGAAGAGTTACAAAGAACCATCTCATAGAAGAAAAGTTCATCCTATCATTTCAAAAATGGAATCCACCAACCTTGGATGAAAAGCCCCCAAATAACCTCTTCCATCAGAACCTTAAAATAAAGCCTTAGGCAAGAGCATGAGCATTCAGGCTGGAGGAAGTTCAGATGTCAGATAGATTAAAATTGTATGTTGCTTTCTGGTCTACCTATTATATGAGAAAATATGATAGCACTTAAACACACAGAAAGGGGTCACTGGGTTAAGTCCAACACTGAATGATTTGAGCTAAGGAGACAGGCTTAAAAAGAAAATCTATACTGGCCTGAGAAAAAGTTAATGGGAAATGTAATTGAAGCAAATAAAATGATAAAACACTATAGGCAATGCAACCTGAAGCGCCCTTTGACCTAGGGAAGGATGAAACAAAAGGGCATGAAGGGATATGGGGTAGGGAGGGAAGTCACTCATGGCAGAAAACATGATGGGTTTTTATCACAGGGAGAGCAAAGGGAAGGGCATGGCTAGAGAAACCCCTAAAGAGTTGGAAGAATCCAGAGATCTCCATTGAATAGGATACAAGAAATATGCTAGGTTTATGCAATTAGGTTAGCCGTCTACTTAAAGATCCATCCCAGAAGAGTCTCATCTCTGTCTCCCTGAGTTCTGTGACTGTGCCAAGCACTGAAACGATTGTTCGCCCCAGCTGACTGGGAGGGAACCTAGAGGTTTTATTGTCCAAGGTAAGTGATGTAGTCTTAGTGCCTAGAGGGGAATGGTGGGGTGGCCTCCTAGGGGAATGGGGACCGAATGTTCAGCCAGAGCTTCTAACAGGAGATACACAGATGTATCCTTTGCATCATGAAAATGCCCCAGCCTGAGACTTCTCATTAGATTCACTGAAAAATCAGAGAGCCTGCTTGGTGAACTCTTTTAAGAGAAGGGCTTGTGTTGAGCATTAGCTGATAGGTAAAATTACCTATGCCACATCTATTTACAGTTGAATGTGCTGTGTTCCTGAATATATATATTATATAAGATATATTTTATAGAGAGAGATGGATCAATTGATAGCTAGCTCTATAGATAGATAGATCAATAGATTGATCGATCGATAGATAGATAGATAATTTTCCCTCCTTTCTGAGCTGAGGGGTTAGGTTGCTGTAGCCTTAGCAAACAGCTCAACCAGCTGAGCTGTGAACAAACCCTTCATTTGGACATTGATCAGTTGGCTGGGGGCTTATTGCCAGCTGAAATGTGCCCATTAAGTCCAGCCATGCAAAGAAATCTTGTGAAAGGACAGAAAATCATTTCCCGAGGAAAGCCAGTGAGTCTTAAACAAAGGGATGGGGAAAACTATTGAGGGATAAGGTAACAGGCAGAAAGCCTTCATTCAAATACCTCCTCCCTTCACTTTGCTAAATAGGGAACTAATGAAAGGTGTATATATATATATATATATATATATATATATATATATATGTATAATGTGTATGGGTGTGTGTGTGTGTGTGTGTGTGTGTGGAGAGAGAGAGAGAGAGAGAGAGAGAGAGAGAGAGAGAGAGAGAGAGAGAGAGAGAGAAACCTATAGCTCACAGTATTAGACCTTGTTCCCTCCGTACTTAGTGGATTTTGCCTACAATTTTACTACACAAAGTCTTAGGAGTAACCTTAATTGCACTGAAGTTTTTAGCATCTAGATTAATGTTGCATCTACTTTCCCTAAAATTCCCTTTAAAATGTTGATATTTTAATGTTTTTTTACAAGACAATAATTTCCCTAAATCTCCTTCTTTCCTATTATGCCCCCCCCAGCTCCCTAGTAACAACAAAAAAGAGCCAAACTAAATGGACCAGTATGGCAACTGTGTTAGTTTGTTTCTCCCAGATCTGGTATTCTTAGTTATCTGACCTCTGGATTCAATATTAGTCAATGCACTTATTCTGAGTTCATTTTGTATCATTTTGTGATTTTTAAAAAATTTATATTTTCACTGCTAGTCCTGCTTGCTTCAGTTCATAGAACCTAAGGTATAATAAATTTGGAGCTGGAAAGGACCCAAGCAGCTTTCCAGTCCAACCCCTTAATTTTACAGATGAGGGAAGTGAGGCCTAGAGAGGAGAAGTGACATTCCCAAGGTCATGTGGGTGGTAAGTAGCAGAAGTGAGATTCAACTTAGGTTTCATCACTCCAAATTCAGTGTTTTTTCCATAGTCTTCCTAGGTTTCTCTGAGGTTCCCCAGTTGTCATTTCATATAGTATATTAATATTTCATTGTGTTTGTGGCCACAGTTTTGTTCTGCCATTCTCCAATCGAAACAAACACACTTTATTTCTAGTTTTAGGCTACCATAGGGAAAAAAAAGTATTACTATGTTGATTTCCCCAGAAATATCTGTCTTTGAGGTTTCATTTGATTCCATCCCCCCAACTTAATGGGTATCTTTAATCTCATGGAAGTCAATGACTCACAGGCAATGCACATTATGTGACCAGCTGACTGAGGCAACTAAGGGCCCTGGCTACAATGGGGTCTGCCTCTTGGCTCCCATGGATCTTCTGTTTGTTGCATGCTTTCTTGTTTACTTTCTCATCCAGCCCCCATCTTTCTCCTTCTGCCTCTTTCTTTTGAGCCTTCTATTTCTAAATAGCCAGATACCCCATTTCTGGTTCTTTTTTCATCAGGGTAGTGGCCAGAAAACATTAAAAAGGTATTCTTGGATGAGAAGGCTTTCCTTGCTGTTGTCAAGACTTGTAAGAAAGGATTTTCATTATAGCTGTGGCCACAATTGTATCAAGGAGGGAGGTAACATCTAGCTTCTCTGAACATGCAACCTTATACAAAGTTTGGGTTCCTGAATACATTATATTTTATTCTTTTTTTTTTTTTTTAGTGAGGCAATTGGGCCTAAGTGACTTGCCCAGGGTCACACAGCTAGTAAGTGTTAAGTGTCTGAGGCCGGATTTGAACTCAAGTACTCCTGACTCCAGGGCCGGTGCTCTATCCACTACACCATCTAGCTGCCCCCTGAATACATTAAAACACTTCACTTTGAGTGGGTGCATCCAATTCTAAAGTGCATTCTCCCCGCGGCCCCCCCTCCCATATGAAAGATTGAGATAGACAGCTGTTCTCAGAGGAGGAAATTCCCTACCCCCAAACATGGATGGTTCTTGTCCATTTTGGAAAGTGGAAGGGACTGTCTTATTAAGGTAGTGAACTTTCCATCACTGGATATCTCCAAGCACAGACTGGTTGGCTCCTTCTGGTGGAGATATTATAGAGGGCATTTATGCTTGAGGAAGGGGTTGGATTAGATGGTCTCAGGATCTGTGATTCCAAGGTTAGTGGTGGTATGGAGAACTCTGTTGCTTACAAAGGTTGTCAGAGGTTGATCCAGGAAACACCAGCAGTTGTGGCTGGTTGGGCTTTGGGGATTTTTCTGTTGGATATCATATCAAAAGCTGACTGTTCTTAGAAGAGGCAATGATTCACCAGTGGCATCATTACTTCCCGATGGAGTCAGAATGTTGAAAAAAAAAAAGAGAGAGAGAAAGAAAGAACACACACTCAAACATACACATCCCCCCTATGGTTCAGTTGACTTGGCTTGGATTTCCTGGAGTCCTCCTCAATAATTAAATGGGCTTGAACAAGGGAGGCTTGATTGACTTCCTTTTGGTTTAATGGGAGTAGTTAGGGGTGGCAGGATCGCTGAGCTGAATTGGGAAGGGATCTTTTTGTAACCGCTGGAGAGAAAATGATACCGAAAGTTCAAGCCTGTCAACAGGCATGTATGGTTGCTGTTACTGAACAGACACATGGCTCTCGGTCAGGGCACCCACACAACTCAACCAAACATCCGCTTGCCCCTGCCTCCTTTCTCCGTGGTGTGCCTTTCCCCATCATTCTCTACCAAACTGAAAAATGCAATTTTCTTTTTTAATTGTCTTAACCATTTGCGAAGAGAAACTTATAGGGGTGGAGGACAAACACATATTAAGCTGGTCTGCACATCAGGAGTCAGAAAGAGCTGGGTTCAAATCCTGCCTCTAACACATTCTGGGTTTGTATCCTATTGCTTGTCTTCTCTCTCTCTCTCTCTTTTTTTTAGTGAGGCAATTGGGGTTAAGCGACTTGCCCAGGGTCACACAGCTAGTAAGTGTTGTGTCTGAGGCCGGATTTGAACTCAGGTCCTCCTGACTCCAGGGCCGGTGCTCTATCCACTGCACCACCTAGCTGCCCCTGCTTGTCTTCTCAATGGGTGAGGGAGGGGCTGGAGGGTGAAAGAATTTGAAACTCAAAATTTTAAAAAAGAACGTTAAATAGAAACACATGTGTGTATGTATGTGTGCGTATATGTATGTGTATGTATATATAATCCTTCACAACCCTGGCTCCTTCCTACCTTTGCAGTTTTTACTCCCCTCTACTTCCTTTATGATCCACTGAGGGCCAGCACCTGCCTTCTTACTAATCCTCATCTGTGATATTCTTATCTCCCTACTTCATACCCTTTTCCCCCTCTTGTCTGCCATGCCTGGAATGCTCTCTCTCCTCACCTCTGCCTCCTGGTTTCTTTCAAGGCTGACCTTAAATGCCACCTTCTTCAAAAGGTCTTTCTGGTCCCCTCTAACTGCTGGGACCTTCTCTCTAAGGTTACCTTCTCTCTACTCAGTAAATACCTTGTATGTACGTGATTCTTTGCATTTTATTAACCCCTATTAGCATGTGAGTTCTTGAGGGCAGGCCATTTCTTTGTATCCTCAGTGTATAGCACAGTGACTGGCTTTCAGTAAGCGTTTAATAAATGTTTGGTGATTGTCTGACTATGGGCAAGAGAGATATGAGTTAAATGAAAAGAGGCAGGGGCAGCTAGGTGGCGCAGGGGATAGAGCACCAGCCCTGGATTCAGGAGGACCTGAGTTTAAATCCGGCATCAGGCATTTGATACTTACTAGCTGTGTGACCCTGGGCAAGTCACTTAACCCCGATTGCCTCCGTTTTTTTAAAAAAAGAGGCAGATAGAGGTAGCAGAAAGCGCCTTTGAGGCAGGAGACTTGAGTTATAGTCCTGCCTCTGTCCTCAATTACCCGCTTGCCTTGGACACCATCTCTTTGAGTTCCCATTATTCTCATTTATAAAATGAGGTTGCTGAGCTAGCTCCTAGATCTCTATCACTTTTTCCTTTCCCCCCTTAATATTGCATAGATCTGTAACTAAGAACTTTTCAGCCAGTGAAATTTATTGGACATGAAGATGAGTTAATGATAAGAATCAGGGCATTTTCTTCCTAGGAAAACATCTACATAAGAAAGATACTTCTCTGCAAGGGTTTCCTTAGGTACAATCCTGGCTGAAGTGGTGGGGGTGAGAAAGGAGATATAGGTACAGATTTATAACTCCTAGTATTTTGTTGTTGTTGTTTTAAATTTCTTTTATTTTTAGTTTATGGAATGAAACAAGCATTTCTACAATACAGTAGAATTTTAAATAAGATGATTGCACATTAAACTACAAATCTAATATGTATAACTTATTGTTCCTTTTAGATATATAATAAAGTTATCATGTACATTTCTTTTTTTTTCTTCCCTAGTATGTTTTGACCTAGTCTACCATTGGTCTGTCTTACACTGTAGTCATTTTTACAATCACTCATGATTCGTGTTTATCTGTCATGAATATAGTCATGGAATATACAAGGTTTACATTTATAAGTGATAGGAGAAGGAAGCTTTATCTGGGTTTGGATATTTCTTATCAGTTGAGAAAGCAGTCATGGTTCTCTCCTAGGATCATGGTATTTAGAGCTGGAAAGAATTTTCATGTCACCTAGTCCGTCTCTTTCATTTTACTCTGTATATCTCACCCAGAATAAAATTGACTTTTCTATAGATTTTTGGTTGGTTTGATAAATTATCCACATAATTCAAACTTTGACATACCTCTGAATCTCACTGGTTCGTCTTCTATAAATAGAATTCCATTAGCATAAGGCAGTGTGGTGCAATGGATAGAGCATTGAATCATGGAGTCTGGAAGACTTGGGGTTGAATTCTGCTTCATGCACTTACTGCATGTGTGATTCCATGTAAGTCATTTAGCTCCCAGTCATCTTCTCACTAGCTGCCTTGAAGATGAGCCAGAAAGTCTGGGAGGATTTAATCTTTTATTTTCAAAACCCTCCCAACCTTCTGCCCCCTACCCCAAATCCATTAACTCCTGCCCTGACTCCTCCACCAAGGCCAAGCACCTTCCTGCTTCACATAGACCTCCTCTTCTCACACCTTTCAGGTTCTTAAATCATAATCAAACCCTGTCACTGTTCCTGGAAAGGGTGTGTCAATCCATCCTTTGTGGTTTTACCATCTTAGCAACTTTTCAAGCTAAAATAGCCAATCCAATGACTACCATTTCCCTCTCTGTGTAACCTCTCCTTTTAGAATGCCAGCTCCTAGCTATGGACCGATACCCACCATTCTGAAAATCAGTTCATTAATTATGCAAATAAAATGGCTAAAGTGCCCATACCCTTTGAGCCTTTGTTGGCCATTTGTTATGATAAAGACATTGACGAAAATGTCTCTAAATAGACTAAAATATTTATGGCAATGCTTTTTGTGGTAGCAGAGAATTGAAAATGAAGTAGAAGCTTATCAACTGGAGAAATGACTTAACAAATTGTGTTACATGGAAACAATGGAATATCACTGATCTCTGAGCAACAAGGAACATGATGAATGCAGACAAGCAAGAAGAGAATTATATGAACTAATGCAAACCAAAGTAAGCAGAGACAAGACAACAACATATACCAATGACAACAATGTAAAGGGAAAGAACAACTATATAACAATCAAAAGCAAATGTTGTAAAATTACAAAGAACAAGCATGGCCTCAAAGAACAGACATAAAAGACCACTTCTAGCCTCTCCCTCCACCCATGGGAAAGGGAGTTCATGGGTATGGAACATTGCAAATGACATCAGATTTTTATGATGCTGATTAGGTTTGTGTATTGTTTTCTTTTGTTCTTTTAAAAATTAGTTATCTGTATGACCCTGGGCAAGTCACTTAACCCCCATTGCCCTACCAAAAAAAAATTTTTTTTTTAAATTAGTTGTTACATGGAATGGTTTTCTGGAAGAGGAAGGTACAGGGGGAAATATGTGTGATATAAAATCTATCAAAAACATCTTTTCTTTTTTTAAAGAATGTAATCTCTTAGAAGGCAGGACTGGTTTTGCTGCTTGCATACTTGTATCTCCAATGATTAGCACAAATGCTGAGCACATGATGAATGCTTAATAGATACTGTTCATTCATTCATTTAATCTCTTTCAATGTTAGTTTCTTCATCTGTGAAATGAGAGGATTGTAATTGGTGTTCTTTGTCCAACTCTAAATCTATAATCCTTTGACCGGCTAGGTTCCTGGCACCTTTTATATTATCTGATTTGTTTCTCTTCGATTGTAGACAGAAATTTTCTCTTTCTTTCCTTTTTTTCTCCTTTCCTTCCTCTATTTCTCTTTTTTGCCTTTCATTCTGTTCCAGTGTGTGCCCCAAATTTTACAATCACCAGAAGTGTTTGTTCTCCTCTCTCTTCCACTCCCCTCCTCTTTGCTTCTCTCCTCTCATGCACGGCTTCTAGAATTAGGGAAGCAGGGAGGCCACACCAATCATAGCCTTTACACAGCTGCCTCTTTATCACTGCTCCCTTTTAAAAGGGATTAATAACAATAACAACAAATCTTACCAAATAGTAGAGCATGCAAGGGGATTTTGAAACAATTCGGGGACTTGTCTTCCCAGCATCTAGAGCCAGTGACACTCCTACCACCCCTTGCTGCCTTGGGGCCCAAAGCCACTTTCTCTAGGAAGCTGTCTTACATACACCTCTACCCCAGACTCCCTTTAGACCCCTTCCTGAGGATGTTCTCTCCTGACCCTGGGGGAGAGATTCAGCAGAGAAGGAGGAAGAGTGAGCCCTCAAAAATTAAGACACATTGTTTTCAATTAGTTTAAGGAACTTTGTGGTACCATTGTGGGACAGGAAAGCTCTTTTGCCTTAATAATAAAATATACCTATATACTTGTACTCAGGCTAGCATATAGTAATATCAAAATGCTTAGGGGTAGCTAGGTGGCACAGTGGATAAAACACAGGCCCTGGATTCAGGAGGACCTGTGTTCAAATCCGGCCTCAGACACTTGACACTTACCAGCTGTGTGACCTTGGGCAAATCACTTAACCCTCATTGCCCCACCCAAAAAAATGCTCAGTCAGGGCTCCAACACCTACTAGCCATGTTGTCTTGGACTAGCTATTTAATAAATGTTAAATATGATGAATTGAACTTAATCTTCCCAAACCTGAGTTAAGAAGTCTATAAAATAGGAATCATAATAATACTTATTACTTCATCGGTATCATCATTAACAAGAATTTACTAAGTGTGTAGTATGTGCCAGGCCCATACACAAACCATAAGATACAAAGAAAGGCAACCCTCCCAAAAAGAATAATTCACATTCTAATGAGGGAGACAATATACAAGTAACTATGCACATGGAAGATATATACAGCATAAATGGGAAGCAATAGCAGATGAATGCGCTAGAACTGGGAAGGCCTGGAGAAAGTCCTTTTGCAGAAGGTTAGAGTTGAGCTGAGTCTTTTTTTTCCTGATAAAAGTATTTTATTTTTTTCTAGTTACATGTAAAGATAATTCTCAACATTTGTTTATACAAGCTTTCCAATTTCAGATTTTTCTCCCTCCCTCCCCAAATTATAGCTGGTGTTTATGTAAGGTTCACAAAGCACTTTAATATGAGTTATCTTCTTTTTGTTTGGTTGGTTTTTTTTTTTTAGTAGGGCAATGGGGGTTAAGTGACTTGCCCAGGGTCACACAGCTAGTAAGTGTCAAGTGTCTGAGGCCAGATTTGAACTCAGGTCCTCCTGAATCCAGGGCCGGTGCTTTATCCACTACACCACCTAGCTGCCCCTGAGCTGAGTCTTGAAGGAAGGCAGGGAAGACACAAAGGAGATATGAGGAGTGAGAGAATTCCAGGCTTGGGAGACATGCTGTAAAAAGTCATGGAGTTGGGGCAGCTAGGTGGCACAGTGGATAAAGCACTGGCCCTGGATTCAGGAGGACCTGAGTTCAAATCCAGCCTCAGACACTTGACACTAGCTGTGTGACCCTGGGCAGGTCACTTAACCCTCATTGCCCCGAAAAAAAAAAGTCATGGAGTTGGGAGACAGTGTTGTGTAGGGAGAGCAACAAGGAGGCCAGTGTCTCTGGATCAAATAGCATGGGACATAGGGTGGGGAGGAGATTGAGGTCTGAGAAGGCTGGAAAAGTCGGAAGGGGATAGGTTGTGAAGGGCTTTAAAAGTAGAACAGAAGACTTGTTGATCTTTGAAGTAATCTGGAATCCACTGGAGTTTAATAAGTAGGAACATGAAATGGTCAGAACAGAGTGGGGAAAGACAGGAAGCTGAGCCAGAAGGCTATTGCTATGGTCCACACATGAGTGGATAAGGATCTGTACCAGGGTGGTAGCTATGTGAATAAAGAGAAGCAAACATGTCTAAGAGATGTTGTGAAGGTAGAAATCACAATATATATGTTTTTAACAGTTTATTATGTAGCTTTATGTAAGCAAAGTATATCATCACAAGCAACTTAATCATTAAGCCAAGCAGAATCTATTCTCCAAACTAGACATCTAGGTGACATGTAAAGTGTGTTTACAAAAGCAGACATTTACGTTTAATATTCTTTTTTTTTTTTTTGCGAGGCAATGGGGGTTAAGTGACTTGCCCAGGGTCACACAGCTAGTGTCAAGTGTCTGAGGCTGGATTTGAACTCAGGTCCTCCTGATGCCAGGGCCAGTGCTTTATCCACTGTGCCACCTAGCTGCCCCCTACATATAATATTCTTAAAAGAAGTAGTTCAACAGATGTGGGTGGTTGTGCTTCATGTTCTTGTTAGATAAAGAGTGTTATTCCTGTATTCATCCTTGGGTTGATAATGCTTAGACTTGCAATGCTTAGATACCTAAAGGTGTACCTCTTTACACTTTCAATCTTACAAGAGAAGTAGATATACACTAGATACATGAAAACCTTGTCCCTGAGCCTAAATGGGCTCTTAAGGCATGGTCTGGTTATTATGCTAAATGTATTGTAAAGGGAACAGATGACATACATTTCATGAAACCACAATATTTAACAACAGAGTGGCCATATGGGATGAGCACTACTAGTGAGGAAGGTAATGATACAGAGGTTGTGAGGGGCTGGGAGGAATGGTGGTGTCCTGAACAATGAGAGGGAAGTTCAGAAGAGGGGAGGATGTGAGGGGGGAACATACTGAGTTATGTTTTATACATGCTGAGTTTGAGATATCTATGGGGCATCCAGCTTGTGGTGTCTAATAGGCAGTTGGAGATATGAGACTAGGTTAGGATAAAGGTTAGGGCTAGACAAGTTGATCTAGGAATCATCAGCACTGTTGTTTGTCCTTCATTCTAGAAGAGGAACATGACATTGGGAAGTGATGTCATGACTTGAGGTGAATTGGATTTAAGTGAAGCAGAGCTGTGCAAAGTCACTAACCTCACTCTCTCCTCCAGAGCCATCTGGGTCCACTGGCAAGATACACATGAGGACAATTGGAGATGGCCCCAATACAGTGTGAGACCTTAACCTTTTTAAGTTAAGGTCTCCCAGTTCTCAGTTTGTCTGAGGCAACACCTGTTCAGTGATTGAGGCTAGGTAAGAAGTGAAGTAAAGAATGGCCTCTTTTACCTAGACAAATAAATGGAGAAAGAAAGGATGGAAAGAAGGAAGGAAAGAAGGAAGGGAGGGAATGAGGAAGTCTGAAATGGGAAGACCCTCGGGGCTTTACTTACATCAGCATAGAGAAAATTAAATCCTTGGGAACTGATGAGATCATTAAGTGAGAGAAGAAAAGGGAAAGAGACCCAGGATAGGGAGACACACATGGTTGGTGGATGTGATTTGGAGGAAGAATCAGCAAAGGAGAACAAGTAGCCACAAAGGTAGGGGAAAAAACCAAGAAAGGGCATTGTAACAAAAACCCAGAGAGTGGAGAATATGGGAAAGAGAGTGTTAGCCTATATGAAAGGCTGCAAAGAGGTCCAAAAGACCGTGAATTGAGACAGGACCATTTTTGTTTGTTCATTAAGAAACCATTAGTAACTTTAGAGAGCATGGTTTCAGTTGAATGAAGAGACTGGAAGCCAAACTACAGAAAGTTTAAAAGATAGTAAGAATAGGGAGAGTAAAGGTACCATTTGTAAATGATATTTACTCAGAGCCAGCAGGGATATTGGGATGACAGAAGTGGGGAGAGATGAGTATGTTTGTAGACAGCAGGGAAGCAGCCAATAGATAAAGATTGAAGAATAGGAATGATAAAGGGGGCAATTTGCTGGAGGAGATGAGATGGAACGGGATCAAGGGTCCATGTACAGGAGTTTGCCTTGGCAAGAAGGCTTGCCTCTTCCCCTAGAACGGGTATAAAGAAGAAAATTCAGGGGAAAGGCATTTGAGTGATGTGAGAGATGGAGAGAAGATTAGTGGTGGAAATCAATGAGCTAATTTTATGTTAAGCACTTTGTAAAATGTCAGTTATATTGGTAGACTATACATTATATTTACCATTTTATTGGTTATTGCAATTATTTCTATCTTTAAGCTAACCATGTATTCCCACCATCATAATGGCTCAGAGCATTTATATACTGCTTTCAAGTTTGAAAAGCACTTTCCCCACACATCTCATTTGAGTTTCACAACAAGCCAATAATAGCACCCTGCCAGGTGGGTGCTATTATTATCTTCGTGTTATAGATGAGGTTAATAGAGGTTAAATGACTTGTAAGGATCCCACAGCTAATGTCTGGGTCTGGATGTTCCTGATTCTTTTTCTGTCCCTCTATCCACTACACCACACTGCCTAATCATACCTCTTTTCTGGATGCCAAACATTTTCTGACTTACATTTACTCATAGATAATTAAGAATTTACCAGCCACCTAGATGGGCAGGAGTAGCTTTTTGCTTCTTGCCTGTGTTGAGGAAGGAGAGATTAGGGAAGAAGAAAGGAAAGAATGCTGGAAGATTCTGTTCTATGGTCCGGTATAATTGGTTGCTGGGCAATGGCCCTAGGAACTCTTTTCAGAGAATTTGACTGCGATCATAAGACTCATGGGCTTCCTGTGTGGTAGTGCTTGAAAAATGCAGGCATCTCTCTTTCTCTCTGTCTCTCTCTGTTTCTCTCTCTCTCTCTCTCTCTCTCTCTCTCTCTCTCTCTCTCTCTCTCTCTCTCTCTCCTCTCTCTCTCTCTCTCTCCCCCCCCCTTATATATTTTTTGTATCCCCATAGTACAATGTAAGTTCCTTGAAAGCAGGATCTGTTTCATTTTTATAATTGTGTATCCCGGGGGCAGCTAGGTGACTCAGTGGAAAAAGCACCGACCCTGGATTCAGGAGGACCTGAGTTCAAATCCAGCCTCAGATACTTGACACTTACTAGCTGTGTGACCCTGGCAAGTCACTTAACCCTCATTGCCCCGCAAAAATAAAATAAAATAAAATAGAATAGAATATAATTGTGTATCCCTGGGGACTGACACAGTGCCTGGCACATAATAGGCACTTAATAAGTGCTTATTGATTGAATACTTGTGCACATGCTACATCCCTCCTTGACAGAATGCAAACTCCTTGAGGGCAAACATGTTTTCTTCCTTTGTTTTGCCTCTGTATTCCTAGCCCCCTAAGCATCTTCTATGGCACATAGTAGGAGCTTTAAAATTTTTGTTGAATTAAGTTTATTATGTAGTTAAGTAATGAGCTATCCAGATTTGTACAAATCCCCATCTCTAAATGCTTCTTTACATCTCTATAAAATCAACCAATGCGCATTTATTAGGGACCTACTATGTGCTTGGGTACTGGGGATACAAAATCAATATAAAACAGTCCCTGCCTTCAAGGAGCTTATATTCTATACAGGGAGAATATACATGCATACACACATACATTCTATACATGCATACACATACACATTATACACACTTAGGGCAGAGGCAGAGATAAAATTTCTCTCAGAGCCTTTTTTTGTTTGTTTGTGAGCTCTCTCAGAGAGTGAATGAAATAAGTATTTGAATTTCATTTATTTTTTTGGCCAACAAAATGTGGGAGATCTCTGTGGATTTCTTTTATCTGCCTAACACCCCTCCCCAAATACCCTCTAGGGATAGGGTCAGGGTTGGACCTGTAATTTCATTGATTAGAATGAACTCCCAGATGTGAAAATCCCTCTCTACCAATGCAGGTTAGCACCTTCTCTTCAACTTACAGTCTAAGAGAATTGCCTTCACCACTGAGAGGTTAAGTGATTCCATCCAGGGTTGCTCAGCCAGGATGGGCCAAAAGTGATACCTGAATCCAGGTTTTCCTGGCTCACTACCTGCAATTGCCCCTAATCCCCCAGCATTGGGAATGACTGTGAGTTGACTGTCAGGGAAAGGTTTGCCATGCCCAGTGACCAATGGTCTCTTGTGCTGATCTCTGCTTTTTTGCACTGCTTCCTTGCCCAGCCAAAGCTGTCATCTCGGAAGATTACCTGGTGGACCCTATGGGTATGAAGCGCTACAGTGTGGACCCCTCTGATTCAGCCTTCAATTGCACGGGCTCTTCCTCTTCCTCCTCCCTCTACTCTGGGAGGCTGAACTCCGGAGATGGATGCCTTGGGAGAGGCCTTGCTACTTCCTCCTGCAGTCATCGCTCTGGCCCCCTGTCTTCTGGGGGCCCCTCAACTGTTGGTCTGAGGCACCAAGCATCCAGCCTCATGAGGAATGCCACTTATTTGGAAGGAAACAAAAGTGGTAACGTAATGCAACCCCATGAATCCTACCCTTGTGTAACTCAGTCTGAGGTCAGGGATGAAGGGCTCTGCACACAGGACTCTTGGGAAAGTGGCAGTTTCTTCTAGAAGCCAATACAATTGATAATTTACTCCCCTCCCCCAATACAACATAGGAGAGGGAGATCTGACCTGGTGTTAGGAGGCCCTGGACCTATTCCTTTGCTGCCTTGCATATCCCTGCCTGCATCCTCTAAGCTAAAATATATTGCTCTTATTCTTGACTCCTAGGCCACCAGGTCTCTATAGATTGCATACTTATATAGCCAGGCATGATCAAAAATGCTCTCTTGTATGTTTACTTTTCTCTACCCGGCATACATGGGCCATCTCCAAAAGCCTCCCCCAGCCTCCAATCTGCTTCGTCCCCCAGCCAGCTCCTTGTGGCAGTGAGCATAGAGAAGCAAGGAGTGATGGGAGCCAGTTTTTCAAGGGGATGGCAGATCTAGGCGGTTGAAGGAAGCAGGACCCTTCTGTCAATT